>NW_028318254.1:667500-990479 GCF_062004578.1 Staurois parvus | reverse complement strand
GCATGAGCCGTGACCTGCAAGGGACAGAAGTTATGGGGTGAACTTTATGATTTATTCGTCCGATTTTTTGCATCGTTGGTGGTAACGTCGGCTGAACGAACGAACGATTTTTCGTTTATCGTTCCACCCGTCTATGGCCTGCATTAGTGTAAAATCTAAGCTTTCCCATGTGTTCCACCACCTCAGCAAGCAAGTACTGAAAGAGGTGGTCTAGTAATCAGTAAAAAAAAAAACACTTGAATTGTAGTAGTGGCAGTAGGAATAATAAAGTAATAATGATATAAATAACAACAATCAAAATATTTTATATAATGACATCATTGTTCATTTTCCTGCACACAATTATTTTATAACCCTAACACAAACTTCTTTAAACTGTCTTTTTTGTTTGTTTGTTTTTTTGTTTGTTTGTTTTTTTTGCAGAATTACAAACCTCAGCTGTTATATTTAAAAAAATATCTTTAAAATTAAAGTGGTTGTAAACTTTACATTTATACAGTACATATACCTAGTAAAGTGACTAGCATTAGATGATACAAGTGAAGTAACTAGCATCAGATGGTACACAGAGATTAAATAAACCCTCCTAAATACGTTGTACCTATTTATCTGAGCCCTTTCTCCTCTACATCCATTTACACAGGATCATTTAGCTCTGAAATGCAGGGGGTGGGGATAATTGCAGAGCTCAGTGAGGGAAGCTCTGAGCCCTGTTTGGAGGGTAGGGAAACACCCACCCTCACACAATACACCAGAAAAGAGCTGAGGCTGTCAATCACAGTCTGTATTGAAGCTCCCTCCCCATCACCATTTTTTCTTTTGGTGTCAGGAAAACTTTTCAGAAGTGATTCAAACAGATAGCAGAAGGATGAAGCAGCGGACAGTAATGACACTTAGTTCTTTTAATTGAGACAAGTACAACATGCAGAGCTAAGGATATCAGTCACAGGCTGTGTGCTAGAGCTCTCATCCCCTTTACCTTTTTATCTCTTGGTGTTTGGAAAACCTGTCAGAAGTGATTCATGCACATAACAGAGGAATGAGGCAGCAGAGAGAAATCACACTCAGAGCTTTGAATAAAGGTGAGTATACAGTATAGAAGGATATGCCTTGTTCATATTTCATGTCCGAGGTTTACAACCACTTTAAATTAACATGTTAAAACATATCAGGTTTCAGTGTTTGGGGTTAAACAAGAGCACTTTTTGAAACTTTTACACAACTTGTACAATTTCAGTGTCATAATTTGCTCCCTACAATTATTGGCTGGAGTTCATCGAGGTCCTAGCTCAGGTAGATCTGGGGGGCCTATTCTCTGAAGTTGCTGGGAGCAGTTTGGAGGAAGTCCACTAAGGATTTGGCCTAGAGGCTCTCGGTATAGAAGCTGGCTGGTTACTTCAGGAAAGCACTTATGTATACAGGACACAGTGAGTAATGGCCTGAGAGTGAGAGATCCTAGTGACTGTCCTGTCCTTAAGCTTTGAAAAGACTGTTCCAGATTTGAGGGCTCAGGTTTGCTCTTGCATCATGTCCACTGAGCTGAATTCCCCTATTAGTAGTCTCAAGAGGGGCTTCACCCTGAAGATGCACTTATGGCCAGTCAGTGTCCTCTTTTATACTTTGCACTGAATTTGGAGGATCCTAAGACTGTCCCACACCATAACCCAGTTCAACCAGAATTAAAACTACAAAAATACTTGCATTGCCTGTTGAATTTGTTGTGAGACTGTAGAGCTGCTGTGTGTCTGGCTGCCATGTAGCTCATAGGGAATAGAACCTGGGACACAACTGCTAACCCGGTCTGGGGTCTGTGCTACATATATTTGTCTCATAAGTCAAATCAGATAGGAGACATTTACTTACACATGTCACACACACACAAAGAAAGGCCTATGGTTAAAAGTAGAGCTTCATAAAGTTACAGCAACACAGCACAGCATAACCTAGGACACATAGCATTATGGAGGAGCCAATGAGAATACAAGGCAATATGACCATCTATAATGCTCAGTCAAGTGTAAAAGCTGTGAAAATATTGTATAACAGCCAACAAGTCAGCAAGTATCCCAATGTGCAGATGAAGTATTTCAGACAACTGGCCTCTGGATTTGGATCAAACAAAACTCATTCCTATTTGTGGGAGGGTGCAGCATGGTGCAGTGGCAGCAAAGACAAAGGGGGAGATTTACTGAGATTTACTACAACTGGTGCACTCAGAATCTGGTGCAGCTGTGCATGGTAGCCAATCAGCTTCTAACTTTAGCTCATTCAATTAAGGTTTGGCAATAAAACCTGGAAGCTGGTTTCTATTCAGAGCTACACAAGATTCTGCACTCTCCAGTTTTAGTAAATAACCCACACAGAGTTCAGTTGGAACAAACATGGAACTTGTACTGAAGAGAAGGCAGTGAGAGGCAATGTGCTGACAGCATCTGTTTCAGAGGGCTGAGTGTGGCCTGTCTGGTCCGGTCCCAACGGGGAGGCTTCCTAGACAGTTGGCAGAGTCCGATCCTGTTCCTTCATGTCTGGAACCTTTCCCTTCCACTAATCACTTTCTCTCACAGATGTGATCTAACCACTTTGCAAAAGCAAGCAAAAACCCGAGGGCAGGGACCTATAAAGGCTCTGCTGACCCATGACGGCCGGAGCGGGCCCCTGAATGCAGCGTAGCCAACTGGAACACTACTCCCAAGACTCAGGAAAGCATAGAGAAACCCAGTTTCCCTTGACTTTCTCTCCACCTGTGGTACCCCTTGGGTCAAGCACCACCCATAGTGGAGAACATGGACCGCACCTGCCTACATACTTTACAACATTGTAGCCTGATCAGTGAGGGAGAGAAGACTGAGAAAATGCTTCCTCCTGTCTGCAACAGATTAATGACATCATCTACGCCAAGGCAAAGTCACTGTATGGAGCTCAAGGGTGGCTTTTTAATGATAAACGTTTAAGTTTTTAACAAATGATACTGTTGCTGTATATTGTGACATATATGAATGTATTCATGAGGACTTGTAAAGTCAGTGGAAGGTCCACTTTAATGCTCCAATGTCATTTGCGTGCACTGAATATTTAAACAAAAGAAAATTAAAGCTACCCATCTATGTCCAACCAGCCAGTATACAAAAGACCCAAAAAATCAAACAGCATAATGTTTTATGTTGCTTTGAAAATATCAACTAAGCGCAGGGAGCGATTATTCTAAGAAAATATAATTTCAGTAGTTAAATTTTACAGCATCTGCAGACTTGTGTTCCTACATTTTAAATAGGGGTCACTTGTGTCAAGAAAAAAATGAAAAAGCACAGCTTTATGTAAATGACGGTAAATTGCTAGTTTTATCCTTCAGCTGCTGCAAAAGGTCCTCCTCTGATTCACTGCAGAGGAGGGGGAGGAATATTGCAGATGCTGAGTTTGATACAGGGGTACATTATGTTCCTGCTTGTTAAGTGGATTCTTGGTTGTAACACAGAGGAGGGAATTCCAGTCAACTTCAAACTCCACCAGAGAATGACAACTGGGCAATGAAAGATTTCATCTGATTGCTTGGTTTCTCTGAGCGGTCTAAGGCTAACCACAGTCAGATTTTGATTTGTCAGATAAGGACATATGTGAGGATAGGAAGTGAGGGTATACATCTCCAAAAGGGACATAAAAGTTGAAAAAAAAATGTTTTTCTTTCCGTTTATGCTTTCCTTTCCCAGTGACAACCGCTCACCCAATTTTATTGTTTGGTGTCACAGGGACAGAACGTTAGGTGTCAAACTGGCAGCCCTCCAGCTGTTGCCAAACTACAAGTCCCATGGGGCATTGCAAGACTGACAGTTACAAGTATGACTCCCAAAGGCAGAGGCATGATGGGACTTGTAGTTTTGCAACAGCTGGAGGGCCGCCAGCTTGACACCCCTGTCTTAGTGTGTGCCTTACTTATGAACATTATATTATCTACCTGAGGAACTGTATAGTCTACAACATATGCAGTGCCATTGCTATAACTGCCTTGTTTGTGCCTATTCAAGTTCTACAACATATTGTGTTCAAATATCTCTGTGTGGTTATTCCTCCCAATCTTCGAGTACACTTATTGGACCCCACTTATACAATTATAATGCAGATATGTTGGTTCTGCATTGTATATGAAGATGTCTGGGTTCTTGTGATCGATGGTGCTGCGAAGAGGCTTTGGAGGACCAAGCATGCAGTTTGGAAGAAGCCTAGAGGAGCAAGGGATAAGGTAAGTATAACTTTTTTTTTTAAACTATTTCTCTTGACTTTTGTTGTGCAGGGAGTAACCTAGCTCGAGGGTCAATTTATTTTCTGAAGTTCAGGTTTAAAGTGGTTCTAAAGGTTCAAAACTTTTTTCACCTTAATGCATTCCTTGAATTAGGGGTAAAAACGTTCTACCCTCCCCCACTTTCCTAAATACTTACCTGATTCCTCAATTGATCAAGCTCTGTGCATGGCTGGCTCTTTTCTCCCCTCTCTTCCTCTTCACAAAAAGACACATTGGCTCCTGCTGCTGTCAATCAAATCATGTGATGAGGAAGCGGGGGGTGGGGTGGAGTGTGGATCCATAGACATACCAGCTCTGGAGCGAATTCGCACTGCATGCCCCCACACCAGGTGGCTTGCAATGGGGGCACAAGAAGAAGAGGAGGAGCCAAGATCGCCAGCAGGGGAACCCAGAAGAGGAGGGTTGGAGTTGCTCTGTGCACAAAGCAGGTGAATATAACATGTTTACTATTTTAAATAAAAAAGTGTTGCCTTTAGTAACACTTTAAAGCCTAAATCCAGCTTTTGTATTACTTTAAGTAGTTGGTTTGGACCAAGCTGACCCAAACAAACTTTTTTCCACTACTAATAGATGAGCCTGCTGGGAATGTTAAATATATATATAGTGCAGCGCTGGAATATCAATTAAAAAGTGAACATAACAAAATGAGTACAGGTAAATAGTTCATAAAGTCCTTCCACAATAAAGTGATCATAGATATGTGAAGATCTCCTCCTCATTAGGTGACTGGTATCAAACAGAAAAAATGCGCACTCACCGACCGCACATTTTAAATGCGCATGTGTATAATCTTATCCGCATAGACGCGCCTCCGGAGGAAGTCAGAGTGACAGGGTTTCAGATCTACATCTACCATTTCTGGGGTACCTGGAACCAGGAGGGGGACCCCTGTCTACCTATCCTTTGGGGCAACAGGGCTCTCTGGACCTGGAGGTATATCACTGCACCCAAGGCCGATGTCAGTATTTGAGAGGGATGGTCTATGTGTCCTTAGGGTCTGCATGCCTGGCTGGTCATCCGGATAAGATTATACACATGCGCATTTAAAATGTGCGGTCGGTGAGTGCGCATTTTTTCTGTTTGATACCAGTCACCTAATGAGGAGGAGATCTTCACATATCTATGATCACTTTATTGTGGAAGGACTTTATGAACTATTTACCTGTACTCATTTTGTTATGTTCACTTTTTAATTGATATTCCAGCTCTGCACTATATATATATATATATATATATATATATATATAATATTCTTGTTATGAGGTCCAGTGATTCCTTAGAGTGTGTAAGGGACCGCCCGGCGGTACCACTAGCACTCCACTGATCGGATGTTCCCAGCGCACGGAGTCTAAGCCCCAGGGTACTTGTTCACCAGGGCCCCTGATGGTGGGGATGGACTTGGAGTACCCCAGGACCAGGTCGTGACTACTGAGGACACCCGTCAGTGGTAGCGGTATTCGCCAGGGGCTCCCACGGGAGAGAGCCAGGTATGAGGAGGTCTGGAGACCCCGTAGAGAGGGACGGATGGATGGATGGATGGATACAGAGGTACAGAGCAGCGGGCAGAGAATAGTCGGGTCACACGCCAGGTCAGCAACAGCAGGTCAGATCCAATAGGGGGCATTCAGGAGAGAGGTCAGGCAAGCAAGGGTCAAAACAGGAGAAAACAGCAAGGTCAGGGCACAATCCGGGTCAGCAACTTACTTCAAACAGGTTCACAGGATACAAAAGACCAAAAGGCACTGAATGACAGCTCAGGGCCGTTTAAATATCCCGCCCTGCGCTGTCATTGGTGCCAGGCACGCGCCCGCGGTCACTACTGCGCATGCGCGAACCTGATTGCCGCGGTCGGCCAAGTCCCGGCGCTCGCGTACAGGGAGGTGTACTGCGCCTGCGCCGAGCCCAGCGGCGCGACGGTCTCCAACATTGCCCCCCCCCTACGGGCAACCTCCGGATGCCCACCCGATCTCTCCACCACGGGTGATCACGAAGAAACTCCCGGACTAGTCTAGGTGCGTGGACATTATGAGCCGGTTCCCAGGAATTGTCCTCAGGACCATAGCCCTTCCACTTAATTAGGAATTGGGTCTGGCCCCCCCTTCTTCGGCACTTAAGGATTGTTTCCACCTCAAATTCCTCTTGTCCTTCGACCGTTATGGCCTCTGGGGGTCTGGATTCTCGTTCTGGGAAGGCATCCGGGATCACTGGCTTCAGCAGAGATACATGGAAGACTGGATGAATTCTGAACGTGGCCGGAAGGATCAGCTCATATGCCACTTCGTTGACCATCCGCTTTACCTGAAAAGGCCCCACAAATTTAGGTCCCAATTTTTTCGAGGGACAAAGCATCTTTAAGTTGGTTGTGGCCAACCACACCTTCTGCCCAGGCCGCAACGCCAAATCCCCTCTTCGTTTCTTGTTAAACCCCTTCTTATTGTCCTCTTGGGCCCGAGCGATGGCTTCCTGGAGTAATTTGTTATTGACGGAGAAGAAGGTCAACGCATCCTGCGTTGCTGGAACTGGGCATTCAGAGACCAAATCAGGGAGAAAGACAGGGTGAAACCCATAATTCGAAAAGAATGGGGACTGCCCCGTTGCCGAATGGCTTGCGTTGTTATAAGCGAACTCCGCCAAGGGTAAAAGAGACAGCCAATCATCCTGCAGGAAAGACGTGTAGCAACGTAAGTATTGCTCCAGGGTCTGGTTCGTCCTCTCGGTCTGACCGTTGGTCTGAGGGTGGAACGCGGAGGAGAGGGACAACTTGATGTCCAGGGCCTTGCACAGAGCCCTGCAAAACTTAGATGTAAACTGGACCCCTCGATCAGAGACGATGTCCTCGGGTACTCCATGAAGTCTAACGATCTCCCGGATAAATATTCGCGCCGTCTCGGTTGCTGACGGAGTCTTCCTTAGTGGCACGAAGTGAGCCATCTTGGATAGGCGATCAATGACCACCAGAATTGCTGTGTGGTCTTGTGATGGTGGGAGCTCGACTATGAAGTCCATCGCGATCTTCTGCCAAGGCCGTTCGGGAATCGGCAAAGGTCGCAACAGCCCCCAGGCTTTGCTCCTTGATGGTTTGCTCTTCTGGCAGATGGTACAGGATCTCACGTAGCGCTTGCAATCCTTAGCCATGTTTGGCCACCAAAACGAGCGCCGGAGAAGCTCCAGAGTCTTGACTGGGCCAAAGTGACCTGCCAGCGGGTGATCGTGGCAATGCCCCAAAACCAGGGTCCGGACTTCCTCAGGTACCACGATAGAATCCTCCTTCCACAGGAGTCCCCCTTTGTTCTGGAGGGATACCCCAACTGGGGTTGGTGTGGCCGTAGATGCTTCTATTAACTTGGAGCGAAGGTCCGTCTGGAGCGCCAAGAAGTTCCCTGAGGACAAGATAGTGTCGGGTACCATTTCTTCTTCGGAGTCCTCAAACATACGAGATAGCGCGTCAGGCTTCGTATTTTTAGATCCGGGCCTGTAAGTAATATGAAAATTGAATCTGGAAAAGAATAGGGCCCATCTTGCCTGCCGTGGGCGTAGACGCTTGGCAGTCCTCAGATATTCCAGATTCTTGTGGTCTGTGAAAATCAATATAGGGTGTGAGGCACCTTCCAGCAGGTATCTCCATTCTTCTAGCGCTGCTTTGATAGCCAGCAGCTCTCGATCCCCGATATCGTAATTCTTCTCTGCTGGGGTGAGTTTCCTCGAGAAGAATGCTACGGGATGGAGTAACTCTTTGGTGCCTTTCCGCTGAGACAGGATGGATCCTACCGCATTCTCCGATGCATCTACCTCCAAGATGTAGGGCAGGGCCGCGTCCGGGTGGCCCAGGATGGGTGCCGAGGTAAACAGCTTTTTCAGAGCTTCGAAAGCTCTTTGAGCCTCTGGTGTCCATTTGAACCGGGTTCCAAGTTTGGTTAGTTGGGTAATGGGGGAGACCAGACCCGAGAAGTTTTTGATGAACTTCCGATAAAAGTTCGCGAACCCTATAAACCGTTGGACACCTTTTTTGTCCGTGGGTTCAGGCCAATCTAAAATTGCAGAGACCTTCTATGGGTCCATCGCGACCCCCGCAGTGGAGATAATCAGGCCTAGAAACATGATGCTAGATTGCTCAAAGCAACATTTCTCCGCCTTAGCATATAACCCATGCTGCCGCAATCGCCCCAAAACTTTTGCCACATGTATCCTATGATCCTCTAGAGAGGGTGAAAAAATTAGTATGTCGTCCAAGTAGACGATAACGAAGACATCCAAAAAATCCCTGAAGATGTCGTTCACAAAGTGTTGGAAGGTGGCTGGTGCATTGCACAGCCCAAATGGCATGACCAAGTATTCAAAGTGGCCAAACCGGGTACGGAAAGCTGTTTTCCACTCGTCCCCCTCTCTTATGCGTACCAGGTTATAGGCCCCCCTTAAATCAAGCTTTGTAAAAATAACCGCAGCCTTTAGGCTCTGAAACAGTTCTGGTACCAATGGCAAAGGGTAACGATTTTTTATCGTGACCCTGTTCAGCTCCCGGTAGTCAATACAAGGTCTCAGGGTTTTGTCTTTTTTCTCCACGAAGAAGATTCCGCTCCTGCTGGAGAAGTGGAGGGGCGGATGAATCCCTTCTGGAGGCTGTCCTCGATATATTCCTTCAGGGCCCCCAATTCAAGCTCAGATAGGGGGAAAATACGCCCAAAAGGGATTTCAGCGCCTGGTAACAGGTCGATTGGACAGTCATACGGGCGGTGGGGGGGCAGAGTGTCGGCTCCCCGCTTACTGAACACGTCCAGGAACCCATGATAGGCTGCGGGAATAACCTGTTTCAAGTCGGAGTCTCCTTCGGAGCAAAGGAGAACTCGGGGCCCTGCGGGGCCCGAAGTGCGACAATGTTCCCGACAGTATGGGGAAGGGAACGAGATTGACCCGGTCTCCCAGTCAATCTGGGGGTTATGGGCCCGTAGCCATGGGAGCCCCAGAATGACTGGGAAAAGAGGTGATGCAATAGCGTCCAGGCGGAGGAACTCCTGGTGCTGGTTGGCAATGATAGTGGCAATGGGGGGAGTTTCCTGATTAACTACCCCCGATTTTATCTGGGAACCATCAGCCAAGAAGATGTTGAAGCCCTTCTGTCTGTGTTGGAGAGGGATACCCTGTTGGTGAGCAAACTCTAGATCCAGGAAACAGCTGCATGCCCCCGAATCAACTATGGCTGTCACCTCCACGATCTTTCCTGGAAGCTGAAAGGAGAGGGGCACTACTAAGTATTGCGAAGGGCAGGTATTGCTAATAGACAAGGAAGAAAAACGGGTGCACTTACTCATTTTCTGAGGGCAGGATCGCACCATATGACCAGCTTCACCGCAGTAAAGGCAGAGGTTCTGGGCTCGTCTGCGCTGGCGTTCCTCCGGTGATAATTTAGGCCATGCCAGACCTAGCTGCATAGGTTCCGCAACATCTCCTGGTGGTGGGTTCTGGATGCTTTGTCGGGTTGGTGGGCTGGGGCCTAGGAATGGACCCCAGGTATTTCCGCGACCCTGGCCGGACCTCTCAAGCCTGCGTTCCCGCAGTCTTCGGTCAATCTTAATTGTCAGGGCAATAAGGTCTTCTAGAGACTCGGGAACCTCCACCCGGGCCAGCTCATCTTTCAAGGGATCGGAGAGCCCCATACGGAACTGGTGCAATAGAGCGAACTCATTCCAGCGTGTGTCCCCCATCCACCGCCTGAAATCAGAGGCGTATTCCTCTGCCGCCCGCCGGCCCTGTCGGAGCGCATATAAGGTCGCTTCGGCAGAGGCTGCCCGCTGTGGGTCATCATACAAGATGGCCATTGCTTCAAAGAAACTATTGACCGATCCCAGGTGAGGATCATTGTTTCCCCTTAGCCGGTGGGCCCAATCCTGGGGTTCCCCCTGTAGTAGTGAAATAATGAATCCTACCTTCACGTTTTCGGTCAGGAAGGTACGGGGTTGTAGCTCAAAGAACAAGAGACAGGAATCGCGGAATGACCGGAAGCGTGTGCGGTCCCCGTGAAAACGCTCCGGTAGGGGTACTCGGGGTTCTGCCATAGGGAGCGGGGCGGAAGCCCCTGAGACTGGCTCCTGAGCTACCAGGGCCGGGGGTGCAGAAACCGGGGCCTGTGGGGCAGGGTCAGAAATAGAGCCAGTCTGGATGCGATTCTCCAGCTGCATGCATCTGTCCTGCAGGACCGTTACGTCCTGCGTCAAATTAGCTAGGTGCCTGCAAATTTCCTCTAGCGGGGAGGGCCCTCCTCTAGGCTCAGTCATGGCCTTTTGGTACTGTAAGGGACCGCCCGGCGGTACCACTAGCACTCCACTGATCGGATGTTCCCAGCGCACGGAGTCTAAGCCCCAGGGTACTTGTTCACCAGGGCCCCTGATGGTGGGGATGGACTTGGAGTACCCCAGGACCAGGTCGTGACTACTGAGGACACCCGTCAGTGGTAGCGGTATTCGCCAGGGGCTCCCACGGGAGAGAGCCAGGTATGAGGAGGTCTGGAGACCCCGTAGAGAGGGACGGATGGATGGATGGATGGCTGAGCAAGAGCAGGGTCATACAAGCCGGGTCGGTAACTATGGGGACGGTGCGGTACAGAGCAGCGGGCAGAGAATAGTCGGGTCACACGCCAGGTCAGCAACAGCAGGTCAGATCCAATAGGGGGCATTCAGGAGAGAGGTCAGGCAAGCAAGGGTCAAAACAGGAGAAAACAGCAAGGTCAGGGCACAATCCGGGTCAGCAACTTACTTCAAACAGGTTCACAGGATACAAAAGACCAAAAGGCACTGAATGACAGCTCAGGGCCGTTTAAATATCCCGCCCTGCGCTGTCATTGGTGCCAGGCGCGCGCCCGCGGTCACTACTGCGCATGCGCGAACCTGATTGCCGCGGTCGGCCAAGTCCCGGCGCTCGCGTACAGGGAGGTGTACTGCGCCTGCGCCGAGCCCAGCGGCGCGACGGTCTCCGACAGAGTGTTTCAGCAGCTGATCTTTGAGCGCTCGCTTTACTTTTATTCTGCTGGGAATGCTGTATAAGCTGTATATACCTTAAGGAACATACAGTGTACAGCGCTGTGTTTCGGCAGTGGTCAGGGGGCTTCTCATCCTGCTCCTGGAACAAAATTGAGTCGGCCATTCACAGGAAGTCTTTTATCAATGAATATGATTGGCTGAGGGTGTTCTGTCCCACATATATGTATTTTTATGTGTTGTGTTTAACTGCATCAGGTTGTTATCATTCCTGCTTTATGTGAACATCTTGTGGTGGTTTGGATAACTTGTTTAATTAATTTGGTATCCCCCTCTGTCTATCTCCTCTGTTTGATGCTAGATGATTCAGTCCTAGCTAGACCCTCCCTTTTTCTTACATGTTTGCCCAGTCAATGTTAGCACTTTTGCAGAGACAGGGCTCAGGAAAGTCATTGTCTTTTTACACTTCAAAAGACTGAAAACTTGTGCTGGATTCAACTTCTATAGTTGCAAGAAAAAGTATGTGAACCCCTTGGGATTACGTGGAGTTTTGCATGAATTGGGCATAAAATGTGCTCTGAACGTCATCTAAGTCACAACAATAGAAGAACACAGTCTGCTGAACATAATACTACACAAACATTAGATGTTGCCATGGTTTAATTGCACATAACATGTAAACATTCACAGTGCAGGGAGGAAAAAGTGTGTGAGGCCCTAGCTTCATGACTTCTCCCAGAGCTAATTGGAGCCAGGAGTGAGCAAACCTTTTTTTCACATACTTTTTCTTGCAACTGTATGTCTTATTGAAGAGTTAAGCTGTCTGTGAATAGTGTCATGTCAGCAGGGGACCATACCATCCAGACAGACTGGGCCTAAGAAGAATTGTTTATGCATAAAGTGGCATTTGGAACAGAATAGAGGTGGAGAGTAAAATAAAAATAAAAGGATTCCTGAGAATGGCTGAGCAGCACTCGGCCTGACTCAATTTTGTTCCTGGAGCTGTATGGGAAGTCTCCGACCCACTGCCAGAACACAGCACTGTATACTATATGTAGCTGTCACGTAGCTGTAGATGTTATGTTTAGTTTATATGGTACTTACAGTGCGATCACCCATTCTGCAGGTATAGCTATGTAAAACATTAAAAATAAGTATCTATACTTTTTAAAATCTAGTAATACACGGTCTTACCTTGCTTTTCACATGCTCAATTGCTCTCTATTTTTAGGCACTGTGCCAAAAATCAGAGCCACTAGAGGCCAATCTGCTGCCAGCCTAAAGATTTACTGCTGATCAGGGGTTCTGGGCTTCAGCAAAATGAAGAAGAAACCGGAACAATGCTGGAAGCAATTTACAGCACACACTCATTTTGGTAGCATAATTATTAATGTGGAATGTAAATTCCTTGCTAAAGAACATTATTTTTTATCAAGTTTTTATGGGTAAAGTTCCACTTTAATAAAATATTTGCAGCGGTTAAGATTAATACTTAAGGTAATATTTAAGGTAAAACAAAACAAAGTACTTCAGGTAATTGCAGTTTAAAGTTCTAGTTGAACATACTGTAGACTGTATATGCATTAAACTGCCATTATCTCAAATATATAGCACTCTGATATCTGTATGCAGTTAATGCATATGTAATGATAGCTTCTGAATGTGAATTTCTTTTATTTCACAAAGGATAAAGTGACACTAAATGATTATCTTATTCTCCAAAACTAAAATAATATTCGCCATACACATCCATTACTTAATGACCCTGTAATCTATTTTTCATAAAATTGTTCCTTATTGTGGGGCAGCACAGTGATTAATGGTTAGCACTTCCGCCTGGCAGTACTCGGGTCACTGGTTCGAATCCCAAACATGGCACCACCTGCCAGGAGTTTGCATGTTCTCCCTGTGACTGCATGGGTTTCCTCTGGGTACACCGGTTTCCTCCCACACTCCAAAGACATGCTGGTAGGTGAATTGGTTCCTGTCTAAATTGGCCCTAGTATGTGTATGTATGTGAGCTAGGGACCTTAGATTGTACACCCCTTGAGGGTTAGGGACTGATGTGAATGTACAATATATGTATGTGAAGCGCTCCATAAATTGATGGCGCTATAGAAGCACTTGAAATAAATAAATTGTGTTTACCTGCTTTCTTGTAACATCCTTTATGAATTCCTGAACCTCTCCTTTTCCCCATAGCAAACAAGAGATGATGGCTACATTCTACATACAGTGAGACCATGGAGAACAAACGTAGCCACCCTATAACCAAGTTAGAACAACAGCAGAGTAAAAAAATGAATTTGAAGATTTGGAGGAGGCTGAGAGCAATAGAAGGGACTTTTCTATGTTTAGAATTCATAATTCAATATAATTTTTTTTAACCAGAATGTAGTGCCACTTAAACAGAAATGTATGGGGGATCTTTTGCATGTACATATATTTAAAAAGGACTTGTATAGGTATGATCTGGTTCAGGAACGGACTGACCATTTGGAAACTTGGGTCAGTAGGGGGCCCCATGAGATGCCCGTGGTACCTTTTTCATAGGCTTTTTTGAGTTTGGGCAAGGACACAGGGGCCCCATGATCCCCTATTGCCCAGGGGCCCCATGATTTGTCAGTCTGCCCCTGATCCGGTTATACACCTTTACCTCCCTCCTCCCTCCTACTGTCTGCCCAGCATTCATTTTTTTCTTTTACCTTAGCCTTGTAGCCCCACCCTAAAGGGGAGGCTAACCCTTCCTATATATTAAATATTCAATAACTCAGAAGTTAAACCCCAAATTGCTCAACCGTAGTTGTACGAAGCAGTAAACAACTTGAGCCTAGGCACATAAAGAAACACTTAGTCCTAACTGCTCCCTGCTGATCCCCAAAAAACAAAGACACTTTACATGTATTAACCTCATACAGCTTTTTTTGTTTTGAGGACAATGTTTGAAAAATGGAAATGCTAGTACAATGCTAATGTGGCGTTATTCTAGCATACGATTAATTTGTACCGACCAGGCAAAGTGTCTGCCTGTTGGTAACTCTTACCATAGGCAACATGACGTTCTTTTTGGAAAAGCAGGACGGCTGGTTAAACTTCCTGTCTGTATTAGAAGCACTCTTTTTGCACTCCGTTATGGGTATTAGCAAATTGCTTGATCCAGCAATTGTTAAGTCCCAGATGGGCTGGCCCTCGTGTTTATATGCTCTAATGTACCAGTTTAGAGACCTTATTAAAATCAACTTGATATGTCAAATGAAGTCATATATTATTGCGTTATTCAGCCATATCATTAGAATATTTCTCATTACTCAAAGCAGCTGCTTTGATCTGCAATACTTGTAAATATTTATTGCCAGCAAATTGGGCTGCTGAATGTAGGGGAACGTGGCATCCCATAACGTCACACCATATGCTAGCCAATATTTTAAATTCCATTTCATAACTCTGAGTTTCTGTTAATGGGAACCTGTCAGAAGAGAATGTTAGCTGCCATTGCTGACTTGTGTTGGGACCCTGTATTCAGGCCTTCAACTTGTATCCTGTTTTCCTTATTTCCATGGGCTATTTGGACTATTAGATTAAACTGTCCAGGAAACTTCCTTAGAGGGGTTTGTTTCCCTCTATGTCATGGGTAGTGATGGCTGATTTCACTGTGAAAAAAAAAAATCATCAGAATGAAAATTTACAATTTCACCTATTGGGCTGCTTTGGTAAAATGTATTTGAAATGAGTAAGATCCCTTTCACATGGGCTTTAGATCAGGTCCACCTGCCAGTTTTTCAGGCACTTCTGAATGGAAGTTCCATGAAGGTCTATGAGTAGTCTGCAGTCCTCCAAGTTCATTCATATTAACCTGTTGGCACTGGCATGTTGGCACAATATGCTTATCAGCAGGTGGGCCTTGACAGCAAGAGTATGCATATATGTGTACCAATATGTAAACAAAGCTGTGCCGAAAGTGAGCTCCCCTAACAGAAGGCTCTTGTTCGCAAGTTCTCATCATGTGACCATTGTGACGGCCAATCACAGCGGTCACATGATCATAAATCCCACCTCCTAGCATCAGAAACCCCTTTATGAGCTGGGAGGTGCCGACATTAAGGGGTTAAGATTGCTCAACAGCAGCTGGCAGGAGCAGTAAGCAACTTAAGTCTAGACACATAAATCAAAAGAATACATGGGGGGTGAGCTACTAAAACTGGAAAGTGCAAAATCTGGTGCAGCACTGCAAAGAAACCAATCAGCTTCCAGGTATTTTTGTCAAAGCTTAATTGAACGAGCTGAAGTTAGATCTGATTGGCTACCATGCACTGCTGCCCCAAATTGTGCAGTCTCCAGTTTTAGTAAATCAACTCCACAGTCTGGCTACTGCCTAACTGCTCCTTCTAGATCACCAAAAAAATGATTTTACTTGAGTTACTTATTAAGCTGTTTTGACAACAATTTTTAAAAAAAGTAAAACTCCTTTTACATGGGATTCAGCTCAGGTCTATCTGTCAGTTTTTCAGGTGGACCTGATTGGAAGCTCAATGAAGGTCTATGAACAGTCCACAGTCCTCCAGGTCCAGAAAAAAACATAGTCCCTTTCTGTTTCTCTAGACCTAAAAATGATGGATCGGAGGTAGCCTGATTTAAATGGTCTACAAAGTCTATTTACATCTGGCAGAGCATAAATCCAACATACTGTAGGTCTGCCACAGTCCACTGTCAAAATGTTGGCAAAAAACAGAAAGGGCATGGATGTCACAAAAGTGACATCCATCCAGGTCAGATCCAGTTCAGTGGGGCATCTTCTCATAAATCCCCTGCTGAATAGAGCAGAGCAGCTTACGAGGTCCTTTACAATCTACTTTTTTAATTATTTATTTATTTAGAAGGTGTGTTTTTTGGTAATTAAGTGTACTTCATTTAGTATTTTTTGCATTTGTGTCTTTTATTTCTCCCAGCACGGTTTGCTGTCCGCTTCAGTTTATTTCATTTCATGTTTTTTGTATTTGGATTTTTTATCTTTCCTAGTACATTTTGCTGGAGTTCACTGGAGGCCAGAGCAGAGTAGCAGCAAATAGATTTTCAGAAAGTCTGATATTTCATTGGGCTGTGAGAATGATCCGGCATCCCACATCCCTTAACAGCATCAGAGAAGAACTACATGGAGCACTGCGTGCATCTAAAATGTACCCTAAATAAAACCCCATCGTAATTTCAGAGTAACAGCCCTCTCAGCGTGAAAACGTCAGCTGCATGTACCGCGAACCTGCTGGATGAGAGTTGGAAGCACAGGAGAGCTTTGTTCTACACTAAAACTATTTTTAACTCTACTATTGTGAAGATCTGTTGTAAGAAAAAGTTTGGGCAACCCTGGTCAGATCGCGGCTTTTATTGATTTTCTAAGATGTTAACAAAACAGCGCCAGGGAATAAACTTAAACATAACCTATTCCTGAAAACTCTAAAGCTATTCAGTTTTGAAATTTAACAGTTTGTGGGGAAAAACATAAAAAGAAAAAAAGTCGGGTTTTACACACTATCTGAAGCTTTGTGCAGACCTCTGTGAAAGGCACTCACATAAACAGGAATGAGAATCCTGGGATGATAGGGTAATAGGTCATGGAAAATTTTCAGAAAATTACAAGTTTTCTGTATTGCATGAAGTTATGTTTTAAACCCCATGCACACAATTTTTAGAATTTAGAAGCAAACACAATTTTTAGATGCATTTTTCATTTTTTTTCTTTGCCTCAGCACAGCTCTTTACAGCTCCAAAATTGTGTTTCAGGTACACTTACCCATTTACAATGCATTGCATGGGAGATGAAGCTGTAGTAACCCATAGCAACCAATCAGAATTAATTATTTTAATTGATCTGGGTACAGTACAGGTTACTGCATTTTGCTCAGTGATTAACAGGTTCTCACTGTTCTTTTCACAGCTGTGAAATCCCTGCACACCTTAAATGACCAGATATCCCATTTTATTGTGGCCCAACCATCTCCCCTAGAGGACAATGAAGACATCTTCCACCCAGCTGAAAAGGAATCCTTAAAGAAGTCTATGATAATTATGAGGCAACTCTTACTGGAAGCCCAGGTGAGCAATCATATATCTGCCATTAACTTGTTGGGTAAAACTGCCTTATTATTTTCTTATGGGGTAAAAAAAATATCTATCTATCTATCTATCTATCTATCTATCTTTGTGTAATTGTAATAGTTTAGATGCAGGTCCCAGTGCATATCCCTGTTGAAAATATTTTCAGCATATCACAGGTTGCCAGAAAAATTCTCACAAGGGTGTTACGGGGTTGCGTATAGGAAGCATGCCAAGGTTGGATGCAACGGAAAGGAATGAGATGTGCCATCAGTAGACCAGATCCATGCAGATGGCTACTAGGCTAGAAACCCCTTCTGCTGAGCCCCACCACACCACACCACACCACAATCTTTAAATGTTTTAAGGCCACTGGAGGTCAGTTATCACTTTTGCCTGCACTTCTATGGAATTCATCTAGCTCCTGGGGTTGGTGCTGGCCTTGGGGTGGGGCTCACATGTAATATACCTCTGTTAAAGCAGATTTAAATTTCCTATGTAATGCAACCTTCCCTTTGCTGCAAAATAAAACTACAATAAAGACACCATTGGACCATCTAAAGCTAAATTCCAGGTATGGCAATGCTTACAGTATGTGCAATACTTGTTGGGACCCCCTGGAAGCTGGGAATAACTGTAGTAAGTACTGAAATGACAGTGATTGCTGCTGGCTTTCATGTCTCACACAGAATGGCTGTCCTGCTGCTTACTGAACACAAGAGGCTTCCTGCTTGACATGGGGTCCCAGTCAGGGAACACTTTGCATTTTCTCAATGAATGCAAACTGTTTTCTGATTGGACGGAGTGGAATCGAGATGTCATCTCCCCACCTCCCCACCTTGTCCAATCAGAGAATGCTTTGTATTCATATAGAAAATGTAGAGTAAATGGAACCCATGCTGAGTGAGGAAACTTCTGTGTTCATAATGCTGCAAAACAGCCACTCTGTGTGGGACCCAGAAGCTAGTGGAGACCACCGCAGTAATGATGCCTTCTACAATGATTTTCAGATTTCATGGGTATGGTATATGCATAATTACAATGGTCCAAGCTGGACCAATGTAACTATGTAAAAATTGACATACTTGGAATTCATAGAAAATGACAGAAGGCAGGAAAAGATAGACAAGTTTTATCAGAATGACCAAGGATTTGGCTGTAGTGGCAGGGGTATGGGAGCTGACGTGTGTACGGATATGGCTATGGCTGGGTAGATGGGAGGGATCTGTATGAGGCACCTTAGGTCTACTTTAAGACATGCTTCAGAATACCATTACTCCACAAAATCCTAAAAGCAGACAGTACGCTTTTTAGTGCAGGACATAAAATATTTAACTACAAAGAACAGGGGTGTGAATCCAGTTTATGCTTTCTGCTTTTTTAGCAAAATGCAATCAATTTGGTAAATGGTGTTTAAGCATTAAGCTGTGTCGAATGCAGATTTGCAAGCACCTCAGTTTAGATCAAAAAGGTATTCTCATTTTTTTTCTTTATTATTGCCACTTTCAAATGCTTCCTTCATAAATAAAATCACTAAGATGTCACACCGCAAATGAAGGTGTATAATATATCACTGTGTACCAATTGCCTGGAATGGAAGCACAAGGACAAAGCACAATAGTAAAATAGATGAAGGGAAAGTCAATACAGCTGTAAGTTCTTTTATTGCTATGGCTAAGACTGTGCGATTACCAAGGGTATAACAGCAGTGGGGGCCCAGCCAATGCTTTTTTTTATGGGAAACTGCCCAGAGAACTGTGGATAAATGAAGAACTGCTGTAGCAGCATCAAACTGCCCAAAATAAACAATGATATAGAATCCTCCAGTTTGTAAGAGATGGTTTTTGGGAAGACAGTCTGTCCACCAAATGGCTTAGCAAACACACCTTCTGTATGTAGAAGCACATGCATGAGGCAGGTGCTGCATGTTCAGCTGCAGGTAGTAAGCTGAGCGGTGGCATTGCCGCACATGGCAACATGGTAGCAGGGCAGAGTACTGAGACAAGATCCTGATATGTGAAGTAAGCAAAGCAGTCAGGTGACTTACAAAAAATGGCCACTGCCCCAGTCTATAACTGGCCTTCACAGCAAAAAGCACATGGAAGGGCGCCGCATTTCAAAGAACAAAACAGAAAACTTCCTAGCTCAATTTACCAGCCAGCTTGCAAACAAACCAAATTAACCTAACCATAAGCGTTAAAAACAGGGGTCTAGTTAGCACACATTTGCAAATACATGCGTAAGCTACAGAGCCTCATCACGGCACCCCAGTATTCTGTAGTTCCTAATGCTACAAAGTTTAAGAGCCCCCATAGTAGAGACACATGTATTTAATAGATAGAACAAGGGCAGGTGAACCTGAGGGAACCCACCCCTCCTTATAGGTACAGGAGCGCACTGGACACCCAACATGTAGCACAATGGCAGCTAAGGTGTCCAGTGCGCCCCCTCGACCAACAATTCAACAGTACCAAAAAAAACTGCTGTTGCTTACCTCTGCTACTAGAGACGCATGTCTGAGGACTGGTGTGTCTTTTGTATAGGACTCTTGGAGGCCAACTTGGGAGAGCTTTATGTCCTCATGAGACACAAGTTCTTCCAAGATTTTGGCAGCCATTTAGGACACAGAGAAAATATCTATCCCCTGCTTAGGATATTGAGCACTGATATGGCATGGGAGTAGGTAGGGAGAGGAATATGTCTTGTCAGAGACACCTAGGTTTAGTGCATGGAAAGGTTGTATAGGGATAGTTTACAGACCTTCTGGATCTCACTCTATTGTTCCTGAGATGGGTGAAAGGCACCCAAGCTCCATTGATCAAATACCAGTCATCCCTGTGTACCAGTGAAGATAGAAGCTAGAACACCTCCCTGGCCTGGATCCTGTTGCAGTGCCATGTGTACTCCCAGTTAAGGACACAAGCGCCATCCACATGCAATTGTTACACTTTAAAGTATAGAGCCAAAAGTTTTTATTTCTAGTTTTGTAAAGATTCGCAAAGGGCTAAAGAATCTGCTAGGTCTTGTGCTGAAAGGAAAGCACCAGAAGCTTTTTTTCCAGTAGTCCAGTAGTAGCTTTTAAAAGAAACATTCAGCTAAAGCCAATTCGCTTTGGGGGTCCGAGGTGTCCCCCTTCTTCGGGGCTTGGGGAATGTTGCATGAGAAGAGTATAAACTGCACAAATATATGTAGAATGATCCTGAAGGAGAGATGAGTGTCACTGATTTACCAAGAATCTGCTCTAGAAGCTGGTTTAGGCTTCTGAAGCAGATGCTTACTGAATCATTTAGAGCAGATTCACACGCGTACAGTGCGAATTGAAGCTCAGGTTTCACAGCTAATTGACACAGTAGTTGTTCAGCAGTTCAGGTCAGTTTAACATCAGGTTCAGGACAGTTTCAGGTCAGGATTTTATCTTGTTCACACATGTGTGGTTTAGAAACAGTTCCCAAAGAAATCAATAGCCTGTAATCTGCACCTGAACTGGACCGCACTGCTCAGAATTCGGACATGACTCTTTTAAATCGCACTGAATCCGCATCGCCAGTTCACTGGACATATAAGAACAGGGAACCATAGGAAGCACTGTTTTTTCACATGTCATGCGGATTGAATGCAGTTCAAACCACATTCAATCGAATATATGTTAACTGGCACTTAGTTGGGAAACTTCAAATTATTTTGTACTGATAGGACCATTTGTTAAGTTTGGGGTGCTCAAAGCGCAGCGTTTCTTTTTTACTGGCTCCCTGTTCTTGGAGATACCTTTTGTTCACAGCACATCGCTACATAACCCCCGTCAACATATATAAAATAAAAATTAGGCATACACCAGTTAGGCTTATTATCCCTAATTAAAACTGTTCTGCTGTTGGCTAATTTTTACACTGCTGTATTCTCTGCAGTATCTCACTTCTCATAATAAAGTTCCAGCCTGAGGTCTTTGTTTCTAGTAAATTTGGGCCTAGCCTTTCTATTTAAATTTGTCCTGCTGCTGGCTAGAGAATATAGAATATATATTCCTACATTGTGCTTATACTCATCCATTACATGTTCAGGGTCAGTGACCCAAAAGCCACATGCAGCCAGGCAACAAGCATTCTCAGAAGAAAATTTAAGGGGTTGAAAAGCTAGTAAAAAGAGCTGTTGGCATTACCTGCAGCAGCTAGTTAGATACCAGTCAGTGATTTTTCTAGTGTAGAACAGAAAAAGGCCTAAAAATAAAAGCAAATTTGGACTGAGAAGATATGCAAGCTACCATTGCTGAAAATGCTGTTTGCTTGGCTGTTATTTTCATCCAAAGGCTTTAATGCTTTCTGAGTCACTGACCTGAAACTGGCATGCAGATCAGCTTAGATCATCAGAATCCATACGTCACCTAATAAAAACAGTGAAGTATTGATTCTGACAGTTTACAAATCAGCCCCTTTGATCTGATTGGTTGACGTAGGTGATAGCCATAATGTCCTTGAAAACAATATTTTTCACTAGCTCTATATAAGACATAACACAAAGGAAAAGCTTTGTAAAAGCGTTATAAATATTTATTTTCATTACTGAAAGTCCTCCTTAAGGATGTTCGCTAAGTGATCATTCAATATTCCGATCTACAGAGTTTCTTTAAAATATTGCTCAAGTAATAAAGCATTGTGTAGCAGTTCTGCTAAGTGAAATGAGCAGTTACAAGTGGCGTTATGTAAAGTAGCAGGGTTTGATTAGCACTTAATCTCCTAGAAATGTTTCTTTTGATTTGTACAGCTTGTTTGTCAAAGGAAAGGAGAGTAATTTCTCAGAATATTATTATAAATTCTTATCAGAACTTCCATAGGGATGCAGAGATATATAAGCTATCATATGGATCACCTTTTTTATAATCTCTAATATATTTATTTAGGATTTGGAATCTCTTGGGACCCATTCAGACCTATCTAGTTGGTTACAGTGGACATGTTGAAGTAAGCCAGCCCATTTATTTTGAATGGGCTGTCAACTCACCTTGACGGATCAATCAACCTGCACTTTTCCATCTGTTACATAGCGATGCACCGTAACGTATGTAATGAGAATAAGAGTTCACCACTACGGTCCCTGTGATAGACAAGGAACTGCTAGGCAGTCTAACTTTTTAAAATGATGTCCCATCTGCATTAAAAATAAAAATAGTCCTCTGTCTGCAATACTCACCTATCCTGCTCCAGCCCCTACAATAAATCTTTTTCACCAAATGATGTCAGAAGTCTTCTGGGTGAATGATGCACAGTGTCATCCAATCCAAAAGACTCAGGACACTGTGTGAGTGCCGGATGTCACGGAACCGCCCCTGAGGAAGCATTACCATGGCACCTGCACTCATAGTGTAATAATGCAGAGAGTAGAGTTGCACCGATACTGATACTGGTATCAATACTGTGAATTTGCACAAGTATAGGTACTTGTGCAAATGCACCGATATCAAAAACCGATACCTTAAGGTTTGGTCATTTTAGCTGTCAGCAGGATTCCCCCCGCTGACAGCTGAAATGTACAGTAAAATCAAGAATGCCAGCACTCATCGGTTGTTAAAAACTGGAGCCACCCTGGCGTTAAAAACTGATGACATTTCAGCTGTCGACTTTCCCTTCCCCTCCTGCCAGGGCAAGCTCTAGCAAAAGGCATCACTGGCAGGGCGCTACAATGGGGGGAGGGCCAGTAAGGTCCTCAGACATAACTTGTTGTCACAGCGACTCCGCAAGGCTTCCTGCTGTCACACACCCGGCCAAGGGATAGAGTAAGAGAATAAACAAGATAAGAAGGAGGAGGCAGAGGCGGAGCCTGGCTGTGGATCGCCGCTGATGTGGACAGCGGAGATACCCCCAGCCCTCTGATCTGCACGCCCTGCTTCCAGGACCCTGAACAGGTAATCATATGGTGTAATGGTGGGACATCATTGTCCATCGATTTACATCCATCAGTGATGGAGATCACTTCCTACCTCCTGGCGAGAAGTGATCAGCACACTGGCTAGTGGAGGTCCTCATTAGATGACACATAAACTGCACTGCACACATGTCATCAGACAGAACATTTGCACAAATCTATGGAGCAACTTTCATGTCCTCTGCACTTTGATGCTTCCATATCCTCCTCTGACAATCCTGGCTCATTCATTATCTTAAAGAATAACTCCAGAAAAACATTCTTTCCCCATGCAGTGGGCCTGTGCCTGCAATAGGTATTTGTAATTGATATATAATTTTTGAGAAAAAGAGGACTTTGCACATCACTTGCCTTGACTGAAGACATCTAAAAAATGTATGTACAGTTGTGTTCAAAATAATAGCAGTGTGTTGAAAAAAGTGATTAAAGCTCAAAATCCTTCTAATAGCTTTTATTTCCATGCACACAAATGCATTGGGAACACTACACATTCTATTCCAAATCAAAACATGAAGAAAAATATATCAAATTTGTGTTGTTCCTCTAAAAAAATTGAAGAAAATTGAATATTAGGCTGTTCAAAAAAATAGCAGTGTTTGTATTCTTCTTTACAAACTCAAACATTCACTATATAAACTGAAAAATGTTTGAAGATTTTGCTTTCCTTTGAATCACTTAATGAATATTTGGTTGTATAAGCACTGTTTCTGAGAACTGCTGTACATCTGTGTTGCATGGAGTCAACCAACTTCTGGCACCTGTGAACAGGTATTCCAGCCCAGGATGATTGGACTACATTCCACAGTTCTTCTCTATTTCTTGGTTTTGCCTCAGAAACTGCATTTTTGATGTCACCCCACAAGTTTTCTATTGGATTAAGATCCGGAGATGGGACTGGCCACTTCATAACGTCAATCTTATTGGTCTGGAACCAAGATGTTGCACGTTTACTGGTGTGTTTGGGCTCGTTGTCTTGTTGCCCATTTCAAGGGCATTTCCTCTTCAGCATAAGTCAGCATGACCTCTTCAAGTATTCTGATGTATTCAAACTGATCCATGATCCCTGGTATGCGATAAATAGGCCCAACACCGTAGTATGAGAAATATCCCCATATCATGATGCTTGCGCAACCATGCTTCACTGTCTTCACAGTGTACTGTGGCTTGAATTCAGTGTTTGGGGGTCGTCTGACAAACTGCCTCCGGCCACTAGACCCAAAAAGAACAATCTTACTTTCACCAGTCCACAAAATGTTGCACCATTTCTCTTTAGGCCAGTCAATGTGCTCTTTGGCAAATTGTAACCTCTTCAGCACATGTCTTTTTTCCAACAGTGGGACTTTGCGGGGGCTTCTTGCAGATAGCTTGGCTTCACATAGGCGTCTTCTAATTGTAACAGTACTCACACGTAACTTTAGACCTTCTTTGATCTTCCTGAAGCTGATTGTTGGCTGAGTCCTTGCCATTTTGGCTATTCTTCTATCTATTCGAATGGTAGTTTTTCGCTTTCTTCCACATCTTTCAGGTTTTGGTTGCCATTTTAAAGCATTTGCGATCATTTTAGCTGAGCAGCCTATCATTTTCTGCACTTAATATGTTTTCCCCTCTCCAATCAACTTTTTAATCAAGGTACGCTGTTCTTCTGAACAATGTCTGGAACGACCTATTTTCCTCAGAATTTCAGAGAGAAATGCACTGTAACCAGCATGTACAACATTTGCTGCCTTCCTTCCTTAAATAAGGGCAATAATTGCCACCTGTTTTTCAAAGAATGAATGACCTCACTAATAGAACTCCACACTGCTATTATTTTGAACATGACCCTTTCAATTAGTGATTCAATTACACAGAATCAGCAGAATGCATGTCATGACTGTTGGGTCTGTTGGATTTCTATTACTCTACTACACCTGCTAGTAAATTATTTGCCATGTATAAATATTATTTCTACCAAAAACAGTGATTGATCAGGTTAGTGATGTCTGACTGCTATTATTTTAAACACAACTGTATAAGAAGCACTGACAGAGCCAAGATATGGGTTTTAGATATAATTTTTGAGTGGACTGACCCCTTAATATAACACTTTATTGCAGGTATTTATATAGTGCCCACAATATATGTATATATATATATATATATATATATATATATATATATATATATATATATATAAATATATAATACATCAGTCCCTGCCCCCAAGGAGTTTACAATCTAAGGCCCCTAGCTCAAATTCATACATATACTAGGGCGAATTTGGACAGGATCCAAGTAACCTACCTGCATATTTTTGGAGCGTGGGAGGAGACCCACGCAGGCACAGGAAGAACATGTAAACAACAGGCAGGTAGTGCTGTGGTTGGGATTTGAACTGACGAGACAGAAGTGCTAACCACTTTGCTATTATGCTGCCCGTAAGATCTGGTGCTCAATTGGATTTCCATTTTACATCCTTGTTGCCATATTTTAATGATAACATTTTGTATAGAAACATGTAGCCACTAGAGGAAGCACCTGTTTGTATAATGCAATCAGTACTCCTCCTGAACAACACTGGTTACACTGTAAAAGTCACAAGAAGGTCCCATTTGTATCTACCTTCGGAGGTTCTTATAGTATCCAATGAAAACTGTTCATGAAAGGTATGTCTCAGTGCCACAGGAGATGGAGGTTTCAGGGGGCGCAGCATAAAAAACAATTTTTTTAGATTATCACCACAAATCTGTAAAAAAAAGACAAATATTTCCCATGAGAGAACCACCACAACAAAAGGATTCAGTCTGGTGTTGTGTTTTTGTGATTTCATTCTTGTCACATAAAGTTGTTGCCATTCAAGGCATCTGTCCTTCAGTCTGTTTCCTGTCAGCAAGAAATGTGCAATGTGGTTTTCCATATGTTTGTATGAATTTACACACTGTGTGTTCTCAAGTGGCCAAATTTAGTTGTATTTGTGTTAAATACATATTTATGTGGCATGTCATTCATATCTGCATTGAACTTAAGGCCTGACTCCAGACAAAACTATTTATTTCATATTTGGATTGGGGGAGGGGTTCCTGCTGGGTTATTATTGCTGTTTGTGAGGGAGAATAGTGAGAGGACCCCAGAGGGACATGGACAAAAATTAAAATGCATATTAACTACATGCCAACCAAGAAAGGCCTTATTTACATGAGGTGTATAGAAGGTATGCCTGTGAAAGGCCATGTTTACCCACACTGGGATGCACAGGTGCTCCGTGCATGACCACACAGGCATTTCCATTCATGTCAATAGGGATGCAGCAGATGCACAGACACAGCCACTGCTCCCAATGTGACATACACTATATTGCCAAAGGTATTGTGATGCTTGCCTTTACACACACATGAACTTTAATGACATCCCAGTCTTAGTCCTTAGGGTTCAATATTGAGTTGGCCCGCCCTTTGCAGCTATAACAGCTTCAACTCTTCTGGGAAGGCTGTCCACAAGGTTTAGGAGTGTGTCTATGGGAAGGTTTGACCATTCTTCCAGAAGCGCATTTGTGAGGTCAGGCACTTATGTTGGATGAGAAGGCCTGGCTCGCAGTCTCCGCTCCAATTCATCCCAAAGGTGTTCTATCGGGCTGAGGTCAGGACTCTGTGCAGGCCAGTCAAGTTCCTCCACCCCAAACTCACTCATCCATGTCTTTTTGGACCTTGCTTTGTGCTCTGGTGCGCAGTCATGTTGGAACAGGAAGGGCCCATCCCCAAACTGTTCCCACAAAGTTGGGAGCATGAAATTGTCCAAAATGTCTTGGAATGCTGACGCCTTAAGAGTTCCCTTCACTGGGACTAAAGAGCCAAGCCAAAGCCCTGAAAAACAACCCAACACCACAATCCCCCCTCCACCAAACTTTAGACTTGGCAAAATGCAGTCAGGCAAGTATCGTTCTGGTAACTGCCAATCCCAGACACGTTCCATCAGATTGCAAGACAGGGAAGCCTGATTGGTCACTCTAGAGAACACGTGTCCACTGCTCTACAGTCCAGTGGTGGTGTGCTTTACACCCCTGCATCCGACGCTTTGCATTGCACTTGGTGATGTAAGGCTTGGATGCAGCTGCTCGGCCATGGAAACCCATTCCATGAAGCTCTCCACGTACTGTTGTTGTGCTAATCTGAAGGCCACATGAAGTTTGGAGGTCTTTAGCTATTGACTCTGCAGACTTATGTGCACTGTGTGCTTCAGCATGCGCTGACCCCACTCTGTCATTGTACGTGGTCTACCACCTCGTGGCTGATTTGCTGTTATTCCCAGTTCTTTCCACTTTGTTTTAATACCACTAACAGTTGACCGTGGAATATTTAGTAGCAAGGAAATTTCACAGATGGACATATTGCACACGTGGCAACCTATCACGGTACCACGCTTGAATTCACTGAGCACCTGAAAGCGACCCATTCTTTCACAAATGTTTGTAGAAGCAGTCTGCATGCCTAGGTGCTTGATTTTATATACCTGTGACCATGGAGGTGAATCCAATGATCTGGAAGGGTGTCCCAAAACTTTTGGCAATATAGTGTACGTGCAGGTGCATGGGCCTGTGTGCATCCAAGATGCTTTTGGGGCCATGCGCCTGCACTTGCAAAAATGTCACATTGGTAGCAGCGGCTGTATTCATGCATAGTGTTTAAAGATGTCTGTGCCTTCTTGTCCCCATCACAACTGTTCCCCTCTTTCCTTACACATAAAGTGAGAGGAAATCAAGATAGGACACCACTGCAACAGGGAGCCAGGCAAAAAACAAATTTTAGTAGAGTAGGATAGGGTTATTTTTTCTACTTAATGTGGTCGCAAACAGACATATAAATTTTAACCTACATGTAAACTCTCAGAATTTTTCTCATTTACTATTGGAAGTGTTTAGTTATATCTGTTTTATAAGCTGGTCTTGTTGGAAATTTAGAGCTATACCGTGTCCTCTGCTCCCTTCTTTCACATGAAACAGTCTTTTTAGCCATCACAGTTTTTATCTTTGGACTACAAGATGGTCAGCGCTTATGCTTTGGAGATATAGAGAGTGGAATTATTTGAGTAGTTTAGCAAAAGATAACTGGGCAGGGCTGATACCACTTAGTCCACAAACATTGTGAGCTCATCATAAAAGAGTAAAGAATGATTGAGGACAATGTTTTTTTAGCCTTGGATAGATTGGAGACAGATTAGGGCACTTGTCAGGATTTAATTGCTCTCTGTGCCCCCATTAGGAAGATTCACCCTCTCTATTTGTCCTGTTTACCATTATCACTGAGAGTGAAAGTGTAGCACTACCCCCAAAGGAGACACTGGCTGATTTTGGTTCTGCGTTCTTTACCTCAACTCTGTAAGCCACTTCAGCCCCTTTGACACAACAAGTTAAGCAGTTAGATCTTGCTATACTGTTGAGAGCACAGAGATGAACACCCTGCACCCAAATATATCTCAGTACCAGGAATTGGAGACCAGAGGGAAGGAAAAACAGAATTTAATTTATTGTTATGGATTGAGGTTAATGGCAGCAGTATCATAAATGAGTAAATGGATTATTCAGTTAACCACAATTCGCTAGACAATAAGATCACTAACTTGAGGCAAGTTGGTGTGATGTTTAGGTAGCAGGAGTAATGTATACCTGGTAGCCTGCAAGTACACAGAATGCAATAGCATGAATAACAATAACTACGATGGTAAACAATGCTTATATAACTTTCCTGCAACCAGTATACTATGCTGTTAGAGTGCACTCTAGGAATAAATATGCTAAGACCCAGGTCTACTGCAATGGTACCCCTATTACACTGTTCAACAGGTAAAAAGTTTTGGGCATAAAATTAGCTAATCTTACATAATTTTGGGGTGCTGAAAATGACCCTAAAAAATGTTGATTGGCTCTAGTTTCCATGATATATTCACCCATCTAATGACGTAAGCCATTCAAAATTATGATGCAACTTCAGCTGCATATTGCGCAATTGATACTGGTGACCAATAGAAAATTGCATGTATACTGAGATGATGCAATATTAGCCTTTAATTGCATCACTTCACTGCATAAAAGCTGCAGTATCTGTAGCTGATTGTAGTTCGACAGCGTCTTTACATTTCGTTTTATGCTTATATAGGCTACTCAGTAATGCCTCGAACTTGTGTGAATAAAGCAGATAATTTCTGCAATATCAAAAAAGGAGGATAACAGGAATGATTAAGAAAGCCTACAACTTGTATTTTGGCTGCAAGATAGGAGACCAGGACAAGAGCTGGGCACCACATATATGCTGCAATTCTTGTGGGACGGCACTGGAGCAATGGTTGAATGGAAAAAAGGCATCTATGCCTTTCGCTGTGCCAATGATTTGGAGAGAGCCAACAGATCATGTTAGTAATTGTTACTTTTGTATGGTGCCTCCAATTGTAAAAGGGCTAAATAAGAAGAAAAAGTTATCTGTGTACTATCCAAATATTCCATCGGCAATACGTCCAGTTCCTCATGGAGAGGGTCTACCAATTCCTAAAGCACCAGAATCCTTCGTGGTTGAGTCAAGTGAGGAAGAACCTGAAGCGTGTAGTCACGTGCAGTTGTAAGAGATAGCCCTTTCCTCGAATACAAGAGAAAAGCCAAGAGAAGCAAAATCGACACAAACTGAAGACAAAACTAGTGAGAATCCTAAGTATTAAAATGATTCAACTTAGCTTATGGCTATAATTTTTCTTGGTAATCCTATGCAATATATTATGCCATTTAGGCTTTGTTATGTAGTCAATATCACTTGCTTTATATTTGTGGAAAGACATCTATCTATATAATTATTGTGCATTATGTAGTCATTACACCTATAGTAGAAAACTTTCCGTTTACAGAAAAACTAGAGCCAATTGACAAATTTCATTGTTATATTTGAACTCAGAATGTGAAATTCATTAAGAAATGGATCTTTTTGTTTCCAAAACTGGCAAAAAATAAAAATTTGTTGAACAGTGTTATAGGCAGTAAATGAAGTAGAGCAACGTATCCAAAGTGACAGTCCTTTGCAATAGTGCTTCAGCCAGCTAGTGTTGGGATTCAGTGTTTAGGGTGGATCCCAACACTAGTATTTATGGTGGATCCCAACACTAGTATTTATGGTGGATCCCAACACTAGTATTTATGGTGGATCCCAACACTAGCTGGATGGTATTCAATCTTAGTAAAGTCTGCATGCAGTGGTAAAGGCTGCTGTTCAAATGTCCAGTCCCTATGCGCTCAGTCCCTGCTAGCAGCAACAGGTCAAGGGCAGCAATGCTCTCTCACCAGTTCCAGTGATACAGTCGCATTGGACTGGCTGTTCAATGTCCTCTGAGTCTGCCTTAAGTGGCTCCAGTCCTCAGCCCACAGATATACAACAATCTGGTCTCTCTATAGGAAGGGTCTGTGTTCTTCCAGTAGCTCAGTCTTTGGCTTCAGTACGTTTAGATCTATTCTCTGTGGTCCCCAGCACACAGTGCCCTGATCTCTGGCTCAAGTCGCAAGCTTGTGTCAGGTGGGCACATACCCAAATAGGCAGATGTGCTCACTCTGGTCTCCTTGTCTGGAAAAAAGGAAGCTCCTTGGTCTGCACCAGGAAAATAAAGCCTTTCCTCCACCCTCACACCATCTCCTTGTGGGTACTGTAGCTCAATGAACTATAGCATTCTACAATATGTTTCCCATCCAGGACTTCAACTCTCACAATCCAATGTGGCCAGTATACAAGTCTATGGAGCTCTTTTGGCTTGTCTGCTAGACCATTGATCAAGGCCAGAAGTCACCACCCCAAAGGAAAACTCTTCTTCCTATTATCGCCTAATTGCACGCAAATGTTATTCCACAAACAATACCTGCAATGGAACAAGCAACTTACTGGTGCCTGAAAAAAGTTTCTGCAAGAACAAAGTTAAGCGAATTTTACTTTTGTAGCTTTTTCCTTTTAGTGAATCGAGCTGATTATCTTTCTGCACTATTCAATTGTACTCTAACTAACCTTGACCCAGCACTAAGTACCCAGGCCGAATGCGGGCCATGCACTCATCAATCTTTTTTTTTTCATTTGCAACTAGTGTCAATCAACTCTCATTTGACAAAACAATCGTGTCATCAAACAAACCAGAGAAATCACCACATGCCATTTCAATCAACTTTGAAAAGAAAATGAAAAAAGTTGATTCCGTCTGGCTGCCATTAAATCAATTGGCAAGGACCGTCGATCTGTCTTTTGTTTCAGCTTGAAATAGAATTGAAAAACACAGAAAAAGATTGGATTGTTGTATGCAAGGCCTGCCATAACCCAATTTACTACATCATCCTCAAATCTACTAAAAGAAGGTGTACCTATCATAGGAGGACTACTAGGACCACCATTGTTAAACTACTTCTGAAAATGTATGTTACCAGGCTGTGTCTAGCTTCAATACTTTTTTACAGGCCTGACACAAGCATGGAGTAAAGGAAGAAGAAAAGTCAGGCCTCCTAGCATGAATATATCAGCATCAACCAGAAAACTAGCATTTTCAAATGGCAGTCAGCAAAGAGAGTGCACATATTGTAGTCCCATCATGAGAGGTTTAAATGTAATCTTAACCTTTCTTGCTTGAAAAAAGTCCTGAGTATATGCGACCTCTCGGCAGGTAGGCCTTAATGCTGATACAGTTAGTTCCATATATATTTGGACACAGACACAATTTTAGTTTTTTCAGGTATTTACCAAACCATATTCAAGCTAAAGTTCTATAATGGATATGGGCTGAAAGTGCACACTCTCAGGTTTAATTTGAGGGTATGTACTACCAAATTGGAGGAAGGGTTTAGGAATTACAGCTCTTAAGAGTAGCCAAAAGTAATTGGACAATTGAATTAAAAGCTGTTTCATGGCCAGGTGTGGGCTACTCCATTATTTCTTCATCAATTAAGCAAGTAAAAGGTCTGGAGTTGAAGTGTGGTATTTTCATTTGGAATCTATTGCTATGGACCTACATCATGCGTTCAAAGGAGCTGTCCAAGCAAGTGAAACAAGCCATTGTAAGGCTTCAAAAACTAAACAAATCCATGAAAGAGATAGCAGCAACATTAGCAGTGGCCAAATCAACAGTTTGGTACATTCTGAAGAAAGAATGCACTGGTGAGCTCAGCAACGTAAAAAGGCATGGACGTCCACAGAATACAACAGTGGTGGATGATCCCAGGATCCTCTCGATGGTAAAGAAAAACGCATTCACAACATCCAGACAAGTTAAGGACAACCTCCAGGAGGTGGGCACATCTGTGTCAAAGTCTACAATCAAGAGAAGACTTCAGGAGAGCAAATACAAAGGGTTCACCGCAAGGTGCAAACTATTCATAAGCCTGAAGAATAGAAAAGCCAGACCAGTTCTGGAAAAGCATTCTATGGATGGATGCAACTAAGATTAATCTGTACAAGAATGATGGGAAGAAAAAGGTGTGGAGAAGGCTTGGAACAGCTCATGATCCAAAGCACACAACATCATCTATAAAACATGGTGGAGGCAGTGTGATGGCATGGGCTTGCATGGCTTCCAGTGGCACTGGGTCATTGGTGTTTATTGATGATGTGACAGAAGCAGCTGGATGAATTCTGCAGTGTTTAGAGATATACTGTCAGCCCAGATTCAGCCAAATGCAGCAAGGTTGATTGGACAGCGCGTCACAGTACAGTTGGACAATGATCTAAAACACACTGCAAAAGCAACCCAGGAGCTTTTGAAGGAAAAGAAGTGGAATATTCTGCAATGGCCGAGTCAATCACCTGATCTCAACTCAATTGAACATGCATTTCACTTGCTGAAGGCAAAACTAAAGGCAGCTGCAGTTAGAGCCTGGCAAAGCATCAGAAAGGAGGAAACTCAGTCTTTGGTAATGTCCATGAGTTCCAGACTTCAGGCAGTCATTGCCAGTAAAGAATTCTTAACAAAATATTAAAAATGAAGATTTTGTTTATGATTACATTAATTTGTCCAATTACATTTGAGCCCCTGAAAATGGAGGAATTGTGCATAAAAAATGGTTGCAGCTCCTAAAATATGAACTTAAATTAAAGCTGAAAGTCTGCACTTCAAATGCATTTGGATTGTTTCGTTTTAATTTATTCTGGTGGCATACAGAGCCAAAAGTATGAAACTTGTGCCTGTGTCCAAATATATATGGACCTAACTGTATATGCGTACCAAAAGGTAAACACAGCTGTGCCGAAAGCGCACACCCTGCTCGCTCCTGGCAGAGTTACAGGCTGCTAACAAAAAACTTCTGATTGCTACTTGCTGTGACAGCCAGTCACGGCAGTCACATGATCATAAACCCCGCTCTGCCTCTGCCTCCTGGATCCTGAAACCCTTAAAGGCCTGGAAGACGCTGGCATCAAGGGGTTAAACTATGGGTCACAACCCAAGACTGAATTTATGAGGGGTCGCCACATGACTGTAGTAAACGTAACTTAGTTTGACAATCCAATATCAGTGGCAAATGATGCAGCACACTAAATGTATTTATTGTTCTCATTTATACTACCCTGATCTGAGGCATAGCCTGCAAACAATGCAGTTGATGTAACACAGAAAATGTTTGCTCTATAGCAGTGGTCTCCAAACTGCTGCCTGTGGGCTGGCTGTGGCCCTTTGCCTGCCTTTATCCAGCCCTTGGTGCACTATTTCTCCCACCAACATTAGGGCACTCTTCTTCCCACTGACACCAACAATGGGGAACTATTAGTCCCACTGACACCAACAATGGGGCAATATTTCTCCCACTGACATCGACAATGGGGCACAATTCATCCCACTGACAACAACAATGGGGCACTATTCTTTCCCCTGATACCAAGGATGGTGCACTATTCCTCCCACTAATACCAAAGACGGGGCATTATTTACTCCCATTGATTCCAGGGCACTTTCCACACACACTGGCAGACTCCCCCCCACAAGTCTGAAAAACATTAAACTGGCCCTTTTGTTTAATAAAAGTATGGAGATCCCTGTTCTATACGAATAATTTATATATATATATATATATATAAAAAATTATTATTATAATTATAATATTAATATTCTCCATATTCCACCTCTCTCAAAACCTGTGGAAAAAAGGAATGTTTAAGTAAAGCAAAAACCTTTTTCTTTAGTATTCAGCTCCTTACCAGGTTCTTATTGCTGTCTATGTCCTGCTATTTGGATATCTCTTTAATGCCTTGGAGAAGCAACTGGAAGTGAAAAGAGACCTCCCCAAAGTTTGCAATTTAGACAGTTGTTACAACTCTACAATTTAGAATATCTCCTTACCTTCAGGTTTGGTGCAGTGGACATCAGAAAAAATAGAGGGGTGAAACTCCCCAGCAGGGACACAGACAGTAATAAAACATTTAGCTGAGGACTTAACCCATCTCTGCTCCATCAAAAACTAAATAAATATGTTGTCTTTACAATAACTTTAAACTAATATGGTTGATTGCACTGGCACATATGGGGAGCTAGAGTGCAAGTAAGTAGGAGGGTGGAGGGAATTGAATTACACAATACTGTTAGGTGAACCTTCCCCAGAGCTAGTTAAAAAAAACATACGGGAGATTTTACTTCACTCAGCTTTACTAAAATTGTTAAAAGCACTCAAAATGTGTTATATAGCTTTTGTTTTTTGTCTTGGTTCAACTTATTGTTAATAATTATCCTCCTTGGTCTCTTTATGGTAACATTTTTCTTATTTGGTTTCTTGGATTACAAAGTTGTCGTAAACCTACTAATTACTCTAAACCTTAACGCTGCAATTACTTTGGAATGAAAAATAGTGTAGGACAAAACATATATTTTCTTTAATGTGACAATCAAAAGATTTTTGGGATTGAAGTACTACAGGGCAATTTATAAGTAACAGTACCATGAATACCAGTCAGATTGAGTATTTTTCCGGCAACTACGCATTCATCTCTTCATTCATAGTCTCTTCTGCTATTAAAGCCTTCTTGATAGCAATTTTTTAATGACAGAAGTTGACAAACTCCTGACTATCACACATAAAATATATGCGTTTGTTGGACATCCCCTTCCAAAACCATTAATATGGAGTTGGGCCCAATGCCCCTCTTTATGGCTCCACTGTGCTGGGAATGTTTTCTCCAAGATTCTTGAGTCGGTCTGTAAAAATGTATGCTTATTCAATCAAAAAAACATTTGTAAGGTAAGGTACTAATGTTGGAAGAGAAGACCTAGTTTGCAATTGGCACTCTGATTCGTAGCAAGGGTGTTCATCAGGGTTAAGGTCAGGGCTCTGTGCAGGTCTTTGAAGCTCCTTCACACTAATCTGGTCAAGTCATGTCCTATGGAGCTGACTTTGGGCAGAGATCATGTGGTAAAAGGAAAGGGCCATTCTCATACTGTTTTCACATGGTTAGAAAGACCCAATTGACTAATTGTCTTTGAATGCTGTAGCATTAACAGTACCCTTCATGGAAACACTTAAACTTAAAAAAAAATCATATGGCCATATTGGTTAGTGTGATTGTCAGGTCTCTGCAAACTATTGGCCATGTAGTGCACCTTAAAATGAATCTTATAGACTCATATACCTTACCAACTGATCAGTGACTGCTGCCCCTCTCTGCCAATCCATTCACTGGTTTCCACTAACCCAACGTATAGAATTCAAAATACTAAGCACAGCTTACAAAGCCATCCTCAACTCTGCCCCTAGCTACATTGCCAAACTCATCTGCAGATATAGCCCAAATCGCCAACTCCGCTCCTGCCAAGATATCTTCCTCTCTGGCTCCCTCATCACCTCCTCCCACGCTCGCCTCCAGGACTTCTCCAGAGCCTCTCCCATCCTCTGGAACTCCCTACCACAGTATGTCTTGTCAGCCCCCACCCTGTCTGCCTTTAGGCGATCTTTGAAAACTCACTCATTCAGGGAAGCCTACCCCACCTCCACCTAAGAACTGTACTTGAATCACCTCCACCAGATCATCCCCTGCAGCTATCACCTTTTGTATCACCTCTGTTTAGATTGTAAGCTAATGAGCAGGGCCCTCATATTCCTTCTGTACTGTAATGTATTGTAATTGTACTGTCTCCCTTATATTATAAAGCGCTGCGCAAACTGTTGGTGCGATATAAATCCTGTATTATAATAATAATAATAATAAAAAATCTGTGCTTTGCCTATGCAGGGCAAAGAAACAGGTTCAATTTAATAGCAGATTCACCAGGAAGGTATACTTACTTTCCTTTCTCTGCTCCTCTGTACCATTTACCTACTTGGAGCAACATTAAATACTGTACCCAGTACTTCCAGGAATGATGGGATGTGTGCTGACACCCCTCCCTCTCATATTCAGTTGCTAATGTTTAATAGTTGGCTGCTTAGACACCCGGTACTGCCACAGCGAGAGTCCTCAGCCCCTTGTAAACCTAGAGCTTATACAGCTCCAACTTGGTAGGTTGGTAGGTATCTGCAGCTGTAATAATGTAAACCTGTTGCTTTGTCCTGTATGGACAAAATACAAGTTCATATTAATCTGTATGAGAAAACAAAAGAAAGACTCCGGGCACATCCCTAGTGGATTAAAGTATATGTGAACTATCAACCCATAAAACAACCCATAAAAGACAAAACATTTATGTATACATATAAAAAGCATTATAAATACCTTTTCCCTTCTTTTATAAGTGATCACATACCTTCTGTTCTCAGCTGCATAAGGAGCTCAGAGAGCGGGGGGAGGAGAAACAGCAGCATGCTGGTCTTCCCAGTGAATGGCTGTTCGGGACAAAACTAATCATTGGAGGAGAGCAGGCTCACTTCCCAGCACAGGTAGAGAACTGACCATGCTGTGCTCTCATGCCTAGCATAGTCCATTTTTAATAGGAAAGTAGAGGGACCTCAAGGAACACCAGGGATTTCACACAAAGGAAGCAATACAAAGAGAACAGGATATTTTTTCATACGAGTACACGGTACAGCAGGTACATATCAGGAATATGAAATGTTGGATTTACATATTCTTTACGCTTAATAACTTGGAAGTATTTAAAAATGCATTCAACATACAATTGAAAGTGTTTTATTATCTGTTTGACAAGGGCAAAAAATGGCTGTTGATACAGCCAGAAATCTTGTGAGTTGATAACTTACTGTACTCTCTGCCTCTGACCTGTTGGCAGTTTGCATTGTTCCTTGCTATCTCTGTGGACTACAAAACACCTCCCCTTGTTATGGAGAAGAGAGGGATGTGTTGTGTAGCCCTTATACAGTGTTATGTAGTGCTAACACACTCCCTGTCCTAGGGTGACAACGCTGCTCAGTAAGGTTATCACCCTAGAACAGGAAATGTGTTGATGGCAAGATTACCAGATTACAATAAAGGGAAAAATGTGTAGAAAAACAAAAACGAATACAGCCTCCACATCTGAGAACCAATAACCTGCAATACTATCAATTGGTTTTCTTGAGTGCTTTAAGGGTCCTTTCACATGGGCGGACCCGTTTAGCGGATCTGCTTGCTTAACAGGGGATTTTTCCACTGATCCCCGCTGAGCAAGCAGATGACAGGCGGCTGCAGAGCAGACAGAGAGCAGCTGGCTGTCCTCAATGGGCAATTGGATGAAAAAGGACCGCCTGTCTGTTTCCATCTGAGCTGATGGAAGGGGAATTGGATCCCCATCTGTTCCTTTTTTTGCGGATTGGATTGGATGTCGGAGGGTGCAAACGGGCACATGTCCGTTTACACCCGCGGCTCCCTAGAGGAGAATGGAGGTTCCGATCAGGTCCACCTGAAAAACGGCCAGGCGGACCCAATCGGAGAATCCATGTGAAAGGGGCCTTACTGTTGTTGAGAAAATGAACACAAATCAACCAATCAGATATCACCTGTCATTTATCAAGTGTAGGCTCCAAAAACATCCCTCTTACTAGTCACAATGGGTACCAGCTCTGCTTTCTTTCCTGCAGTCTTTTTTTTTTATATATCACCCTCTCCAATAATTGAGCTTTTAAAGCTCTTATAACTTAGCATCTGGATGCCTAAAATGCAGCAGTAATAAATCAAGCCATAGATTTTTTCCTCCTTAGCTAGGGAATGCAGACACTATTTAATGCATAATTAATTATGTCATTTAAAGTATTTACCTACCAGAGAGCAATTAAAAATGTTTTCAATTTATTTCTATTCACAAGAGAAGGAAATTAACTAATTTATGTCTGGATTACACTGCGGAGCAATGCAAAGTAACATCTCTAAGCAATACAGAGAGATTGATAAGAGATATAAAAAAGAAGGATTTCCATTCCCTTCAATATTTGTAGCAGAGTGGATGAAGGGCTGTTAGTTAAAGCCAGGCGTTCAAAGCATGCTGCCATCTCTAGGTGGAAATGTTTCATAATTACAATTTTTTTTAATATATTTATTTTTGTTCTTTATTTTTCTACTTTTGCCGGTATATCTAGAGATTGCTAGTCTGTTTTGTTCTGCATGCATAAAAGTGTTCTTTCGTAGTCAGCATTAAAGGGAAATATGTTGTGGTTTTCTTATATCTTTGAATTATGTTGAGCATTAGAAGAATGTTGTTTTGGTTTATCCAACTTTTTTCCAATGTTTAGTACAAACATTTTTTGAATGTCTTTTTAATAAAAAAAATGTAAATATTTTCATAGCAATATTTTATATGTATCACTTGCAGCCAGTAGGTGGAAAATTCCAAGCAGAACATATTATAACAGCAAATTATTACATTGTGTGTGCATCCAGCTAAATGAATCAGAGGAGGAATCCCTTCACCCCTGTCTCCAAGCAGAGACAGGACCTTCATATTAGGTTAGTTTACACCAGCTGCCAACAAGCAGTGTGGGGTTGTTAGAAAAGTCAACTTTCCCTGCAAACTGGGTGACATGGATGTACAGAATGAGAATTTATAAACTAAAATGTAAAATCAAATTGACTACAAACTATCATATAATCCCTCAAATGTAGACATGCCTGCCATATCTGTGGCCATTAGAAGATCACTAAACCCAAGAGGCATCATTTATTTTACTCCAGCTTTCCAGTTGGTACATGTAGTGGCTTTATCCAGTTTGCTTGTAGGTTAACTATAATGGCTTAATCAACTAATCATTTTTAAAATAAATGTATATGTTTTTCCTGATTTTTTTGTTATACGTGTGCTATTTATGTAAATCTTTATTTTACAAATACATTTTGAATACTAATCTTCTAAAAGGAAATGAAAGCAAAGCATGAACTATTTGTTTCCAGACTCTCTGTCACTGATTGAAAAATCCTACAAAGCCATCTATAAACAGCAGGATAAATGGAAATGTGGAGGAGATCAGCCACTCCACCAACTCATGTAATAAGTAAACTTCAGCTTCAGGTATTGAGCCCTGTAAACAGTAGCCTTATTTTTAGCAAAGCAAGTATGACTACTAGGGGAAACACATGAAAAGAAGCTCATAGCTCCACATGCTGGCTGAAAATACAAAATGTTAATATAAAATATTATGAATGTAAATGATATATTTTAAACCATTTTTTATTCCTGATCATATTCGGTAAATAAAAGAAAATAAGCATACAACCCATATTCCTTTCCAAATAAATATACAAAGCAGTGTTAAAAATGTATGCTTTTTCTATACTATGGTATAAATATTTAATTCAGGAAGTACGCTCTCTAGCATTGAGACTTTAGGGACTAAATATACATCATTAGAGTGCTGAAGACGATTTATAACAAAATTTAGATGAGCGCAAAAGAAAGCAATCGTGGTCATAAATGAATTGTGAGCTGGAGATATGGAAATTAGATCCATGTATTACAATAGGAGAAGGTCATCACAGTTAATAAATGACCGGATTAAAAATTTATGGAGTTTACATGACAGGTGTCAAAATGATGAACAGTGCACTAACCGTACGTGAGAAGTTGCGCTATAGGCAGATATAAGACAAAATGAATGCAGCTCTGTAATTATAAATATATCATTAAATATACAGTACATTTATTCTTTAAAATATGAGCAGTGTAACTACCTGGATTAGACCTCGTATCAGCCGCTTGCAGTCCTTGTTCAGAGATGTTCAAGTGTAAGTAGTACCTTAAGGAACTAATCAGTTCATATGCTGACAAGCAGCATGCTGATAGAAGGGGAATCAGAGTGACAGATAGATGAGCTCATCGACGTGCTTCTGTTTCTATGGTCCTTTCACAGACTGGGGTGGTTCCATGGGGAACCCTACATAAAAAACATGAGAAAAAATGGTTCTTCAAAAAATATATACCAGGTCCTTATCTGTGAATGCAGCTGACCATATGCCGTCAACATGGGGGATCCCCCTAGCAAAAGCACCTTGTTCTCTTGTTAAGGAGGGCAAGGGCCCCTTTTCTGCAACCTGGCTTTGTGGTTGTTAGGGTTTGCAAATGGCTTATTGGAATCTATAATAATAAGGGGGCCTCCACGTACAGATGCTCCCACCCCATGTTTAAAAACGCAGCTCTGTTATTTTAGTTAATCCTGGCCCATCTAGTCTGGGATTCTATAGCTAGTTAAACAGCATAGGCTAAAGCCAGGTTAGGCTTCCAGTGGCCATGTCAAAAATATAGGCTCAGAGGTCCGGTTCAGATTAGAAACTATGAGGGATGGACTAAAGCACAGAGTAAAAAGCCTGAATATGAGTTCCAGTGCCACGGTTCCAGTGCCACATAATAATTCCTGTCATGCCAACTCCATTCCAGACTGAATGGACAATCCTTCCATGACTGCAGATTTTGTCTTTAGGTCTCTGACACAAAGAGACACCACATCATCATCAGGGTCCTATGCAATTGAACTTTGCTGCAACATTCATCTGGAGGTATCCCTGTAATACCTATAACTACCCGGGTACATGTGCACAATTCTACCAGGACTCCTATAGGGCCCTTTACTAATATTACCTTTGTACATTGGATGTATGTACTGCTATCAATCTTTCCTTATATATTGCTTGTATTTAGTGATGTCCTTGCTGTTCGCTTGCTGAACCCCACAATATTCTGCGCTCTGATAGTGCATTGTGATTGGGCAAAGCAATGCACCTGACCGCAGGTCAGGTGCAATGCTTTGGTCAATTACAGCACAAGTGGGAAGAGATAGCAGTGTTGTCACTGTTTACATCTGACTGGCAAATGACAGATTGTAGGTCAGGTGCAATGCTTTTGTCAATCACAGCACAATTGGGAAGAGATAGCGGTGTTGTCACTGTTTACATCTGACCGGCAAATGACAGATTGTAATTGTTTACATCTGACTGGCAAATGACAGATAGCGGCGAGTGCTTGGCTGGTGTGGACGCATCAGCTGGCTTTTTTTTCTATTCCAGCGAGTGGATGTCACCGTGACAACGCTGGACTCCGTGATTGATGATGGATTTCAATGATGGAACCAATTTTTTGGCTTTTTTTTTTAATAAAAGACTTATCAAAAACTGTTGTGTTTTTATTCACATTTTACACTTTTTTGGTGAATGGGTAGGGGTACTATGTACCCATACTCATTCATAAGGGGGGCCCTCTTTTACCCCTTCCGAAAAGTCACCCCCCCCAGTTCCCCACAACCACAGTCCAGGGTTGCGGGGAAGGGGCTCTTGTCATGGATAAGTGGCCTGGTACAGTTCAGGAGGGGGAGGTGCTCGCTTGTCCCCCCCTTTCCTGGCCTGCCAGGCCTGTGCTCAGATCAAGGGCCTGGAAGGAATTTAGGGAGGACCCCATGCTGTTTTATATATATATATATATATATATATATATATATATATATATACAGTTGCAAGAAAAAGTATGTGAACCCCTTGGGATTACGTGGAGTTTTGCATGAATTGGGCATAAAATGTGCTCTGAACATCATCTAAGTCACAACAATAGAAGAACACAGTCTGCTGAACATATTACTACACAAACATTAGATGTTGCCATGGTTTAATTGCACATAACATGTAAACATTCACAGTGCAGGGAGGAAAAAGTATGTGAGGCCCTAGCTTAATGACTTCTCCCAGAGCTAATTGGAGCCAGGAGTGAGCCAACCTTGACTCCAATCAGTGTGATGATATTGGATGTGTTGCTGACAGCTGTCCTGCCCTTAAAAAACACACACCTGTTTTGGGTTTACTGGTTTCAAGAAGCACTGTCTGATGTGAACCATGCCTCGCAGAAAAGAGCTCTCAGAAGACCTACGATCAAGAATTGTTGACTTGCATAAAGCTGGAAAGGGTTACAAAAGTATCTCCAAAAGCCTTGATGTTTATGTGTCCACGGTAAGACAGACTGTCTACAAATGGAGAAAATTTAGCACTGTTGCTACTCTCCCTAGGCGTGGTCGTCCTGTAAAAATGACTGCAAGAGCACAGCGCAGAATGCTGCATGAGGTAAAGAAGAATCCCAGAGTGTCAGTTAAAGACCTACAGAAATCTCTGGCACATGCTAACATTTTTGTTGATACATCTACAATAAGGAAAACATTAAACAAGAATGGAGTACATGGGAGGACACCAAAGAGGAAGCCATTGCTGTCCAAAAAGAATATTGCAGCACATTTGAAGTTTGCAAAAGAGCACCTGGATGTTCCACAGCACTACTGGCAAAATATACTGTGGACAGATGAAACCAAGATTGAGTTGTTTGGGAAGAACACACAACACTATGTATGGAGAAAAAAAGGCACAGCACACCAACATCAAAACCTCATCCCCACTGTAAAACATGGCGGAGGGAGCATCGTGGTTTGGAGCTGCTTTGCTGCCTCAGGGCCTGGACGGATTGTTGTCATTGATGGGAAAATGAATTCCAGAGTTTATCAAGACATTTTGCAGGAAAATGTACGACCATCTGTCTGCCAACTGGAGCTCCGCAGAGGATGGGTGATGCAACAGGACAATGACCCAAAGCATACAAGTAATTCAACAAAACAATGGCTGCAACAGCACAGAATACGCCTTCTGGAGTGGCCCAGTCAGAGTCCTGACCTCAACCCGATTGAAATGCTGTGGCATGACCTTAAGAGAGCGATTCACACCAGACATCCCAAGAATATTGCTACACTGAAACAGTTTTGTGAAGAGGAGTGGTCAAAAATGACTCCAGATTGTTGTGCAGGTCTGATCTGCAACTACAGGAAACATTTGGTTGAGGTTATTGCTGCCAAAAGAGGGTCAACCAGTTATTAAGTCCAAAGGTTCACATACTTTTTCCTCCCTGCACTGTGAATGTTTACATGTTATGTGCAATTAAACCATGGCAACATCTAATGTTTGTGTAGTATTATGTTCAGCAGACTGTGTTCTTCTATTGTTGTGACTTAGATGACGTTCAGAGCACATTTTATGCCCAATTCATGCAAAACTCCACGTAATCCCAAGGGGTTCAAATACTTTTTCTTGCAACTGTATATATATATATATCCATTCAGTCGTATCCGACCTTTGGCGATTGCATGGACCGTCACTCGTAAGTAACTTTTTCCAGGAATTCTCTTAGCAATTATTTTACAGGGTAGGTTGCCAGGTCTTTCCCCAACCCCTACCATGCAGGAAAGGTACCCTGGTAGTGTATGACCTGCCTACACACTGATACTGTAGCTGCCCACACACAGCTGTCTCTGCAATTTGTTTTTCTCCCCATGGTCACCAGCAAGGATAAGAGCAGCTTAGGGCAGAAAGAGACAGAGCACTGGCCACTTGCAGGGCTGTATGTAGTCACAGAGCAAGCTGGACAAAAACACTGTCCACCACCAGGGGAACATAGAGGAAGGAGCTACGGACTGCTGTGCTTCCTGGGAAAATAAAAGTCTGCTGGGAGGAACGGAAACTCGTGACTTGTGGGGGAAGTAGTCCCCATAGAGAATGAACCTGTGTGACAGATTTGCATTGGAACTACAGATCCTTCTGTGCAGCTACAGTATCAGTGTGTAGGCAGGTCATACACCACCCTGCACACAGGGTACCTTTCGGCCGAGCACACTCATCAATGCCCTGTATCAGATGGAGACTGCGGTCATGTGAAAAGTCTAACATTAAGGCAGTTCCCCAATTTACAAGTCCTGACTGTGTACAGTAAAAATGCAGAGTTCCTCTGAAAAGTACTTTGTCTTTTGTCCCTACACACTGTAACTTGTATGTTGCATTAGAAGGGATGTGCTGAACTTGCACTCACTCCACCAGTCCAGCATGCCTCTGTTACCTCGCTAACAGAGTAGAGTCCGGCACTTGTTAACTTCTTTCTTCCTGTACCTTGTGACCAGGCAATAGATCTCCATAATGCGGATCCAGATCTAGTTGCTATTGGATACCGACCAGTAGGGAGAGAGCAGACATCAACCCCCTCGCTACTGTAGGACCTGTCACCTTACCTGATACCACTCCTAATTGACCATTTGCTTGTTTCTTGAACTTGTGCTTGATTACTCTTAGCAACTCCTCTTCTTTGTCTTGTCAAGTTAACACTTTTGCAATGGTGTTACTTCATACTTCACTTGGTTTTAGATACGCCAGAGCCAACATGCACCCCTTTGAATAACTTCAGACCAGGCTCATAATGTTTAATGTAAATTTACTGAAGAAGTGTAGCATAACAATTCAACATGAGCAACATCTTTCCTTTAACTCTAGTAATGTGGCTGCTCAAGCATACCACTGTGTGGCGAGAGTCCATTATGGCATCGTCCATGGTTTGGCTGCCTCTGACAGTCTTGGTGTTTTCAGCAGCAGCCCTGACCAGTACAGAAGGAAGAACCATGAGACCTGAACCTCAGCCTTTCCGCTTTTTATAGCACAGGTAGGCTGGTTAGGAACAAAAAGCTTGGAAACTGAGTTTCACAGTATAACCCTTTCCCCCATCCTGGGATAGCCACTAACTCACAGTTCAACCTGCCTACAAGTCTAAGGCTGACATCCAGATCTGTGCAGCTGCTCCTCCCCTGCCAGTATTGTGGACTTGGACTGCACCAACCTTTTGCCAACTTTTGCAGTTTGGAAAACCGAAAGTGGCATCATTTTTAGAGCCACTATCCCATTTTTCCTACACAGTTTGGGTTTTCTCAGACCTCACTATCATCACAATTGCCTCACAGGATGTAAGGAGATTTGCAACAACAGGGATACTGACAACAATAAAAGCTTGACAAATAGTTAATTGGGAGTGTCATGGTCAGAGGTCAGGTATGGAGACCAGTAGCAGTAGAAGCAGAGAGGCTCCCATCGACCAACTGGATAAGTACACAAGCAGGTAACCCTGGTGGATGACGCAGGCTCAATTGAAGTGGGGGGGGTCTAAGCACTAGCCGGTATTTACCAAAGCTCTTGATGGGGAAGATGGGTTTTGCTGTGTGTTAATACTAGGTTGCAGTCCTCAGGAATGCCCATCCACGAGGTGAGCAAGCTGAGGTCCAGTAGCAGATATAGCAGGTAGGGATCAAGCAGAGGCATAGTCAGTGAACAAGCCAAAGATTGATAAGAAGTGGTTGCAGGTTGCAAAGAAGCAGGAGCATAGTCGAAGAACAAACCAGAAGTTGGTAAGAAGTGGTTGCAGGTTGGGATCAAGTGGAAGCGTAGTCAAGGAACAAGGCAAAGATCAGAAGGGAAGATACAGCTAGCAGCAGCAGTGACAAAAGTAAGATATTGGCTAGTGAGAACACAGTAATCTGGCAAACCCAAACTGCAAAGGCATGGATTAAATAGGAAGTTCATGGAAGGAGCAAAGAGTTCAAGGTTCACCAGAAACAAGGTTCAAGGCAAGATTGTCCAAGATATTGTCCATGTAGCTGTCCAGCATTTGGGTAGCAAAGCAAGAAGAGATACTGCACAACAGAGATTGAAGGTTCATCCTGGTCCTGATAGGGAGAATAATACTGTAATAGGAAAAAATGGGGAATGACTTTACAAAAATTCAACCTGGCGCCTGCCTAAGAGAGAATACACAGGAATTGAGGGGAAATCTCCCCATTTGGTACACAACAGTGAAAACCTTATAAAGGTTTCAATACTTCTGTAATCTTTGCAGAACAAAAAAAAACTGGATCTGGCTGGAATTAGACTTTAAAGCCTAAATTCAAGCCTAGTAAAAAAAATCTCATACCCCATACACAAAACATATACATTTTATCATATTACTGTGCACTGTTTGAGTTTAATCAGCGCCCTTAGTTCCATCTGTCAGTGGAAGGCGTTTGCAGGGCACCCAATGCACTCATCCACAGCAGAAATTACTTAATTACAACAGCAGCCATCAACCTGCCCTCAGCTCTTCCCGCCCTATATCTAGGAATTCCAAGAGCCTGCATGACAAAATTTAGGGGGTATTTTCATGGTGCCCAGGAAGGAGCTTGATGATGCTGGATGACTTTCCAACTCAGAAGTTCCTCAGCAACCAGGGACTGCCATGTAAATGTACACCCCCATCTGAGTGGAGCACATAGAGAGTAAATGGAAACAACAGGGTGCATTAATGTCAATAAATTCCACAGCACAAAATCCCTTTAATAGTGAGGCTCGAGTCAGTCTTTAATAAAGCTGAGAACTGCCAGTTTATAACAACAAATTATCATCTCCTTTTTATTTTCTCATCAGCTCTGGAAATACGTACTGAGAATTGGGCTAAGGCAGGCAACAAGCATCTCCTTTCTCAGACACAATCATACATAAGGTTCAGGCCATTTGGAAAATTACTGTCTGGGATTTCTAGGCTGACATATTGGGCCACTGTTTATTGCGGAGCTGCTCCCATTACCGACTCTGTAAAGCTTTTATGGTTGCACATGAAAAGCCCAAATGGCTTCTATAAATGTAAATGTGTAGATATGGCTGGGATTCTATTTACAATAAACTATGATGACTTGTTTTACTAAGGAAAAGTAACTTTATAAATTAACTATACTTTCTAGAGTAACATTAGGAAAACAGCAACTATGATGTACAAAAATGTAGATACTAGTAAGTAATCTTACTAATGTTCCTAATTTTCTTAATAAAAATCGGTCTTAAACCTAAAAACAAAAATGTAATTTAATGCAGTTTTCCAATCCCTAAATATGGTGGTTGCATTGGTATTCTTTGAATAAGGGCTTTTTCCTTTATTTATCACCTGGTAATCCAGCCAGTATTATACTTCCTTCCTTCGCATTCTCCACTCTGGATGGAGGAGCAATGGAGACACACTTGGACAGAAGATTTGTCAGTCTGAGAAGAGGGTATTGTTAGATGCACTAGCAAATTTAGATGGGTTTGGCTAACAAATTGACGCTTAACTTCAGCTAACACATTCTAAGCAGTTCAAGTTTTTTTACCTTTTAGGATAAAAGTTTTATATAAATGAATAAATGCTGGCCTTTGTAAGCACCCTGTCAATATTAAATGGTTTGCTCCAACCCTCCAACTGCCACGTTTGTTAGGCAGCTTGGTCTGTTAAAAGAAGTTGGAAAATAGCAGACTTACTGGCTGGGTTACCAGGTGAAAATAAACTAAATAGGCCTAAAAAGGAAACTAATGTAGCCACCACATTTAAGGATTGGCAAGTAATAACATGTTTGGTTTGGGGTTTAATAGTACTTTAAGTTTCAAGTTATTTTAACAGCAAACATTTGTAAAGCGCTGCTCAAACTGTTGGCGCTAAATAAATCCTGTATAATAATATAATAATTATTCATTGTCATTAGAGAAACTTAAATGACACCATTGCTGCCCTGTCCGACTGATAATATGAGATGCCTGTATGCCATTGTAATGCTCTAACTTTATGTAATTTCTGTAAGTGACCCAGAACATGTATTCGGGTATGTATTTCTAACTTTTCGCTTACTAATGATCATTACTGCAACAGCAATCAAAGTGTAAAAAAAAAATCCTGGATCACCCCCTCAGAGTAGTACAGTGTTATTATGGTGACACCGAATTACTCTGATGAAAGTATGGGGAAAAAAAATAGTAAAAAGTAAAAACAAAATAAAAATTAAAAAATGTTAAAAATTTAATATAAATGATTTATTTATTTATTTTAACATACTGTCATCAGTCAGTGTCCCTGATGAAAGCTACACCAGTCATATGATAATGCTGTACTGTGCTGGCGACAGTATGTAAAAAAAATATTGTGGAAAAAAAAGCAAATTTTATTTAATTTCTTCATTTTCAAGAAAATTGTGACAAAAAAATTACAATTTCAAAAAACTCACCATGCCTCTTAATAAATACCTCAGACTGTCTACTTCCCAAAAAGGGGTCATTTGGGACTTAAATGTATTGTCCTGGAATTTTAAGGGCCGCAAGAACTTATTGGGATTTTTTTTACCAAAGTAGTAGAATACATTTTGGCCTAAATTTATGAAGAAATTTTATTTTTAAAAATTTTTTTAGGGTATCTTTTATAACAGAAAGTAGATTTCTTTCAACATTTTCAGGTATTTTTTTGCTTATATAATAAAAATTAAAAACCCAGTGGTGATCAAAAACAACCAAAAGAAAGCTCTATTTGTGAGATAAAACTATTTTAATTTGGGTACAGTGTTGCATGACCATACAATTACCAGTTAAAGTAGGAGGTCAAGAGGTAAAATATAAAATGTACTGCCAGTGGCATTAAGAAACATCTTAGTACTTCAGCCTTTCTGAAATGATGTTGACAGCATAAGACTCAAGGTAGATTTGTTTGGAATTATTCTCCTACGTAATAAACTGGGGTTCTTAAATGAAAAGACAAAAGGAAGTGAGGTGGACTGGTGCTCTATAGCAAAACCTGGATGAAAACCTGAAGTTCTGCTCTAGTAGGCTGTTCTCATTTTATACATCTCAAGGTTTAATTTTCCATTGTGACTTGAATGTTCATTTAATTCCTCAATCTGGACAAGGTTACATTTACGGGAGGAAGATGAAAATTTACTTTTATGAGTAGAAGGCTTGAAGGAGAAATTCAAAACGCATTAAGACTGGAGCAGAAATGTCATGTCTCTGGTGGGTACTCGGAGCTCCTGCAGGTGGCAGAGAAATGAATTGTATGGTGATGGTGGAATGTCTTCTGCCCTTTCATTTCCTCCATTCAAAGCAACGCTGTATATGTCATGGAAATAACAAAAGAGGCTGTTTATTTTCTGTTCCTTTAGTGTATGTCTGACCTATTAACTAATTTATTCTCCTTTGTTCTGGAGTATAGCTTATTTTGTTATATCACTTGGGTTTTCAAAAACATTCGGTCATACAATTGTGTTTGTTGAAAAGTCAAACTTGTCTGTAGAAGTAGAAAGCAATAAAATATATTATCTAAAAGCACGTGGAGACCACTCCAAAGAATGGCATTCAAGTGTTTCCAGTGAAGGGTCCTGTTAATACTAAAGTACTAGAGCATAAAACATTTTAGACATTTTTATGCTTCCAACCTTGTGGTAACAGTTTGGGAAAGGTTCTTTGCTGTTCTAGCATGAAAGCCAGCTCCATAAAGACATGGTTTGATGAGTTTGGTATGAAGGAGCTCAAGTGACCTGCATAAGTAACTGACCTCAACCCTACTGATCAACTTTGGGATAAATTGGAATGGTGATATTCCCAGAAGAGTGGAGGCTAGTTGAACCAAAGGAGAACCAAATGCAAATTAATATTCAAAGTTTTTGAACAGGATGTTCAACATGTTTATTAAGGTGTACTGATCAGGTATCCACAAATCATTGGCCGTAAAGTGTTTTTCCATAGCAGTAGTTTGTAGATTTGCTGGATCCAGGCATGTTTTAACCAGAGGGTTTTCCAAATTTTCTAAATTTTTTAAAGCAAGTTTTCTAAACTGTACCTCAGACTTTAAAAGGAGGCTTTAGAACATTCTTAGTACATTTGATGACTTGATGAAAGCACTTTCATTTATTTTTAAATTTGATTTGGAAGTGAATGTAATTTCCCAAAAACCCCACATACACTGTATTAAATTAATACATTTTTTTTTTGAAAAACAATATCTATGTGCTTCTTTAAATGTTCTCAATACTGCTATCGAAATGGAATGTCAATTTGACCCCACTAATGATTAAAAAATTAAACAAACGTTCTTAAAATGAAAACTTTTGCACAAATTTCTACTAATGTATGATCAACTTTACACAGTTGCCTCCCTCCACTACAACATTAGCTCTATACTGTCTTGTTGCACCCAACAGTTTTCCAATACCACCCTCTCCACAACATCACTATCCTAGTAAAGGAAAGCATGAGGGGCACACAGGGCTCTTCTTTATCCTGAATGTGGTGGAACTCAGTTTCGCCACCTCCGGCACCCCCGTCCTTTCTCATCTGTAACCACAGAAGTCAGCAGAGGAAGTTTTCTGCTGTACTCACTGCCTGTAACTGCTTCTGTGTTTACAGTGACAGCATGCCTCTACAAAAAACTCAGTCGTGCTTAGCCTTACCAGCCTCACTGCTTTGCCTGAGGACTTCTCCCTGGCAGTTGAGTGGTTGGAGTGCTCTGTACTTTGGGGGGCTCTGTACTGTGTATGTGGGGGGGATCTGTATTGCATGGAGGGGGCTCGGTTATATGGTGGGCTCTGTATGGTGTGAGTGTCCTCTGTACAGTGTGCATTGGACTCTGTACTGTGGGAGGGGAGCTCTGTACTGTGTGGGAGGGATCTGTACTGTGGGTGGGCTTTGCACTGTGCAGGAGAGTTCTGTATTGTGGGTGCGCTTTGTAATATGGTGAGCTCTGTACTGTGTCGGGGTAATGTACCACTGCACTTATTTCCCCATGCATCTATTCTTAGAAGACTGTAGATTTCATTTTAATATGGCAGCTCTCAGCTTAACATCAACTAAAGAACAATACTAGGTACTCAGATTTATTGCAAATGTAGAAAAGTGGTAACATCTGTGATGAGTGCAAGAAAATAATAAACTTTTGCACATAAAAGGCATTGTGTAACTGAAAGTTTTGCAAGAGAGTCAAATATTTCATACTCTGCAGTCTGGCCATGTTATCGGCTTTCTGGAGTTTTTTTTACCGAACTGTATATGTCACAGTTAACAAGAGAGAAGCTGATTTATCATACTGTGCAGACTTGGTGAGCAATCGGACATTCCTCAGGGGAACAACTCCCAGAGCTCCAGGCATCACAGCATTGTGAGCTCCACACAGAGGCTCCTCGGCCTCCAAAGTTTTCTGCAAGCCTTGCTCTGGATCCCAATGGATCAACTACACAAGGCTCAGTATTCCAGTTACTTCTCCCATTCTAATAGAGAACCTCCAAACAACTTAAGGAAGGCTTCCAAACTTCTTACCGCTTCACAAGGGGATCACATTAAATACCCACCAACACAATATACAGGATGAGCTGTATCCTCTTTATGCAGGGTGATTGTGGTTTTATCTTCCCCACTTTAATTACTTACAGCCTCTCCATTTCCATCATGCTAAACCATTCAAGAAGCCATTGGAATGTTCTTTTCAAATCTACTATGTCCACCTGAACATGAGGACCAATGACAAGAGCAAGGTACGCCGGTGTTAAAGCTTGGGAGATAGAGCAGCTTCTGTTACTGCACATGGAGAAGAAAGAAAATACTCTGCCAAATGCCAGTTACTTAGAAATAATCAGTTTCTTTAAATTCTCCAAAGACTTTACCAATAACACAGCGTTAAGGGTTGCAAGCTGGTAGGTATCAACACAGTACTCCCAGCACAAAGGGAAATACCCTCCCCTAAGGCCCACCTCATACTACCATTCCCTATAAACATTACCCTTCCTATAACCATCACACTAACCCACCCTATTGCTAACTTCCACTTTAACTCTCCCTGTAACCCCAACACCAACTCTTAATGTAACCTTAATTAAAGAGTAACTCGACTTTTGTTGAGAAAAAAACACATTCCCCTCTAGGTGATCTATGTCCATTGCAGGGATTTTAATAAACTTTGTTGCAGATATCTACCTTTTGTTATTCTGAAGAAATAACTGTGTCCATGTGCAGAGTGAATCTGCATAGGAGTGATTTTATAATTATCAATCAGTTTCTGCACCTGCAGGGCTCTGAGGAAAGATGCAGGGTTGCATCCCTTTACACATCAGTTCCCTTTGGGAGTATCACACCAAAAATTACAATTTTGTTGCAGGAGATGCTCAGAATCTGACTTAGTGCAGGCTACTGGAAAAATAAGTGAACCAATCACACAAGCAGGAAATGACATTTTTAGGGAAGTTCTGTACATCATCTTTGTACAGAATGCCTCCAGGTAGCCATGTTTTACAGAAAATGGCAGCGCTGCAGATTGAAAAGGAGCTCCAGTTCCAGACTGTACAGCTTTTCTACGGTTGCTGTCCCCCCACCCCCTTTCTCCCCTCCCCTTTTGATTTTTTTGGGGGCTTTTTCTGCGATATTCACCCCTAGGTATCCTGTTTCTAACCCCCCCCAAGTGTTTCCCTGAAGAGGGGAACCTCTTTTGTTACTGAGACATTTGGAAATAGTATTGCTCTATTGCCTGCACTTGTTATTGTTTAGGGTATAGACCCCATCTGCCTTCACTCAGTTTTAAGGGAGGATGCAGATAGAGGGTAGGGTATGCACCTCGGTGCCTGTTGGGTACTTGTTTTATGTGTTTTGGTTCACTGCTGTCCCTGGCCGCGGTGGGGATTGCTGCTTCTGAGATGCCCTCCCTGGTTATATAGTCTCCTGCCAATTTTTATAATCTGCCTTGTACATGCTAGCCACTTCATTTGAGACTTCCTTTACGGTCCACTCGTGGAATGTCCATGGTTTGAATTCCAAATTTAAACAGGCTCTTCTCTTTAAATACTTCAAAACCCATTCCCCCCACATTGGACTTCTCCGGGAGACGCATCTCATGGGCAGCAAGCTCCTGGCTCTTAAAAAGCCATGGATTCACAAGGCCTTTAATGCTACGTACTCCACTTATGCCAGAGGAGTATCAATGCTGGCTAGCAAATCTCTACCATGTGTGATAGTCAATTCATACTGACCCGCAAAGGAAATATGTTTTCATGGTTTTCACGCACTGGGTCAGCGGTATGTTCTCGCTTTGATATACATTCCCCCACCTTTCTCTTCTACTTCTGAAGAGGATTACCCTGCATTGCCCACCCAAATTGTTAGTTATGGGGGACTTTAATGCCATCTTAGCTCCTGATCTGGATAAACCTACCCCCCCCCAAACATTTCTCCATGGATTTGGTTAATTGGGCTCAGGCAGTGGAGATTTGGTGAAGGCTACATCCTACGACTCGTTCATATTCCTGCTTTTCCATGTCCTATAAAACTTCCTCTCGAATCGACTTAGCTTTTGCTAATCCCGCATTATTGCTGAATGTCCTCTCTGCTTCCTACCTGCCTTGCGGGTTGTCAGGCCATTGTCTGCTGACCCTGAGGCTCCGCTTCCCCCCCCCTTCTCGTACCGCCTCCCTTTGGCGATTGGGACCTCACTGGATCTCCCATCCGTTGGTTGAAAATGCTATTCCGACATTGCTAAATGAGTTTTGGGATAATAATGCCGGGTCATCCTCTCCAGATGTCACCTGGGACGCCTTTAAGGCATACACACAAGGACAATACATTTCCTCTGTTGCTGCAATCCACAAAGCTCATGCCGCTACCACCCGTACCCTCCAAGAGTCAGTGGAGGATTGTGCTACCAAATATGCAACAGATCCTACTGAACCCAATTTTGACCTCCTGGCCAAAAGAGCACTACACCTTCATTTAGAGGAAGTTACCAGATTGAACCTTCTCAACAGTAAACAACGTGTTTTTGAATAGGGTGACCATAATGGACGGCTCCTTGCAATGCTAGCTCACCATGATCAGCCGCTTACAATTATTTCCCAGCTTCAGACCTCCTCAGGGGAAATGGTTTCCTCCTTATCAGACATTCTAGACAATTTTTGACAATTTTATGGTACTCTATATGCCTCCAAACTACCCCCCGAATTTCCGGGCTCATGATCTGTCTGTTTTATTGGATCAGTTAGCATTGGGATGGCTCTCTGATGCGGAGCATGAGGCCTTGGTAAGGCCCATTACTCCTGAGGAGGTCTCTACAGCTATTCACTCGTTCCCTTCTGGGAAGGCCCCTGTCCCTGACGGTCTCCCCATTGATTTCTATAAGGCTCACAGTGATATGCTTGCCCCGTTATTGGCCGCCTTGTACACACATAGCTTATCTTCAGGAAAGCTGCCTTCCTCTATGGATCATGCTCATGTGGTGCTAATCTATGAGGCCCATAAGGATCCCACCTCCTGTGCCTCCTACAGGCCCATTGCTCTGCTTAACACAGATTTCAAGATTCTAACCAAGCTTCTTTCTTTAAAATTGCAACCGATATTACCTACCATTACTGTACAAGATCAGATGGGGTTTATGACTCACAGAGCCACTGACGGTCCAATGAATGGTGGCCTATCGGCCCCGGTCTCTTTATTCAGAGGCACCTGGATGGGATGCCCTCTCTGTCCGACCCTTTTCGCCATAGCTATGGAATCCATTGCTGAGGCTCTCCATACTTCCCTGACATTAGGGGCCTCTGTGTTGGAGGACAGGGTGGCAATGTACGCCGATTACCTTCTATTGTTCCTGAACGGTGCTGGGCAATCGCTTGCTGGGGTCCTCTGCGTCCTGAACTTATTTGCTCTGTCATGGGTCTCAGGGTCAACTGGACAAAATTCTTATTGTGTTCCATTGACCCTTGGACTCCTGGCAGGGACCTTCCCTCTACCCAATTGCAGTGGGTGGAAAGTTTCAGGTATCTGGGGGTGGTGATCTTTCGTCTGGCCTCTTATTTTCTTTCCTTAAACTTGGCTCCGGTGGTGCAAGATCATAGGCTGAAGCTGAAGGCATGGGAGTCCCTATCTCTATCTCTCCTTGGGCACATCAACCTTATCAAAATGAAAATCCTTCCAAAATTCACATACCTATTTCGACACTCTCCGCAATGGATCCCCAAATCCTTTCTCACCCATCTTTCACTCACCTATTTTCCTCCTTCATTTGGGGCCCCAACACTAGGTATAAACTTTCTACCCTCAAGCAGCCCCAGGCTCAATGCGGCCTAGCCTTTCCTGGTCGTTACAAATATTTCTTGGCTACCCAATTGGTAACGGCAGCCTGGTGGCTGACCCCTGATTCTTCCAACTCCTCCACGGTACGGGAGGCTGCGGTTTTGCGTTCGATGGAGGCTCTGAGGTTTCTTATATATCGTGGATTTCAGGCCCCATATCTGTTGACACCCTACATGATCACCACCCTGCGGGACTGGCATGCGGGTTTAACTTGTGAACATTATCCCAAGCTAGCTGTTTCTCCGAATGCCCCATTATGCCTTAATCCTACACTGCCCCATATTTTCATGTTACCCGAGCCCCACGCTTGGACAAAATTTAATACAAAAACAATTTCACAAATTGTCACCGTTTCTACCCTTTCCCCTTTGTGTACCCTTTCTTCTTCTTATAATGTTCCTGCCTCCTATTTATTCCGATACCTACAGCTTTCCCAATCCTTCCATGCTCAATTTCCTCACTTTGGCTTACTCAATCGGCCCTGGAAGAGGTGTTGTGGTCTGATTGCATGGTAAAACCTACTTCCCATCTGTACTCACACCTATTGAGGGTTTCCCTACCTGCTCTGGGCGGTCTGCGTGAGAGATGGTTGCGGGATGTCCCAGAATTAGATGATGATGACTGGGATAATATTTGGGATCTGCCTTTTCGCTCCCTGTTTTCTCTAAGAGACCATCTGATTCAGGTTAAGGTAGTGCATCTGGCCTATTATACCCCATATAGGCTTCACAAAATGAGCTCAACACACACCGCCGAATGATGGCGTTGTGGGTGCGCATCGGGAGATTTTGCCCATGTGTTTTGGCATTGCTCTGCGTTGTCTGATTTCTGGAAGGAGGTAATATCCTCATGCAATAAGTTGACCTCAGCTCCCCTACAACCTACCATGTCGGTGTGTTTATTAGGTCTGGTTAGCGATCTCCTACCCACTGTGGCTGAACGTACTCTGATTAGCCTACTTTTGTTCTATGCTAGAAAGGCCATTGCTTTGAATTGAAAAAACCTGTTCCTCCATCTATTACGCTATGGAAGCGGCTAATTAATGCTAATTTACCACTTTATACTTATATGCACAGGGGATGCCCCAAAAAATATGATAGCATATGGTCCAAATGGCTAGCTGAAACCTCCACTGCCTTTGACATGCCGATAACCTAAGTAGTTATTGTAATTTTAAGGCATATTTGTACATCCTCCTGGTCTTAGGGACATCATACACGCTATAACGTTCACTAGTATGGGACACTTCACATTCCCACATTTATTCCTCTGTTGGTAGCGATGACTGTATGGGCATCTCGGATAATCTTTTGATGCTGCCTTTTTGTTTGTAATCTCTCTGGATATATCATTTGACCTTTCTCCACTCCTGCGAGGGTAGGATACATGTGAACCATTGTTATGTCTATTGTGTGTATTTACTCAATGTGTTAAACAGTTCAATAAAAAGATCTTTAAAAAAAAAAATAACTGCACTTGGTTACTAATGTAATGTAGTATATAGTAGTAAATAGTTCTCTGTATGTGTTCTGTTTTCTACTTTCACATGCCTTTTATTTAACATTTTCTTAACATTCTTGGGCAGCACAGTGGCATAGTGGTTAGTACAACAACCACGTGCATAGAATTCCACCGGGTATAGCGGGACTGGAACTACATATGGTATATCCATCATTATTATGTTGTTCGGCAGGTTCTGGGTACAGAGGAGTGGAGGGCAGATCCTAAGGTCTATACCTAAGCTTTTTTATACTGTTGTTTATCCCCTTGCTTGTCTTTGTCCATATTACATACTATGATATGACCTGATCCTATTTAAGATTCCGCAGTTGAGCCTGTTGCTCATGCTATGCTTACAGTTTACAGATTGATATTATCTACTGAGCTTAAGTGCCAGGCATTCGGATTGTAATGCCTTGAGTTGCTTGCTGTTTGCATCCTTAAAGTGTGACTAATCCCAGGACCCTGCATTCACTATATCTGGTCTCCCACAGTACACAGAACATGGAAATGCAATTATTTTAGTAATTATAAACTGTTAAATACCTTTTCTCATAAGCAGTTAGAGCAGTCTTGTGACTTCTATCAGCGTCCAGCCGACCACTTGTTAAAGCATGTAGGAGGAGTTTTCATTTTGCTCTAGGAGGATGCAGAACCCCTGCCCTCTGTCTGGACAGTGCTTATTGGTCCTGTGCTGATCACATGCACTTTCCCAAGAAAAAAAACCTCTCTAACAATACATACCAAACTGAGCATGTACAGAGTGACTCCACACGATATGTCTTATCAGAAGATAAGCGGAGGAAACTGGAAGAAGGGGAGGATCAGAGAAGTCAGGATAAAACTGCCTTTTTACATAATGCACAGGATTAACCCATTAGGTTGCACAGTGAGTATAACAAGCATGATTTACTACATAAACAGACAGATTTTACTGTTGTGGGTTTAGTAACACTTTAGGTTTTGTGGCAGATATTTGGACAATTTGGACTATTATACCTTAAAGTTATGTGCACACTTTTGTTATATTGTTATGTTGCACTTTACTACTGTGTTGTTGCCTAAGGTTTTGAAAGTCATCCCCTGTATGTGGGTCCCTCTCATGGCATAAGGGTGTGCCATATTTAAAGGGGAGGGGTGAGCATAGGCAGGTGCAGCTAGCTAATCTGCCACTAGGTGGCTCTGTTTGAGAATAGTGTCTGGTTACATAGAATAGTGTCAACAGGTGCTATTTCCCTTTTAGCTAGAGCCCTCCTATAGGGATGTAATGGGCATGTCAGTGCCCACACATAAGCCAGGTTGGGAGGAGCCATCCATGCCCACATCAGCACAAATGTAACCAACAAGTGGAGACCCAGTACAGGGCAGGAGGCCAGAGAAGAGTAGACTGGCACCCAGGAGAGCTGGCTGTAGACCCTTATGGCTATGGGGGCCAGGCCAAGAGTTCCCTGAGGGAGGCTATTCCCCTGGAGGGTCCTGGGAGAGGTGTACCTATGGAAGAGGTGACCTCAGAGATCTCATTCAAGTAAGTACTAATGGCCTCAGGTAGAAGGAGAAACTGTTAGAAAGAGATGGCTGTTTAAAGTGCTGCATATGCTTTCACATATGACTGCTGCAGACTGTCCACTAAATACGATCGACTATGTAATGTCAGGTGACTCCATCAGTAAAGTGCGGAAACTCAATTCAAGTGTGGACATTCCTTCCTTGGGATATAAAGGTCAATGGCATAGAATGTCATATGGAGACCTCTGGCATGGAGTAGGGCACAATATGGTGGTGTGGGGTAGGGACTTGTGCTTTTGGAGCAATTCTAAAAAAAGCCCCAGGTACTGCATGTTGTCTCCTCATCAAAGTATGTTGCCTCCTCAACACCTATTATAACCCTTAAGAGCCCGCACCACAGCATTACATGTGGTTGCAGGGTGGTTGCAGCAGCATCACTTGAATGAGGCACATTCTGTGGTGCTACTGCCCATCAAACCAGAAAGGAGGTAAAATGTTTGCCGCAGCATGTGTAATAGCCTGTTCTGTCACCTTTGCAGCTTACGGGGGCAACCACCTAATTTTCAGGTCACCTATGTGTCACGGTGCACGTTTTTTTTGGTCCAGATAGAGTGGCATAGAATTGGAACCTATGTCAAGTTGTTGCTGTCTGTATCACTGCTTAATAGATCCCCTCTTTATACAGGTGAAACTTGAAAAAGTAGAATATCGTGCAAACGTTCATTTATTTCAGTAATGCAACTTAAAAGGTGAAACTAATATATGAGATAGACTCATTACATGCAAAGCAAGATAGTTCAAGCCGTGATTTGTCATAAGTGTGATGATTATGGCTTACAGCTCATGAAAACCCCAAATCCACAATTTCAGAAAATTAGAATATTACATGCAATCAATAAAACAAGGATTGTACATAGAACAATATCGGACCTCTGAAAAGTATACTGTAAGCATGCATATGTACTTAGTACTTGGTTTGGTCCCCTTTTGCAGCAATTACTGCCTCAATGCGGCGTGGCATGGAAGCTATCAGCCTGTGGCACTGATGAGGTGTTATGGAAGACCAGGATGCTTCAATAGCGGCCTTCAGCTCTTCTGCATTGTTTGGTCTCATGTCTCTCATCTTTCTCTTGGCAGTGCCCCATAGATTCTCTATGGGGTGCAGGTCAGGTCACGCGAGTTCGCTGGCCAATCAAGCACAGTAATCCTGCTTTTGGCAGTGTGGGCAGGTGCCAAGTCCTGCTGGAAAATTAAGTCAGCATCCCCATAAAGCTCGTCTGCGGAAGGAAGCATGATGTGCTCCAAAATCTCCTGGTAGACGGCTGCATTGACCCTGGACTTAATGAAGCACAGTGGACCAACACCAGCAGATGACATGGCTCCCCAAATCAACACAGACTGTGGAAACTTCACACTGGACTTCAAGCACCTTGCAGTGTGTGCCTCTCCATTCTTCCTCCATACTCTGGGTCCTTGGTTTCCAAATGAGATGCAAAAGTTGCTCTCATCAGAAAAGAGGACTTTGGACCACTGAGCAACAGACCAGGTCTGTTTTTCTTTAGCCCAGGTAAGACGCTTCTGATGTTGTTTGTTATTCAGGAGCGGCTTGACAAGAGGAATACGACATTTGAAGCCCATGTCCAGGATTCGTCTGTGTGTGGTGGATCTTGATGCACTGACTCCAGCCTCAGTCCACTCCTTGTGAAAGTCCCCAACACTTTTGAATGACCTTTTCCTGACAATCCTCTCCAGGCTATGGTCATCTCTGCTGCTTGTGCACCTTTTTCTTCCACACTTTTCCCTTCCACATAACTTTCTATCAATGTGCTTTGATACAGTACTTTGGGAACATCCAACTTCTTTTGCAATTACCTTTTGAGGCTTTCCCTCCTTATGGAGGGTGTCAATGATGGTTTTCTGCACAACTGTCAGGTCAGCAGTCTTTCCCATGATTGTGATTCCTACTGAACCAGACTGAGAGACCATTTAAAGGCTCAGGAACCCTTTGCAGGTGTTATGGTTTAATTAGCTGATTAGAGTGGGACACTTTGAGCCGAGAATATTGCACCTTTTCACAATATTCTAATATTCTGAGATTGTGGATTTGGGGTTTTCATGAGCTGTAAGCCATAATCATCACAATTATGACAAATCACAGCTTGAACTATCTTGCTTTCCATGTAATGAGTCTATCTCATATATTAGTTTCACCTTTTAAGTTGCATTACTGAAATAAATGAACTTTTGCACGATATTCTAATTTTTTGAGTTTCACCTGTATGTCCTGGTGACCATTGCCAACATGACGCAAAGTGATGGGAAATTCAAATTGTTAGCGTTGTCACCAGAACAGGAGATGAGGGGATATCTTCCAAAAGAGACACTTGTTTTAAGTAAATCAATCTGTTTTTTAATGTTTTCCTGTTACTTGCTGTTGTGTCTCTGGGGCAAGAAGTGAAGAGAAATCTTCCCAATGGGACAGAGAGAGCAAATATATAAACCAATATGAGAATTAACCCTTCCCTCATCTATCCAAACCAAAACATGCTGATAACTGCTCCCCAGAATAGACACAACCTAAAGAAGTGGTCTCCAAACTGCAGCCCTTGGACCTAATACGGCCTTTTGCTTGCCTTTATGCAGCCCTTGAGGCATTTCTGCTACTCACACCAACACCAACTGACACCAATAATAGGGCACAATTCCTGCCACTGACACCAACAATAGGGTACTATTCCTACCACTGACAACGATGGGGTACTATTCCTCCTACTGACACCACCAATGGGGCACTATTCCTCCCGCAATACCAAAGAAGGGGCATTGTTTACTCCAACTGACCACAGTCTGGCCCCCCTAGAAGTACAATAAATTGGCCCTTCATTTAGAAAATTTGGAGATCGCAGACCAAGAGTATGAAATATCAAGGTGTGTAATATCGTACAATATACATGAACAAATTACAGAAGCTATGGCAAAAGATTTCGGTTCAAAAGTTACGGAAATTACACGATCATTTCCCTTTAAGACTGGTAGACTTTTGTATATTTCTGATGAAAATAACTTTAGCTTTCCCTGGTGTATAGTTTATTCTGTACTCTCAGCTATTTCCGTTCATGTCCTGGCAGTGTTGTGTCCTTGCTCCCATTGATGTCTATCCTCAGAAGCCCTATTTTAGCGCGACTTTGTTTTTATGTTCACGGTGAGTCAAACCAGACGAAATATCTTCCATTAAGTTTGTATCCTAAAGATATTTCCTGCATTCTTCCTCCTGATTATTTCACAGTGCACTTAATGTAGGCTGTTTGTGACTGTCTGGGTGCGGCATTCAGCGAAAGAAGCCACAGTGCAGTCCTGACGCATGGCAGCCAGCCAGGCAAACTGCTCTGTATACCCAACAAGCACTGCTTTATTATTGGGATAAGAATTGTAAAACTGCTTTTGCAAAAAAATGTCACTATAGTATAATAATATACTTTCTGCAAACTTTGTAAGCTTGCTGTGATGTACTATTCGGCCAAAAGTATGTTGCCTCAAGCATTCACACAGCCATCACGAATAATTGCCGTAATTTGTGTAATGTTTTTATGTCCTATAATCAGCTCCACCTAGTGACCATAATGTAGTATTTTCCAGAGTGACAAACTTCATGAAAATACTGCATCATGGCCACTAAATGGAGTTATATATGGCCAAAGGTCTGTTGGCACTTGACCATCACACCTACTTATAGGGCTTTAGTACCCACTTGCCTACTGGACACTTTCACCCCCTTCCTGCCCAGGCCAATTTTCTGCTTTCAACGCTGTTGCACTTTGAATGACAATTGCAACATTGTACACAAACAAAATTTTTATCATTTCTTTGAGACAGATAGAGTTTTATTTTGGTAGTATTCAATCACTACTGGGTTTTTTATTTTTTGCTATACAAATGAAAGATAACACATTTTTTTTAAATTTTCTTTAGTTTGTTATAACATTTTGTAAATAAGTAATTTTTCTTCTTCACTGATGGGCACTGATAGGCTGCACTGATGGTCACTGATGAGGCAGCACTGATGGGCACTGATGAGGCTGCACTGATATGCGTCACTGATGGGCACTGATAGGCAGCACTGATGACACTGATAGGTGGCAATGATGGGCATTGATAGGCGGCAATGATGGGCACAGATAGATGGCACTAATAGGCGAAACTGATGAGGAGACACTGACAGGCATCACTGATGAGCACTGAAGGGCAATGATAGGCAGCACTGATGGAAATTAATGGGCACTGATAGGCAGCATTGATGAGCACTGATGGGCATCACTGCTGGGCACTGAAAGGCAGCACTGATGAGATTGCATTGATATGCGGCACTGATGGGCACTGATAGTCATCACTGATGAACCCTGATGGGCACTGATAGGCAGCACTGATGGGCACTGATAGACAGCATTGATGGGCACTGATGGGCATCACTGCTGGGCACTGATGGGCATCACTGCTGGGCACTGAAAGGCAACACTGATGAGGCTGCACTGATATACGCAACTGATGGGCACTGATAGGCAACACTAATGGACACTGATAAGCAGTAATAATGGGCACTGATAGGTGGCATTGATGGGCACAGATAGATGGCACTGATAGGTGACACTGATAAGGAGAAACTGACAGGTGGCACTAATGGGCACTGACAGGCATCACTGATGAACCCTGATGGGCACTGATAGGCAGCACTGATGGGCACTGATAGGCAGCATTGAAGGGCACTGATGGGCATCACTGCTGGGCACTGAAAGGCAACACTGATTGGTAATGATAGGCAGCTCAGATGGGCATTGATAGGCACTGATAGGGAGCATTAATGGGCACTGAGAGGCATCACTGATGGGCTCTGAAAGGCAGCACTGATGGGCTCTGATGTGGCTGCACTGATAATCAGGGTACTTATGATCAGTGCCCTGATTATCAGTGTAGATGTCCTCTGTGTGCATTTCTGCTTACCTGCTCTCCTTTCCTCACGCGCTTTCAGCATGAGGAGAGGACTGCCAATAATTAGCAAATCCTGTTTACAACTTGATCAGCAGTGACCGGACAAAGCTGATCACATGGTAAAGGGCTGCTGTGATTGGCCCTTTACGTTGATCTGCATTCAACTGTGTCCGAATAACACAGCGATCACAGATCGCAGTTGAAGCACGGTACAGCACGCAGGGGGAGCAGGGTTGTGGGAGGATGTCAAGAGACGCCCTACCAGAACTGGATGACTGCATTGTAGCCACCATTTGGCTATAGCTCGGTCGGCAAGAAGTTAATATAAAAAAATCCCAATGCAAATGCCTCAAGCATTCACACAGCCATCATGAACAATCACCATAATGTGTGTAATATATTTATTTCTTATGATCAGCTCCATCTAGTGACCATAAAGCAACATTTTCCTGATTAAGGTATTTCACAAAAATACCACATTATGGCCACTAGATGGGGTTGACAATCACACAAAATATTTGTATTGGGCAAAAATATGGGATTTTTCATGCAGGCTGTGTGAATGCTTGAGACATTTACACAGAATTAGTTTTTAAATTAAATATGCCCTTCACTAACTACATGTACTCTAGTTACGGCTGCATGGCATTTCTAAGTGCAAGTTTCCTGAAGTAATAACAGTGATTCATGAATGTGTAATGTGTGTTGGAAGCACTTGTGACATGATGACATTGCAGGAGCAAAAATGGAAAACAGTGACATGACATTGTCATCCTATAAAAGGAACTGCCTAAACAAGGACCTATGACATACATTACCAAATGTTGACCATCACGCCTACTTATAGGGCTCTACTTATACAAAATGAGCTATGAAAATGCCTCAAGCATTCACAAAGCTGTCTTGAATCATCGCCGTAATGGCTGTAATATGTTTATTTCCTATGATCAGCTCCTTCTAGTGACCATAAAGCATTGAAATATTTCATAAAAATGCATTATGGCCACTAGATGGAGCTGAAAATCACAGGAAATAAATGTATTAAGCAAATGATGAAGATTGTGTAAATGCTTGAGACGATTACACAGCAATTTGTTTTTACAAACAGACTCCTTGCTATTCACTCCAGCAATGGCTGCATGGCATTTCCTGATGGTAATAACAGTGGACCACAGATGTGTCATGTGTGTTGAATTTGTCTCTTGTAGTCTTGATTGGAAGCCCATGTGACGCAATGACATCACATGAGTAAAAATGGAGGACAGTGACAGAATGTTATCCCATAAATGAAGTGCCTCAACAAGGACCCAAGACATATATGACCAAAAGTCTGTTGACGCTTGACTATCATACCTACTAATAGAGTTTTTTTATAATTTGCAAATGAATCAAATAGTCACACAGCTGTCATGAATGAGTAGAGCAATGTGTGCTATATGTTGATTTCCTATGATCATCAGCTCCATCTAGTGGCCTTAATACAGTATTTTCTTAACTGAGGTAATTCAGGAAAATACTGCCTTATGACCACAAGATGGAGTTGGTGATCATAGGAAATAAATATATTATACATATTCTGGTGATAATTTGTGACGGCTGTGCTTATGCTTGAGGCACAGTTGTTTTTTTTATAAATTGACCCCATAGTGCCAAAATTATGTGGACACTTTATCAAAGTTCATGTGTTTCCACTGAAGAATATGAATAATGATACAGCATACAAAGACATTTAAGACTAGTGTGTGCTTCTAACCTTGGGGTAGTTTGGTGAAGGTCCATTTCTGTTCCAGCATAATTGCGTCCCTGTGCAAAAAGATAGCCCTGTAAACACATTTAGACTGTGGTTTAGAGCACAGGTGTCAAACTGGCGGCTCTCCAACTGTTGCCCAACTACAAGTCCCATGAGGCATTGAAAGATTGACAGTTACAAGCACGACTCCCACAGGCAGAGGTATGATGGGACATGACACCCCTGGTAGAGGAACCTAAAGTGGTCCTTAACCCTCCCCCTCATTTTTTTTTCTTATCCCCTGCTTACCTGGTTGCTGGTCTTGCACAGGCAACATACTCACCCGCCCACCGGTTCCAGGGGTGTCCTGCTGAGATCCACCTCCCTTCTGCCCCCATGCTCAGTCCCACTCCACCATCTTCATGCATGACATCATCGGGGGTTGAAGCAGTCAATGCTGGTTTGGGCACAGATACTCCAAATCTGTATCTGGGTCCTCCAGTTCTCAGAGCCTGTGTATTTCAGGGAGACATGGGCTTGAATATAAAGTAAAACTTATCCAAAAGGTCCCCCAGGCACACACCTCCCAAAGAATAGATCCCCTTCAGATGCCAGGGTCTATGGTCAGTAGGCAAGAGGCTAGCCTGCAGTCCCCTTCAAAGACCCTGCACTGGTTGGGCCTGTCACAACATTCATAGGCTCCCATGGTCCATCTGTGGTCAGCGTTCCCTCTTCTCCCCTGCACCAGCAGCTCTCTGACACAGGGGGCGTAGCTATGGGATCACATGACCAGTCTGGATTAAAAAAATAGTATGCAAATAGGTAGGAGGAAGGAGAAGGGAATATTTTCAAGTTATGTTATCTTCCACTTTAAGGCCACATGCACACTGTATTCTTTTTGATGTATTTTCTACTTATAGGAGAAAAGCATCAGAAAAAACACAGTAAAAGACACATTTGTGGACGCCTATTTATGCTTAATTATGCATTTGAATCCAATGCATTCTAGTTGCCAGAATATCCATTTGCTCTGGCCATTAGAATATATTAACGCACAAATGCACATAAACGCATCTAGCATCATTGCGCCTTTGTGCATTTTTTCAGCCTGACGCTCCTCTTCAAAACGTGCAAGTGATGTTTTTTTTTCTGCCTCTAAATGCACTTGCCTTTAAACTCCTGTAAATACCTGCTGTATGTGTGTATGGACGCAAAGGTTAACACGGAGAGGCATTTAGAGGCCTAAAGAGGAACAGAGGCATACAGTACTTACCTTAGTTCTAACAGTCTGATGCCTGCGAGGTCCCTCACCAGTGCTGGCATCTTCTTCCGGCTGGCTGTCATTGGCCAATTTGATTGGTTAGCACAGGATGACGTTACTCCCATGCATGAGCAGAACTGCAGTCACTGCAGCACACTGACAGTGTGCTGGAATGCAAACTGAGTTGCGCATGCACAGCTCAGTGTACATTCCACAGAGGATTGCAAGGAGACAGGTAAGTGTACTTTATTACAGAAGACACATTGCATGTATTTTCTGCAATAAAAAGCCTGTCTGTTGGCAAATTTAAATTTTTTACATTTAATTCCACTCTAAAAGTCAGTAGATGATATTTAGCCCTGGTTCACACTGGATCCGACTTTGAAATCGTGCAACTTCACTTGAAGTTGCACGATTTAAAAGTCGTATGTTACTGCAACTTGGTTGACATCTGTGCAACTTCATGCACAGATGTCTACACAAGTCGTCCCCGAAATCGCAAAAAAATAGAGCAGGAACTACTTTAAAAAATCAAAGCAATTGCGTCGGAGTCGTGCCGATTTGAATGGTCCCATTGCCGATAATAGGGTGTGACCTGTCATGCAATTTGAAACTTTCAAATCGCATGACAAATCGCACTGGTGTGAACCAGAGCTTAATGTTTAGATGTCATAAATTAATTGGATTCTGAAAACAAACTCCTCTAACTTTGGGTCATATAGTGCCCCTTCCCACCACGCAGGCCTGGGAGTCGCAGCACCGCCTGCACCCGCCGTAGTTTTCCTAAGGTTACATTGCCTTCAAAATGTCATTAGCTGAATGTATTTTCAACGAGTGGGAACTAGAGGTCTGTAATACCCAGCTGCGGAGGAAAGAAAAACACTTGTATGGGAGAAAGCATAGCGGAAATACTGAGAGAGGAAAGGTCACAATCTGCTGACATCTCTCTCTCTTCTGATTGAAAACGGACTAAAATAGAATAGAACAACATCGCTGGCCTATAAAAAAAAAAAAAACTATACGAGTTTTACTGTATGTCTTTTTTTTTTTTTTCCTCCAATGGATTCTGTGCTGAGCTTTTCCATGTCTTGATTTTCCCAACATTAGAAAAAAAAAACTCCAGTCTGTACAATAAATGGCAGAACTGTTCTCTAAATATAACTTATTAACAAATTATTCCCTGTGTCTGTATCTGGATGCAGCTTATCTGATCAAAATTAGGAACCCAAGTTAGTTTCAGTGCCCCCAATTCTTCTGGGTGAATGAGTAATTCTGTATGTTTGCTCACCAACTATTAATGAATCAAACCATTCTTAAATTATATTTTTTTCGCAAAAACAATCATAAATAACTGGCATTTTTGTAAGTAAAAATTTTGTTTTTATTCTTTGTTGCATCCCAGTACTGCTGATCTCCTGCAGTCCCTTTTCAGACACAAAGGGGCCTGTTTATAAAAAATGTGCCATGTGAATGTCAAAAGCATTTTGCCCAGCTGTCATGATTGATCATCGTGATTTGCATAAAATACGTTTATTTTCTATGTTTGTCAGCTCCATCTAATGGCCATAATACAATATTTTCCTGATCGAAACATTTCAGGAAAATACTACATTTCAGCCACTAGATGAGGCTAACAATCATGGGAAATAAATGTATTTGACAAATTATGAGTTAATTTATAATAGCTGTGCAAATGCTTGGGACATTCGCACAGCAACTTTTTTTATAAATAGGCCATTTACTATCTACAAGTACTCCAGTGATGGCTGCATGGCATTTCCCAGGGCAAGTTTCCTGATGGTGACAACAGTGGACCATGAATGTGTAATGTTGGTTGTATACTCTTCTGGATACACTTGTGACATGATAACATTTTTTAACAGGAAATGCCCAAACATGATAGGATTGCTAGGTATTATTTAACGAAAAGGCCTTTGATAGGAATGGCAGCACATTTCAACCTATGGCAAAGTACCCACCTTAAGCAATAATAAAACACAAGAGAACACAGATTCCTATATTTTGTCTTCCATGATTCCTCTCTCCCACTCACCATGCTATTTTTTTAAAATAAAACCTGTTTTAATTACATACATTATTTTAGACCTAGTGATGTCATCAGTGGGTCTCTGTGCTTCTCTATGTAATGCAGGCAGAGCATGGCTGGTGGGAGGGGCCTCAGTACTCCTCTCAAGAGTCCTCAGCCCTGATGCTAGCAGTGTATTGACTCTTGGGAGGAGTTATGGAAAGATCAAAATACCTTGATGGGTGGTTATCAGTCTGGAAGAGTGGGTGTTCCTAAGCAGACTGTATTTGCATGCAGACCGCCCTACATAGCGCCAGGGGCAGAATGACAAATCATGGGGACAACGGCAATAGGGGATCATGGGGCCCCTGTGTCCTCGCCCACACTTAAAAAAGCCTATGAAAAAGCCAATGAAAGGTACCAGGGGCATCTAATGGGGCCCCCTACTGACCCCGGGCCCTCGGGCACTGCCCGAGTGCTCCAATGATCAGTCCGCCCCTGAGTAGCACCCACACGTGGTGATGAGCCTTCATGATTGAAAGAACTGAAATCCAATTAATAAAAGGGGCGGGTCAGCAACAGTCAGGCTGGAAGATGATGCTGGATATCTTCCAGACAGGAAATGAAGCAGGCTCTGATTTGCTGCACTTTCTAATGCACAATGTGAGACTCTCACAGTGTGAGGTGAAATCAGAGGAAACAATTTCAGTACAAGAGGAGCCTGTACAACTTTGCAAGACTGAGGGCAAGGGTGGAGTTCAACTTTAAATATATATATTGAAATATACAGTATGGTGCAACGGCAGTAAAGACAGAGTCCAGTTGCAATAGAATGGCAGGAGAGCACCGCTAGGGAAAACACTCACAGTTCAGTTCAAAGGCAGAGATGCAGAGGAGAGGGATGCACCGACAGCGTCTGTTTCAGAGGGTAAAGTGTGGCCTGGCCGGTCCTGTCCCAACAGAGGAGGCTTTCTTGTGGAAAGCAAATCCCTAGCCTGTCCCTACTTGTCAGGAACCTTTCGCTGCTAATCACTCTCCCTGTGAGAAAGAAACTGGGCTTCCCCTGACTTCCTTCCAGGCTGTGGTAGTACTCATTTGAGCGCCGCCTACAGTGGAGTAAACAGACTGCACCTGCCTTCATGTACATATACCGACCACATATATAAACTCGATGACGTCCTTCTGAATCCAAAAATGAGCAATCATATTACAATACAATACTATAACACAATTGAAGTATGTTTCCCTCTGGCAATTCACAGCTTCCTCCCTTCTAGAAACCTGAGACTTAGAAAAAGCTTTTAATTTCATAGATTTGGTTTCTTTTGTATATTTGCGCTTTACAAGCCTGAGTCAATTCTAAATGGATTCTTCTCAGATATATTTTCATTAGCTGCCCTCCGGGCTCTCGCCTCTCCCGTTGTGTATTGTGCTCGACTGCAGTAAACAAAACCAAACAACCAGACCCGCAGCATTCTGGGGAATCTTATAATTACTCTTCAGTCTTCAATCCATAAATGATTACGTGGCATCTTCCGAAGACTTTTCATATGCAAAACTCACAGCAGGGATTGTTTGTTTTAAAGAGAGTCCTTGCTCTCTCAGAGCAATGTTATTAACAGATAGCTGGGACTGGGAAATCTGTTCTGAGGACATTATTTGATTAGATGTAATTTTCTATCTTTGCATTTTAAAGCTTTTAATACATATTTTTGAAGCAAGCATTTAAAACAGAACTACAGCCCAAAATATCAATATAAAAAGGAACTCTTAAAAGACACAATAACAACACCACCTTTGCTGCAACACTCAGCTAAAATTTCCCCTGCAGTACTTTTTTCTGCCTCTAGATGTCCCCAGTTTGATGGCCAGCGTTATTCAACCCAGGGGCGGACTGACAACTCATGGGGCCCCCGGGCAATAGGGGATCATGGGGCCACTGTGTCCTTGCCCAAACTCAAAAAAGCCTATGAAAAAGGTACCAGGGACATCTCATGGGGCCCCTTACTGACCCCGGGCCCTCAGGCAATGCCCGAGTTTCCAAATGGTCAGTCCGCCCCTGATTCAACCCACTTCTTTTGACCCAAGGTTGTCTTGGACCCGTCCTCACATTGATGATCTCATCTCTCTGTCACTCCTATCAGTGTGCTTTTTGTCATCGCATGAATGGCTCCTTGTGCTGCTTTTTCACTGGTACCAGGGCAGATTAAGATACTTACCCTACTTGTATTTATGTTTATTTTAATGATGTATTATTACATACAGAACTGCATTTATTTGTGTCTTTTAAATCTGCCTGGTGTTCAGCTTTAAAGCAGAACTCCAGAAAATGTAAAGGCTCTTATTTACAGTGGTGCTGCCCCTGCACTGAAAGAGTTAACTGTTCATTTATACTTTAAAAACACACAGGAGGGCGAGAATGCCTATTGCATTACCAAAGACAACTTTTATTAAACAACCAAATGCCAAAAACATCCAATTGTGAAAGTAGGCAAGTCTGATAAGTCACAAAATTGTGATCCAGTCAAGGGATGGGTCACCTGGCCCAAACAGGCTTGAATGGGCAGGCCACATCTTCCTATATGCAGTATACACACACACACACACTATATTGCCAAAGGTATTGGGACACCCTCCAAAACATTGGATTCAGGTGTTCCCAGAAGAGTTGAAACTGTTATAGGGTGGGCCTTCTGGGAAGGCTGTCTACAAGGTTTAGGAGGGTGTCTATGGGAATGTTTGGCCATTCTTCCAGAAGCTAGGCACTGATGTCGGACGAGAAGGCCTGGCTCACAGTCTCCACTCTAAGTAATACCAAAGGTATTCTATCGGGTTGAGGTCAGGACTCTGTGCAGGCCAGTGAAGTTCCACCACCCCAAATTCGCTCATCCATGTCTTTATGGACCTTGCTTTGTGCTCTGGTGCGCAGTCATGTTGGAATGGAAGGGGCCATCCCCAAACTGTTCCTACAAAGTTGAGAGCATGAAATTGTCTAGAGTGATGGACTGGTCCATAAATATGGGAGAGTCAGGCTGACAGGGGAGTTAGGTGGAAGATGGAGTGCTGAGGAGACTGTCGATGCCTGGAAGGGGTCCCCTAGGTCTGGGGGGAGGGAACTGGCCTCAAGGCTGGGCTTGGGCTGGTACAGGAGGATACATTCGGCATTGAGTTGTGAAAGGGATCGGGACCTGGGGCAGCAGGGAGCAAAGAGCACAGTATGACTACAGCAGCACTCACTGGGATTTACAAAGGGAAAGGCTGCAACACGTAGCAAGCTTTCTAAGGACAGCACTGGACTCAATCCTTTATCCTTGTCCCAGGAGATCTTCTGAGAAGCCAGTAGGGCTGGTAGTGTTTGCAGGCTGTGGGGCTGGGAGCAGCTCTATAGGGGGAGAGACAAGACGTATCTGCATGTAGCTACAAGAGGTAAAGCTGATTTTTGAGGGCTACTAGTTCCTTGCCCATAAAGGGCAGCTGCTACTGACCTGCAACGACTGACGGGTGTCAGGAAAATAATAGTCCAGGATCTGCTTTTGTATATAGAAAGGAAGTGTCCCCCTTCCATTGATGCAAGCTAAACTGGGCATTCCATAATCCCTATTTCCCTATACAAGTTGATTTCCCCTAATAAAACAATAAAACCAAGCCTATGGACTAGTCATTGTGTTTGGATGCAAGTCTGTGTGAGAAATACCTGTTGCCTGGCTGTGCAGATAGAGGTTTAGGGATACCCATTACAATGTGACTCTCACAAGGGTAGTGCTACATGTATATTCTTAATTCAAAAATGTTCTTCTGTTTCTCTCAACCTCCTCCAAGTCTCCAAACCCCTTTTTTTCTGTGATTTGGTCTCCTGTTAGAGGATGGCTACATTTGGTCTCCATGGTCTCACTGTGTGTAGGAACATAGCCACCCTCTATTGCTCGCTGCTGAGATGGTCTACAGACTAGGCACTATGGTCCATAATTTGGTCCCCTTTCATTTAGAAGCGAATCAAATGCTGTATCATTAGGCAAGCTGAATCAAGCCCAAAGTTCAACCTTACAGTGTATGTAAACCCTAACAATTAATGTATCTTATTTGGTCCCCTTTGTTCTATTAAATATACTAAAGAAGGTGTTTTCTTATCTACTTACATGTTAAAAAAAATACCTGTTGACACAAAAAAATGGACAAAAACTCAATGACAAATTAGAGAAATTGCAGGCTGCTCTGTACATCCCACTTCCTCCCAGTGGGATTTGTCCAGACCCTCCTATTCCTGTGAGGAGGAGAGTAGGTCTGTCTGTTGGGTAGGTACAGCGTGGTACAGTGGCAGTGAACATAGGGAGGCTTGGATTGTAGAAAATGATGTATTGTAGATAACTACCCTGTGGGAAGCTCACCTGACTGGCAACTTACAAGCAATGGAGCAGAGCATCAGCGATCAGTAGGCCCGAACTGAAGACAGCTCCTGTCAAGCAGAACGGAGTGCAGCCTGCTCCAACCCAAAAGAGGAGCTTTCTGACATTGTAGACATAGTCCCTAAGCTTTCCCTCCTCCTCAGGAACCTCTCCCTGCCACTAGTAGTCTACCTGACAAATGGGTATCCTTTTCCTATACTAGCCTCTTTACAAATGCCAAAAACACCAAAATCCAGGGGGCAGAGACTTTTTTTTGTCCCTGTCGAGAGAGCATTGTCACCCTAATACTGGTAAGCATTGTCACAAGTTAGAGAAAATGCTTGCAAAAAGAAAACAAATGCAGTCACAACATTAAAATGGAATTTCACCTAAAATAGGAAGGTCCTCTTTTCCTCCCACTCTACCAATTTTGGAAACTTTTTTTTATTTTGGGAGTGGGCAGCTAGTTTTGACAGGTAGCCGCTCTCACTTCCAATTGCATTGCCTAGGTGATCTGAGCAGAAATTCTCCCCCTTGAGAGCAGGCATAGGCCTTGTCAGCAGCAGGCTTGGCTGCCAAACTAGCTGCTTCCAAGGTATTGGAAAAATTACCATTTAAGGTCCAGTTCACTTCTAATCTACTCACGAGCCCTGATGAGGGGGTGTGCTTAGACCCCCAAAGTGCGTTGGATACTTTTTTGGGATTTTCCCCGATTTTTATCAAAATAAAGTTGTATCTGGACCAGGGGCGGACTGACCATTTGGAAACTCGGGCACTGCCCGAGGGCCCGGGGTCGGTAGGGGGCCCCATGAGATGCCCCTGGTACCTTTTTCATAGGCTTTTTTGAGTTTGGGCAAGAACACAGGGGCCCCATGATCCCCTATTGCCCGGGGGCCCCATGAGTTGTCAGTCCGCCCCTGATCTGGACCTCTTAGCAATGGTGTGGTGCTTCAACTTCCACGTTTGTTACATTACACTACAAGCCAAGCAGACTGTGGAGATCCTCTGCAGTGTGGAAGCCTCCTGTCCGGGAACCAGATTATTTATATCAGCACTAATACGTTATGATAGCAATAGCAGTGAGATAATCCTCTGGGTCCAGCGCTATGTTTCCACTTTCCTCAACTGCTAGACTACAGAAAACATCCTTTTTATGGAGATGAGTAAAGGAGATGTTCTGTAGTGCAGCAGCGTTGAACTGGGAAGGGCTGACACCACAGCCTGGGATTTCAATTCAGCAGAGAAATGCACACTGGTACTAAGTGCTGGTGTCAAGTCTATAATCTGCAAGCACATCAGAATCCTTCTGTATCATTGAGATTAATTGAGGTAGACATTGCACTTGGATCTTCCAGTAGTCAAGGTCAAAGTGCAGTTTTGAGATGAAGCCACATACTTGACCGTACTGTATACAGTGTAACCATTAGCTTTTCTATTTTGCAAGTTAATGGTGAATGACAGTGTAGGAACCCTGGGGAGTCTTACTCCACAACTCCCCACGTTCACATTTATAAAACCTATTTGGTTTAGATTCATTAAGTCTTTAGCTAGGGGCTAAAAGATAATGAAGGAGAACCTGTGCCTCTTGTTTATTAACCCTAGATGAGGTTATTTGCAAAGAACAAGAGCATAGACTGGGACTAAGAATAAAGAAGAGCCCCAGCAGATTATTTTTAATTTAGAGTAGAATTTAAAACGGGGGCAAGGGAAAGAAAGTGGTTGTGTTTCTGGTTAAATAAAAATGTGTCAGCTTTTATGACCATACATTATTTACACTGAAAGAAAAATGGTAATGGAGTCTAAATGAACTGTGAGTAACCAACCTCAAGGTCACTGGGAATGCTATGAAGCCCGTGCCATCCAGTGCAAATCCATCCAGTGCAAAACAGCATACAGGTATTGGCATAGCAAAGAGCCATATTCTAGCCTCCAGCCATGGAAATACCAGCCCAAGTGTTTTTTACTCAAAAATAGATGAAAAATTAATAATGAAGGATTACAAGGTCAATCTTTTTCAGCACCGTGGACAGCATATTACATACCTCTTCTTTTCTAAATGAAAGCCTAGAATACCTGAGTTTTCTTTTACAATTAATTGTATTAGTTTTTTTTTAAGGAAAGAGTTCCTTAAAATTAGTTTTATTAGTTTCTTGAGGAAAAGAGCATAACAGGGCAAAGGTAAGTACAGTGAGCCTTCATACAGAAATATTGATTGACAGTAAGTATTAGTTGGAATTTCATCCTATCAAGGTGAAAAGAGTTGCAGTTGGGGAGAGGGAGGGGTTATAGGGAAGGAGGGGATTTAGGGGAGTTGTTAGAGGTGCATATGAGCTGGAAAAACCTTGGGTAGATACACTATACTATGTATTATGGAGAAAAGAGTGCCATCTATTGATGGTGCAGAGAAATGGAGAAAGAGTTGCCGCCAATGACACCTTAGTGGTGTTTGGAAAGAAACAAATCCACACAATAGACCAAAATAATGAATGAAAGAGAGGCCCAGAGATTGTGGGAGGGACTTTACAATTAGCTATGTATTGTTATCAAAAGCACAAGTCCCCGCTCCACTCCTCTTCTTGTTAGAACAGTGACCCTCCTGCTGAGGTTTCACCCTCTGCCATATTGTGCCCTACTCCATTCCAAAGGCCTCCACACAGCATTCATGCCCGTTGAGTTTTATATCCCCAAGGATAGAATGTCCACACATAAATTGGGCTACTGCACTTCACTTGTGGTATATGGAAAATGGCACGACAGTCACATCACATCAATAGACTATTCGGGGTCGCTTGACAGTTCATTGTCAATCACATTTAGTGGATGGTCCACAGTAGTCATATGTGAAAGCATCATGCAGCACTTTCAGTAAGCCGATTTTCTTATGACAGTCTCTCCCTCCACCTGAAGTCATTAGTACTCACAGGAATGGGATCCTGCAGTCAACAACTCCTTAGGTACACCTCTCCCAGGACCCTGCAGGGGGATAGGCTCACTCCAGGGAACTCATGGCCTGGCCTAAAAGGCCTTTTGCATCCTGCCCTAACCCTCACCTTCATAATGGTCAGGAAGTCTACAGCCAACTCTTCTTGGTGCAGGTCTACCTCTCCTCACCCTCCAGCCCTGTTCAGGGCCTCCACTTGCTGGTGGCTACATCTGCATAGATGTGGGGTGTTTGGCTCCCATGTCCGTACTGCAACTAGAGCTCTACCCAACTTAGTTTATAACTGAACAGTGACTCACCCATGACATCACTGCTGGAGGACTTTAACTAAAAGGGGCCTAACACCTGATGACACTGTCTTGGGTAACCAGATACTATTCTGGAACAGAGATACCTAGTGGCAGACTAGCTAACTGCATCTGCCTACAGGATGACCTAAGTGTGAGGGGAGGAGGAGTAGTAAAGTAGTGAAGAAATGTTTGTAAACAAAACAGTTCTCTCCCCTGTCAGCTCCTTACAGTGAAGCACAAACACAGCACACAGTAATAAACTGCACACAGTTAACCCTTTGATTGCCCCAGATGTTAACACCTTCCTGCCAGGTGCCATTAGTATAGTGTCAGCGCTTTTTATTAGCACTAATCACTGTATTGGTGTCACTAGGGGTGTCAGTGACACCAAGTCAGTTCCCCCCGGTGTCAAAATGCCCGCCGCAGCCCCGCTATAAGTCGCTGATTGCCATGATTACTAGTAAAAATAAAAAAATATTAAAAAAGCCCAGTATCTATACCGCCATTTGTAAATGCTATAACTTTCACGTAAACCAATTAATTTACACATATTCAGATTTTTTTCAGCAAAGACATGTAGCAGAATACATTTTGTCTGAAATGTATGAGGAAATTTGATTTTTTAAATTTTTTTACTGGACATGTTTAATAGCAAAAAGTCAAAAATATTGTTTTTTTCTCAAAATTGTTGGTCATACCACCAATAGAAAGCTCTATTCGTGGGGAAAAAAGGACTTAAATTTCATTGGGGTGCAGTATTGCATGATCGCACAATTGTCAGTTAAAGTAATGCAGCGCCATAACGCAAAAAATGGCCTAGTCAGGAAGGGGGGTAAATCTTCAGGACGGCAAGTGTTTAAACAAGCATTGTTCTTCTGTATTTGCCCCTAAAGCCTAAATATTTTCCAGTATAAATGCTTACCTTTTTTGAAGATAAACCTCATAGACAGCATGGTCTGGCTCTATTTTTGTGTCCATCTTTGCAGTAAACAAGCTTTTCTAGGGCACCAATAGAGGACACTATTTGGAGATAGTAGACTTGCATTGCACTGAGCTGAATGCAGAATTATCTTCCTGGAGTAAGTTCACATGTTTGCAGGACTGTATGGAAATACTGAAGCCAGAGGCTGCCAAACAACTGGTATTTTTAGAAGGATATCCAGAGTCAGTCCGTGTATTTCTTAAGGAAGTGGATGGATAAGAGTTCCACCCACTTAAATAGTCCTAAAGTCCAAAAGCATGTATTTAAATATTGAGATTCGAAGTACCAAATCCAAACCTTTCCGGCAGATGATATGGACTCAAGGCACGGAGATGGTTGTCTTTCACCAGATCTCCTAAAGATGGAGATGGGTCAGCGACCCTAGTGGTCCTGGTTTATTCCACTGTAAACTCTCACCAGGTTGCAGGCCTCAGAATTGCCCCAACACAGGGGGTGGCTTTTCAAAAGGGCTGTGGACAAGAGAGTAGCCAGGTCCAGACAAGGGTAGAAGCAGGCGAGAGAATAGTCCGGTTCAGGCAGGGGTAGAGGCAGGCAGCAGGTGAGAGAGTATTCAGATTTGAGCAGAGGTATAGGCAGGTAGCCAACAAGAGTGTAGTCAGGTCCGAGCAGGTTGGAAATGTTTAAGCAATCTCACAGGCAAGTATTATAGTTCTTTGCAAATGGGTTGCTGGTGATAAGACAAAACCCCGGCCACTTCAAAGGCCTAAGGCAAGCCATAGATTATGGGATTTCTTTTCCTGCAGTCACAGGTTGCAGGAAAGAATATAGCTAAATTTTCCCAGGAACACAGTAAGTGTTGATGGGGGAATCCCTTCCGCAGTTCTATTAAGTTCTGCTGGTGGTCAAGGGGGGGAGCTGTCCCTGCCAGGAGAATACAGTGATTATTGCTAGTGGCTATAGCTGCTGGCAATAATAGCATTTAAAAATCCGACATGCTGGTTATAGTCAAGTCAATCCATCGATGAATCAACGTGTCCATAGATGAATCGAATCTCGGTCCACCTTAAATTCTGGTTGAAGGAAACGCCCAGTTACTGGAAACATATACTTACATAGTTAGTATGAGTGAAAAAAAGACAAAAGTGCATCCAGTTCAACCAAAAAAAAAAGTTGTAATCCTATACCCACAAATGATCCAGAGGAAGGCAAAAAACCCAGCAAAGCATGATCCAATTTGCTCCTACAGGGGAAAGAATTCCTTCCTGATCCCCCGAGAAGCCATTGGATATTCCCTGGATCAACTTTACCTATAAATGCTAACATCCAGTTATATTCTGTGTATCTAAGAAAGAATCCAGGACTTTTTAAAGCAATCCACTGAGCTGGCCAGAACCAACTCTTGAAGGACTCTATTCCACATTTTCACAGCTCTTACTGTGAAGAACCTTTCCATATTTGGAGATTAAATCTCTTTTTCTCCAGATGTAAAGAGTGCCCCCTTGTCCTCTGTGATGACTTAAGGGTGAATAGCTCTACACCAAGTTTACTATATGAACCACTGATGTATTTATACATGTTCATCATATCCACCCTTAATCTCCTCTTCTCAAGAGAGAATAAATTCAGTTCCTCTAATTTTACTCATAGCTCTTATCAGTTTGGTTGCCCTTCTCTGTACTTTCTCCAGTTCCCCAATGTTCATTTTGTGAATTGGTGCCCAAAACTGAACTGCATATTCCAGATGAGGTGTTACTAATGATTTGTACCGGGGTAATATGATATCTCTCTCTCTGGAGTCTATACCTCTTTTAATACAAGAGAGGATTTTGCTCGCTTTAGAAACTGCAGCTTGGCATTGCATGCCATTATTAAGCTTGTGATCTACCAGAACTCCCAGATCCTTATCCACCATTGATTCCCCCAGTTGTGCTCCCTCTAGTATGTATGATGCATGCATATTCTTAGCCCCCAAGTGCATAACCTTACATTTATCACATTAAACCTCATTTGCCACATAGTTGCCCAATTAAACAGTGCATTGAGGTCGGCTTGTAAATTGAAGACATCCTGTAAGGACATTATTCCACTGCACAGCTTGGTGTCATCTGTTAAGACTGAAATGGGATTTTTAATCCCAGACCCTATATAGTTTATAAATATATTAAAACGTAAGGGTCCCAACACTGAACCTTGAGGTACACCACTGACAACCCTAGACCATTCAGAGTATGAATCATTAACCACTACTCTCTGAATACAATCTTTTAGCCAGTTTTCTATCCTTTTACATACAGATTTTTCCAAGCCCGTAGACTTTACCTTACACATTAGCCATGTGTGGGGAACTGTGTCAAATCATTTTGCAAAATCCAAGTGTACCACGTCCACCGCCACCCCTCTGTCCAAAGTTTTGCTCACCTCCTTATAAAAACAAATCAGATTTGTTTGACAACTTCTGTCTTTCATGAATCCATGCTGTCTGTTGCTTAAAATATTTTTTTTCCAGCAACAACTCATCTATGTGGTCTTTTACTAAACTCTCCAGTATCTTCCCAACTATAGAAGTTAAACTAACAGGTCTATAATTACTTGGTAAAGATTTTGATCCCTTTTTAAATATAGGCACCATATTGGCCTTACACCAATCCAGTGGTACTATGCCAGTCATTAAAGAGTCCCTAAAAATGAGAAACAATGGCTTTGAAATGACAGAGCTCAATTCTTTAGGGACCCGTGGGTGTATGCCATTTGGTCCAGGTGCTTTATTCACTTTTATACTGTCTAAATATTTCTGGATCATATCAATTGTGAGCCAATGTGGATCATCTGGAGCTGTGTCAATACCATGCCCATTATGGACAAGAGCTCCCCCATGCTCCTTTGTATACACAGAGCTGAAGAAGGTATTTAATAAATTTGCCTTCTCTTTATCCCCAGTCACCCACCCTAGATTATTTTGTAAAGGACCTGACGTTTTTACTATTAATGTATTTGAAGAATTTTTGGGGTTTGTCCTGCTATCTTTTGCAGTCTGTCATTCATTTTTAATTTTTGCGGCCTTGATTTCCTTTTTACATGTTTCGTTATACTCTTTGTAATGTTTAAATCATGAAAGCATTCCTTCATTTTTATATTTAATAAAAGCCCTTTTCTTATTATTTATAGCGTGGAAACAATGGATGTCCTGGCAGGGATTTTTTTATGTAACATTGGAAGTGTGGCAGGGATTCTGAGAGCACCATTGGAAGTTCTGGAAGGGATTCTGTAAGTACAGTTGGAACTTCTGGCAGGGATTTTGCAAGTGCCATTGGAAGTTCTGCTAGATATTTTCTGCAAGCACCCTTGACAGTCCTGGCAAGGATTCTGCAAGCACAATTAGAAGTCCTGGCAGGTATTCTATTACCATTGGACGTTCCAGCTGGGATTTTGAAAGTCCTGGCAGGGATTCTGAGAGTAGGACTTCTGGAAGGCCTGGTAGGGATTCCATAATACTAATAATAGAGATTGCAATAATAACAACACTTTCAAGGAGCTTAAATGCACCCATTTCATCAGGGCTTACAGTGTTGCATGAGATGGAGGGCTCGGTTGAGACAATAGATAATATGTATGTTGTTAGTGGGTTTCAGCATTTAGTACTTTATCTGAGATGCCCCAAAAAGCCATACGGTGTTTGATAGCAGCCTAAGTGGAGCCATTGCTCTTCTATAATAAAAGCCCTCATTCTGCATGCCTGAACTGGATCCAACCCCTCACAGGCAAGTTTCCTTATAATTAAACAATCTTATTTTCCAGTTAAATGAATATAGAACAGAGACTTGGATAGATCATGATGAGCATACTGAACACAAAGTAACAATGTTGGAGCGTAGGAGTGTGATTTATTTAGAGTCTGGAAGCATGCAGATATTTATCTATTGTATCTTCAGATGCAACAAGAAGCATTTTGTTTGTGTCCCTTGTTAGCCGTTTGACATTTTGGGAGCTGAGACTGCCCTTTCCATCCCATCAGAAACATGTGAATTGTCTTGTAGATTTCATTTTACACAGCCAGTTCCAACTTGACGAACTTGTTGATGCGGAAATTCTTCAGCGTGTAAGTTGTGTACTGGGCCCTGTGATAGTGAGATGAGTTTCTGGTGTTATCAGTCAGGCAAGAAAAGACTGTATTATTTCCATGATAATTTATTTGTTGTCAGATTCGCTATGATCACCAGATACAGTGAGGAGATAAAACAAGCATACACACCGTATGATGACCTAGTTTTGCAGGAATTTAAGCCCGCATAGTCTGGAAGCTCAGACAGTTTCATAGATGCTCCTGAGCTCTGCTTTATTTTTTAAATTGCTAAATACTACACACACAAAAAAAAAAATATATATATATATATATACACATTTTCTTTCCAAAAGTATTGGGACCTCTGCCTTTACACACACATGAACTTTGATGGCATCCCAGTCTTAATCTGTAGGGTTCAATATTGAGTTGGCCCACCCTTTGCAGCTATAACTCTTCAACTCTTCTGGGAAGGCTGTCCACAAGGTTTAGGAGTGTGTCTATGGGAATGTTTGACCATTCTTCCAGAAGCGCATTTGTGAGGTCAGGTACCAATGTCGGACGAGAAAGCCTGGCTCGCACTCTCCGCTCTCATTCATCCTAAAGGTGTTCTATCGGGTTGAGGTCAAGACTCTGGGCAGGCCAGTCAAGTTCCTCCTGCCCAAACTCGCTCATCCATGTCTTTATGGACCTTTCTTTGTGCACTGGTGCGCAGTCATGTTGGAACAGGAAGGAGCCATCCCCAAACTGTTCCCACAAAGTTGGGAGCATGAAATTGTCCAAAATGTCTTGGTATGCTGACACTTTAAGAGTTCCCATCACTGGAACTAAGGGGCCAAGCCCAACCCCTGAAAAACAACCCCACACCATAATCTCCCTCCACCAAACTTTACACTTGGCACAATGCAGTCAGGCATTACTGTTCTCCTGGTAACCGCCAAACCCAGACACATCCATCGGATAGTCAGACAGAGAAGTGTGATTGGTCACTCTAGAGAACATGTCACTGCATCTGACGCTTTGCATTGCATTTGGTGATGTAAGGCTTGGATGCAGCTGCTCAGCCATGGAAACCCATTCTATGAGGCTCTCTCTGCACTGTTGTTGTGCTAATCTGAAGGCCACATGAAGTTTGGAGGTCTTTAGATATTGACTCTGCAGACAGTTGGCGACTTCTGCGCACTGTGTGCTTCAGCATACAATGACCCCGTTCTATCATTTTACGTGGCCTACCACTTTGTGGCTGAGTTGCTGTTGTTCCCAGTTGCTTCCACTTTGTTATACTACCACTAACAGTTGAATATTTAGTAGCAAAGAAATTTCACAGAGGGACTTATTGCACAGGTGGCAACCTATCACGGGACCACGCTTGAATTCACTGAGGTCCTGAGTGCAACCCATTCTTTCACAAATGTTTGTAGAAACAGCCTGCATGCCTAGGTGCTTGATTTTATACATCTGTGGTCATGGAAGTGACTGGAACACCTGAATTCAATGATTTGGAGGGGTGCCCCAGTACTTTTGGCAATATAGTCTATATATATATATATATATATATATATATATATATATACTGTATGTGTGTGTGTGTGTGTGCTGGGCCACTAATAGGGGGTATATATATATATATATATATATATATATTGGATCCTGACCACCCACATTAGTCTAGTAGGAGGTGCTCATTTCATGTCCACAATTTGCCACAGCATGCTGCCTTATTATTGTCCTTTAGATGTTCAAGGGGACCCTGTTAGGTAGGCTGTACAGGGCCCATGATTTCTAATGGCAGCCCTATATATATGCACAAATATGCAATGTAGTTAGGGTATAAGAGATGTATAAAAGCCAAAGAGCTCAGCAATCCTTAAATGTTCAGAATGTATATTTTACAATGAAAACAGTACATGAGAACATACATAAAGAAGACAGTTTTTGCCATCTTTACTCTCATCAAGTTCTAGGTCATGAAGTGAAAGTAAATCTCTCCTCTGTAACAACTAACCCCCCCCTTCCCATAGCAAAGACAGACAAGGCAGACATGTTTGAAGTCCAATCTGGGTGGCAACCATTGACTCCTTCATATATACAGTAGTGAAGTGAGTGTAGCCCCACCGGGACAGAAAATGTGTGTTATTCAGAGGATCACCAGATACAGAAGTTTAAAAGCCTACAAATAGTAAACTAACACAGACAGCCCACCTAAGAACTAGTAAGCAGTGATATGTAACATTTTGGATCTTTGAGTTTAGATAAGCTTTAAACTGTTAACACCTAGTTGTCAATGAAAATAAACAATGTGACCAATTTTGGGTGGGGTTCAAGAAAGACAGCGCCCATTTTTTGCCAGAATTACATTTTAGCCTTCCATAGTTACATTTGTGCTGGCATATTAAGAAACATCATCATTATCCTTTTTTAGCTTTTCTTTGTCTGAGGACAACTCTGGAGCTGAAAGATCCAATGAGATCTGACAGTTGCTGCTCTGTCAACTGCCTGACTACAAGCGGATAAAACACTGTCAGTGTGCAAAACAGCATGAAATACGGAAAGTCTCACATGTCACAGAGCCGCCAGAACGCTGATCAATGAACACTCTGCCAGAACAGGCGCAGGAAATAAAGATGCAAAGATTGCCTTTATATGAGGTTGCTAATGAAAATTTACAGGAAACGTGTGGTGCATTTTCAGTGAATACATATTTTTAAATTTTATTGACGTGTTTACCTTACAGTACAGTTTTCTGTGAATTTTGTATCATCTACTTGCTCTTCCATATGTTTTAATAAATACAGAGATTAGCAGATTTGCCACTAGAGGGAGAAATTACCAGCAACTGAGATAACAGATCAGCCAAGTCAGGAGTACACCAACTCATAAATTTGCACTGAAGCAAGAGGCAGCTATCTATATCTTTTCCACAATACATTTCAGTTATTTCTAGCTTTCTCCCATTAATCTGAACCATCTTGAAGTCTGTAAACTCATTTTGTGAAGAACCCACACATTTTCTTCCTTGAATTCTGTGACATGTTGTCACTATGCCCTGTGTGTAGGCACTGCTGTGTCACATATTTCACAGAGCTTGCCTTCTGAACTATAGGGGTCGTGGGAGGAGGAGTTTCAGGAGGCTGCTTAAAGGCAGCAAAGTACTATGGGGTATGTAGTCCTTATGATGTCTGTGAGGGAGGCACCACACAACCGATGAAGAGGAGCAGCTTCATGGGAACAGTCGTGAATACCGGTGCCAGTAGGGGGAACGCATGTAGGAGTAAGTTATCAGGTAAGTATTCCCCTGTTATACCCCCCCTTGACTAAATGAGAATTTTACCCTTAGTATACAGGGGTGAGCACCCAATTTGTATTTATATAACTTAACCAGAATTCAGTTTTAAGGCATTCCTTTATTAAATTATTTGAAGAAACAATCAACTTGGCTCCCCAGTGATTTCCATAACTTTCTTCCTCCTACCACAACTGAGCAACATGCTAGTAATAATATGTGGCATAGTGGAACTGGCCGCTCTGCTAGCACCATATCCATAAATGAAGGGTCTTCCATTGGACATCCATTGTGTAGCAGAGTAAGCTTTATTTATGCATTAGGCCAATGCTGGATACAGCAAGGAAGGATTAGTACTGTTTTTCGTTGTTACAAGATAAAGGATAGAAGTGCCAATCAACCTTTAAAAGTCTGGAAGTAGTATTTACTTGATTTCACCAAAGTAAAGCCAATGCATTTCGGAGCCTGCAAAGGACCCCATTCTTCAGGGCTGAATAAGGTTTTCATTGTCATTGCCTTTTTGTCTCACTGACACTCATTCCTTCATTTCCTGCTCAGGTGTACTGTAAGTGGCCAATGAAGAGCCAATTGAGTAGGTGCCGATGGGTCCATGCACACGCATGCCTTTCTAGCACTGATATGCGCTGATGCACATGTAGGCAGGTTGCCTACAGTATGGGTTTTTGTACTAGCTAGGTAGTCTAGCTTGTCCAGGCCGGGGCAAGTGTTAACTTCCAGCACCTCAGTTCCATTTTTTTGTCTTGGGCTGGCATTCAACCCAGTGTGATACATAAATTGGGGGAAGGTCCGGTTCCAGGGGTAGCTGGAAGCCAGGAGCTTAAGGTAAAAGAAAGACGTCAGAACGTGGAACTTGGGAGTCCTTGGACCAGCATGTGATTCCCACAAGATACCAGCAATCCAGTGGATGCTACCAGTCATGGGAATTCACCAGCTATGGGCTTTCACCTCAGAAGGTATGCCTGGGCAGCCACCTCAGCTAGTCAGTTTAGGGTTAGGACTTTGTTATGCTTGTTGTCTGTTCTACCACTGCACTAAAGTTGTCAAACTGTTTCAAGCCTGGTCTGAAATTATTACAAAGGGGCACATGATGGTCTTTGGTGTATGAAAGGACAGGGTCAGCATGCACACATGGGGCACAAAGCAAGCCTACTACAGGAAGGGTTAACTTGGCGAGACATGTGAAGGAGGAATGCAGTTGCTATAGGTAACCAAGAGTCAATGGAAAGTGTATAGTATCCTGTCATGAAATGTGGCACCTGGCATGGCAGAAGATCCTCTGGTGGTGAGGGAGTTGGTGATCTGGCTTTCTCCCCAGCGGTGGGTTTCCCGAACGTATCTGGGATCATTATGGAGACCCGTGGCCTGGTCGCATGGTGCATGAGAGCATTAGAAGAAAGTGCATGCATGAGGTCCACGCTATGTGGTCGGTGGGACCCCATTCTGTCACTGGGAATGAGGTGACATAGGTATGCTTGGACAAATGGAGAGGACATAGGGCTCAGCAGTTTCCCTCCTACATGCAAAAAGTAGGGTGTGTAGTAATATGGGGTAAAGGAGTTACAGAGGAACTCTGAATGTCACATCACTACACACAGTGCATGGCTCGTGTCTAAGCCAGGATACCGCCATAATGTTTGACACATGAGCGCAGTCCCCGCCTGGTCCTAGGCATTGGTGAGCATGTGCACAGTGCAAGGGCAAGTGGCCCTGCTCGCACACACATTGCAAAAATGACAAAGGTGTGTGAGGGGACAGGTGATATCACTCAAAAAATAATAGCGAGCATTCATCTGTGGGTTAATAGTGAACTTGCACATAGTGGTGTAATAGTCTGAATGTGGGAAACTGCATGGTGAACAGAGATCGCTAGAATGATTGTGGTATGTCACGAATATATAATAGTGTAGACTTCGAGACGGTGTCTGTCAGAAAGAACTGATTATAATACATGCACTCTGGACTTGTTGCTGATCAGGACCACAGCCAAGCCCAAGGCAAACATCTGAGTACGCAGATGAAATACTTATATGGGAGCTGGTTTATTTGTGAGGCCCCATTGATATTTGGTGATATGGAATCACTGGCAGAATCACAATTCTGCCTGCGATTGCAAATCCCACGGAAATCAAGACAAAACTGGCAATGCCCATTTGGGAGCTATTCATTCCTAAGGGCACCCCAAATGTGGTGCAACTTTGCCATGATTGTCACATGACAGAATCACTCAGTAAAACACACATGTAAAAATCATGCTAAGTTCGTTGGTCATAAACGTGCATTATCTAGACATGTGCAATTTGTTCTGAATGGAAATGCGGACGAAATTCAGATGTATCCGAATCACAACAGTCATGAATTTCAGCACATCAAAAATAAATTCTAATAAAAACAACAAATTAATTTGTATTTAATAGTTTGCGACTTCAAAGGATTTTGTAAGTTCAATAATATGTCACACTCCATTTTTTTATGATTAGCCAAAGTCGCAAAACCTCAAAGTCACATGAAAAGAGCTATGAAGTCACAACCAACTTGCATCAAGTTGCAAGAATGTAGCAATGCAAAGTCGGTCAACTTTGGGGTTGCAGCAGTGTGAACCAAGCCTTAATATTTGAAGCATCCAAAATACCATACCAACATAACGAACGATCTTCTGAAATAACTTCCAATAATACGTATCAATTCTGAACAACGAACAAACAATATGAATCAGAATATACAAAACAAATTCCAAAAATCAATCGCTCTAATGTAACGAATATAACGCAACTAAATGATTGACTTAACAAATGAATCCAAAACGAAATGAAACAAATTTTTTCATCGTGCACATCTGTAGCATCAGCTTCTTTTGCATGAGAAACTGTGCATAGGGCAACCCATTCATGTGAAACAGATGGAAATGCATGTAAATCATGCTAGAAGATTTGTGAGCTGGATCGTGAGTTTCCGCAATGTAAGATGTAAACAGGACTTCAAAGGATTTGTGTTTCTGACCCTTCAGTTCTGTGATTTGCACAGCACAGTCCTGTCTGATAAGGCAGAAGCAGGGGCGGACTGACCCTTTGGAAACTCGGGCACTGCCCGAGGGCCCAGGGTCAGTAGGGGGCCCCATGAGATGCCCCTGGTACCTTTTTCATAGCTTTTTTGAGTTTGGGCAAAGACACAGGGGCCCCATGATCCCCTATTGCTCGGGGGCCCCATTAGTTGTCAGTCCGCCCCTGGGCAGAAGACCTGATTTTCCTCTGCTGCAGTTCAGTAACACTAACAGGTCTTATTTCAACACCAACCTGTGATTGGACAGTGAGGGAGAAGCAGCAGACTGATGAGCTCATCTCTTAAACCTCACTGCAATGAAATGGCTCCTTCTGTGATTTTTTCCTCCTCCTGCCTGCCTGTGGGTATTACTAACGGGGTGACAGTAATTTAAAGGGACCAGACGAGACATTGTCTTCTGGCAATTTTCTGTTTTTGTAATGAAAAATAAGTAGAAACGCAATGCAGTGATGATCCAAATTATCGGTCTGTATTTTACCAGCACTTTGCAGTTCTGTAACAAGGCAGTACAAATATGCAGAACATACAGGTGGCAGTGTGTGATACTTTGGCTAATATGATGTAACCTCCCCATAGGATGCTGCACCGGCGAAACAGATCACACAACTACGTCACATCCAAATGCGGGCTGGAACAGGGTCATTCCCCAACTCACAACAGTCTCCAAGGTTTTCCAGGAAAAAAAAACAAGATTAAATGTAACCCTTGGGATTTTTAAAGAGGTACATTGGCACAAAAAACATATATAAAATTGTTTTTAATAAAAAAAAGTTTTGATTTATGTTTGTTGTGTAGATGCACCTCTTTAAAAGTCCCATGGGCATTTAATAATTTTCTGTAATAAAAGTAATGGAGGCACATCTACCTATGCACTAGACCTCAAGAGTCTGAAATCCAAGGTTTTTTCAGACTGTCCCTACACTGTCCCCACTCATCAGGAACCTTTCCCTGCATCAGACCTATCTATCTCTAGCCAATGGGTGCACTATCCCTAACTAGTTACTCCCCACACTTCTGACATGTTAGACTGACTCATCAGGGGCTGTAGAAGACTTCTCTGAGTCCAAAATAGCTGCCCAAATCTCAGTGTCCAATTAGACACTGGCTTTCCCGAAATGGCCACCAAAGGCCCATTACAGAGGAGAATTTAGTTCTCTTTAACGACTTCTCCCTGGGTGGATGTCATATGACATTGCCAGGTTCAAGTGGTTATATCGAGATGATGCCTTGGTTTTGCAGTCAGTGATGGGCTTTTCTGTAGAAGTGATATCGGTGGCTATACAGCCACTCAGTCATTTCTAGAGGCAGTAGAAGGGGGTTTCCCACCCCTGCCACCACCCTTCCTGGGCTCGCCTGTCCAAAAGCGGAGCCCAGCACTGCTTCAAAAGGTGGCATCAGCTCTATTACACAGAGAGAGAGAGTAAAAGACGTATTTCCTTCTCGCTGTGACCCCTGAACCCGTAATGATGAGGATTTCATCACTTATGGTGTTGGTTTTGTGTTTCCTGTCCAGTTACCAGTCAGTAAAGGAGCTGAAAAGATTTATCTGTGTCTGATGAGCTTCTCTGGACCTGTCATGGCCATGCTATCACAATTGATGTTGTTCATCTCTTGTGAGAGCAATTTATTTATTTATTTTTATTTATTTCAGGTACTTATATAGCGCCATAAATTTACGCAGCGCTTCACATATATATTGTACATTCACATCAGTCCCTAACCCTGAAGGGGTGTACAATCTAAGGTCCCTAACTCACATTCATAAAGTTGATAAAAAAAAAATGAAAGAGACATTGTGAAAGAAAGTCTTTAATAAAATAATAATAATAAAAAAATTAAAGCACCCTTGTCCCCGAAGCATACAGTATGTAATTGGTGCTTGCACCACACATGTGCGATATCGTCATGAACATCAGAGCACGAGCAATAACTCCAGCACCAGACCTACTGTGCAACTCTAATTTGGTAGCCTGTATTGGCTTTTAAGCTTTGCCAATGGATATTTTTAGGTGCCGTCGTTTGGTGCTGTTCCACAGGCATACGCAATTTTAATGTGTCACATGTTAGGTATCTATTTACTCTGCGTAACAAAAATAACAAATATCTTTTATATTTTACCAAAAGATTAAGTATTAGATTGTGTTTGTTATTGTCATTAATTAAAGTGTTTTTTTTTTTTTTTTAAATTTGCATTTGAAAAACCGCTGCACAGATACTGTTTGCACCACCAACTGTTTGGTGTTGCAACATTCAGCACCAACTATTTTATTTTTTAGGGCCTCTGCTTAAAAAAATATATAATGCTTGGGGGTTCTAAGTAATTTTCTAGCAAAAAAGTAACTGATTTTTACATGTATGTGAGAGGTGTCAGAATTGACCCGTAGGCAAATAGTTAAAGTGGAACTTTAGTCATAAAACTAAGTCCTGCTAGATCATTTCATGCTGGCCCCTTTTGCAGGTATAGCCACGTAAAACATTAATAATAAGTGCCCATACTGTTTAAAACCCAGTAATACATTGTCTCACCCTGCTCTGCACATGCTCCGTTACTCTCTATTTTTTGACACTGTGTCTAAAATGCAGAGGCCAATCTGCTGACTACCTAATGATTTACTGCTGCTCAGGGGCTCTGGGCTTCAGCAAAATGGCAGCCTCCAGCAAGAAGAAACAGGAGCAATGCTGGAGGCAATTTACAGCACACATTCATTTTGGTAGCAGCATTATTGTGCAGCCATATGGTGTCCTTTCCAGAACGCGCATTGCGCATGCCTGCAGGGCTGCGCTGCGGTGAGATATGTACCTCGGACACGATTGATCACAGATCTCTGTACCGGCCCCCTTGCCAGTACCATGTGACCTGCTGTGATCAATCACAGCAGGTCACATGACAGTTGTATACAATGGATGGCTTCCTTTCATGCCATCCATTGCATACAAGTGTGTCTAGCTGTGAATGGTCACAGTGATCACATGCACAAGCTGAGCCAATCACAGCCCAGCTGTGTCATGTGCTTAGCCGTGGCCAAACACAGCTAATCACAAACAAAAAAACCCTGAATGAATCGATTTAATTCAGGTAAATGCTTGCTTATAGCAAAGTAATTCTTACTGATCAGTTCCCCAAAGTAGTACAATGTTACTATGGTAACATTATACTACTTTGGTCATAGTGCAATATGAAAAAATATCTTAAAAAAAGAGAAAAAGTAATAAAAAATAATAAAAAGATTTTAAAAAATTGAAAAAAATTATCTTTTTTTTTTTGTACTGTCACCATTCAGTGTCCCTGATCACCGCCATGCCAGTTATATGATGATGCTGTACTGCACTGGTGACAGTATGTAAAAAAAATAGTGAAAATCATTCTTTTAATTTCTTCATTTTCCGAAAAATTATGACAAAAAAATTACAACTACAAAAAACTCGCCATGCCTCTTATGAAATATGTCAGACTGTCTACTTTGCAAAAAGTGGTTATTTGGGGGATATCTGTACTGTTCTGACATTCTTGGACCTCAAGAAATTAGATTGGCTGTCAGTACTTCAGGATTGATCAATATTCAGATCTATACCATAGTTTGTGAACTCTATAACTTTCCTACAGACTAAATAATAAATACTAATTTGGGTTATTTTCACCAAAGAAATGTAGTAGAATACATCTTGGCCTAAATTTATGAAGAACAATTTTTTATTTGCAAACTTTTATAATAGAAACAAAGAAAAACGTGGGGTTTTTTTTTTAAATTTTCGGTCTTTTTTTGTTCATTTAGCAAAAAATAAAAACATCAGCGGTGATTAAATACCACCAAAAGAAAGCTCTAGTTGTGTGAACAAAATTATAAAATTTTAGTTTGGGTACAGTGTTGTATGACCGCGCAATTGTCATTCAAATTGTGAGAGTGCTGATACCTGAAAATTGGCCTGGGCAGGAAGGGGGTAAAAGTGCCCGGGATGGAAGCGGTTAATGTGGAATGTACGTTCCTTGCTCAAGAACATTATTTGTTAGCAAGCTGTTATAAATAAAGTTCCGCTTTAAGGTACTTTAAAAAATTAATTTAGGAATGTATTAATAAATTGCATCAATTTGTATATTTTATACAGTTTCTCCTTGCTTTTTTTTTTTCTTTCCTCCTGCTTACTATTAATGGAAGAGCAGACTATATAAACAAAAAGACTACTACGTCCTGACACCTAATAGACATGATAGTGATGTCATTTTCAAGTTTACAATAGCAGATGCACAGAGAACAGGTGTTAGTGCAGAATGCTGAGAGTCTGGTTACTCTTCTGTGGTGTGACAAGAGGATGGTTGGCTTTAATAAGCGAAAAAAAAAGAATTGTATGGATTGTTACAGACACAAAAAAAAAAAACGTGAGATTGCATACTCACTAAAAGTCTTTCAGTGATATTTCAGTTTTGGATGCAATTTGGTGGGTTAAGTCACCCATTAATTGCATATATCAGGTGAGCTCCAAAAAAAGGCAATTTCCCTTGGAAAGTTACCACTTCTGATACTTGCAAAGCCATTTCAAAGCTAAACAAAGGGTTGGCACTCCTTTTACTGCATTCTTTGTCATGGCAGGTCACAGGAAGAGTTGGGAACCTTTGTAGTAGCCATGGTAGATTGATGATGGAGTGATAAACTAAGAACAAAGAACTCCAATAGTCTCTGTGGACATTAACACTGAAATCCACTTGAACAGCAATGAGAAACAGCCAAGCTGGTGACCTAGCATTTCTCTACTGTAGTTTTGAAATAGTTTGGTCACCAGTTTCCCCCTAGCCTGTGATTGAACAGTGAAGGAGTAGATGAGCATGTTAGCAGCCCTAGTTTGCCGAAAGCTCCCACCAAGCTGGCCAGGGACACCTCCAATCTTCTTCATTCTAGGGATAACGTAAGGTACGCATGCATCTGTAATAGGGAGAAACTCCACCATCTTAGTTATTCACATTCTCCTGGTGTGAGGCCCACCTTCTGTAATAAAGGAATATCCACATGTACAGCCTTTTAATGTTATTTTACTGTGACAACAACACAATACCAATTCTGTACATCCAACCTTCACCTTCACAGCTTTAGATCAAGCAAATATCTTCACCACAGTCTAAATGCATATTATGAATGTCCTTCCATCTCTTCCATACTCCTCAATACAGGTCCCCCATAGGTGGGTTTACCTCCTGAATCTACACAGACCTACTCCAAAGGGTTTTGTTACTCTGACTACAGGCTTACATAATGTATATCGGGAGTAGCCAATTCTTTTTACTCCTCTGCCGTAACTACCCCTATGCTAAAATATATAGAGATAGCAACTCCACCCACCAGCTCTACTCAGGGGAGGGATCTTATTAAAAGTGTTACTAACCCCTGCCTACAGTAACCTTTTCCTTGTGCTTTCTCTGCTTTCTCTCCTCCTGTGTGTACAAGGGCCTGGATCACACCCGATTAGCTCTTATTGTTTTGCCACCCTCTCCCAGTCTGAATTCTACTGTGCACAATTTTTAATGAATATACGTATAACCTCATTCATTTGTGTATTTAATATCTGCCTGGAGTTCTGCTTTAAAGAACCTATTTGTGTTGACATACATGCTGAATTGGTGGGGTATAGAGATTTTCCCATGTAGGAGCGTTGTGTAATTGCAAATATCATGTCAATTTTTATCATTTGTGGTAGTATATACAGCCCTTTTTAGTTTTATATGGTTTTAAGTATTTGGTAACAAGGAAATTTTAGATAAACATTTTTGTGTATATGTGGTATATTAATTGTAACATCTAAAAAGTCCCAGCAGTATCTTTCAGTGGTGTTTGTATATATATTTAGATATGTGGCACAGTGATTAAGTGTCTGCCACTTTTGCAGTCATATTGGGATAACAGCTACCTTATATCTGTTACATGTTCTCAATCAGATAGCACATTAAAAAATCATTAACATTTGCAGTTTACCATTTTTAATGCTCTTTTCTGATAGGTCCAGCACTGAAAAATCCTACTTAGTCCTCTTTGTTAATGGGGAGCTTAGTTTTGTCATAGTGTACCATGTCTGTACTATGATGGTAGATCTCATTATCAGTTGTAAAGTAGATTTGAACACTGTCTGTCCTAACAAAGAGATAGAGTGAAACTAAATGATATCTTTATTCTTCATAAATCATTCATAGACACAACACATTACAAACATATAGTGGAGTTTTCTCACATTTGTCTGCAAGAGTGAAAATACATTTAAAGCTAAGTCAGGGTCTCTTCTAAACCAAGCTTTAGTTGGTACCACACAACACATATAAGGTGTTAACTTTGTAACTCCTCCATCTTTCTTTTGTTTGACATTAGCTGAAAATGTCTAGTGAATGTAAAATGATCTAGATATTGCTACAGCGGCCTTTCAGTCATTCCTCACTCTTGACAAATGCACCAATTGAGTACTGCAGAGAAATTGCTTTTGTTAGATTTGTTCGCCGGGCTGGTCAGTATGTCCTTACAGACAAGGCGAAGCAGAATTTCTCGTGCACACTCCATCTGCCTCTATTACTGAAGATCACTGTGTATCATTCTCCATGACATGCAGAATAGAAGCCCATGTTCTGATCTTCTGAATGTATGATTCATTATCCCTGAGTGTCAGGCTGTCATGTACACTTCATTACAATACAGGTGGAAAGTGATCTGCAAAGCTGCAGCCTCCAACCTTGTAATATGTAACTCGCAGAGTGCCAAGTCAGCTGAACAGGAACACCTCACTGAACCTCAGTCCCATCTCAACATTTCAGAGTGACAGCAATTTGTAGTGTTGGGGATTTGAAAACTTATGCTAGGATATTTCACTGACTGTAAGTGTACCTGTCATTTTTTGTCAAACAAAAAGCATTAAGGAAAAATGCCGTAAAGAAAAAAATATATTTATTGAATTTGGCTTTAGAATAATAGTAAGCATCTCCTCCATAGCTCATGGACCCTTCTACTAATTCATTTACTGTACACCCAAGTAAAAATCAAACATTAAAGTATACATCACCAAGAACACAATTGTAATGTATTGCAGCTTGCCAGTCCCTAGAGATTGTGGCTGCATTCGTTATCTTTTTTCAGGCTAGTAATATTGTTTTCCAAGTGCAAAAAATTATCTGTGAATCTTGCCAGAAATCAAGTGTCCTAGTAAAATTGAAATCTCAAACAATGTTATCAACCTTTCCACCTATCTTCTGTGACCTACAAAACACCCTCTTTCATGCAAGGGAGATCGGAAGAAGGGGAGGTGTTTGTAGTCCAAAACAAAAAAGCAGGATAGGGTATGTAGCACCCTCCTAGGTTAGGACAATTTAGTCTTTAGCTCCACTGTAATTAGTTGCTCTGCTTGTGATCATTGTGTTCTATGTCTCACTAGTTGCAGTTTGATTGCTTCTCCCTACTTTCTGGAGGATTCTGGAAATAGTGGGATGGAAGAGCCAAATCAGCAGCTGAATATTTATGCAATCTGAATCAATTCCTGGGGGAGGGTACCCAGATGGTAGCTGAGAGGGAGCGTAAATAATTTGGGACCTGGAATAGAGGAGTTCTTGTCCAGGAGAAGGAAGTCCCAGCCTGAAGGGCTACTGCCCTTCTGGGCAGTCTAGCTGTGCTTTTGTTGCTCATCAAGGTCCCAGCAATTCTAGCTGGGGGTCTGGTCAGCTGAATTTTGCTGGAGCTGACTGGGGAACTTCTTTTTTGGGGGATCAGGTCTGAAGTATTCACAGGAGGGGTGTCTGGAACATATTGGAAGGTGGCATACAATTATCCAAGGACATTAGTGAGTATAGACCGGGGTGTGAGATCCCAGTGACTGTGTTGCCCCTCTTGTATTAGAGTCAGCGCAACTAAAAAAGAACATTGCTAATGGTGTCCCAGTGTAGCTCAGTTCAACCTTTGCTACTGCAAGGACCGTGCTCAGATTCTTTAGGAGGAAGATAAGTGTCCTCAAGTTACTACTTACCCAGCATAGCCTTCAGAAGACCTTCCCACTGGTGAGGTATAGGGAAAACCAACATGCTCAAGTGCACTCATTAAATGGCCAAGAGAACCATTTAGAAACTCTTACCTGGTTTGCAGAGTGAGAGCTGTTCCCCCCAAATACAAAGCAGGAGTTTGCTTTTAATGGGACTCTCTGCATATAATGAACCGGTAAGGAGTCTTTTAAACCACTTTTTTTTAGATCCACTAACACTACCAAGGAAGTCGAAAATTGCACCATGATGGGTTCACTTTACTGATGTACTGTGGAGAGGACTTTCATTATGTATTCATTTATATCAGTTCACTGCGAAATATATATATTTGGTTCAAACTGCAAATGAAAGCATAATTAGAGTCAGTACCAACAGAAACTATCCAGGAAGACACTTTTATTATTAAACAACCGTGTGCACCAATAGAGTACCTTGATCCTGGCCTTGACTTCTTTTTAGACTCTGTTGCTTGCTAACCTCTCCCCTTTCCAATGAGACCACATGAGGGATCAGTAACAATATTTCACTGATTTTCGAAAATATGGAGCAACATGGAAAGGCTCAAAGTCAGAATTGAAGTTAAAGCACTCGTAACAGAGTGTACTCAGGATTGGAAGACTATATTGGTACAAAATATACCAAACTGAACCTCCATGTCTTTAGGTCTTTTCCTTGATGTGAGAAGAAAAGCTGTGCTTATTTAGGTCTAATTCTGGCTCAGTACACTGATTTTCTGCATAAAAAGGTTTTTTATTAATCCTTTTGAGCACTTGGAAGCTATTCTACGAATCGTTTTATCTGCCTTCCTTCTCTTCTCCCCATCATTCGAAAGTCAATGCCAGACCTTCTGTGGGCAGTAGAGGCTTTAGAATATGGAAGTGGAATGAGAAGGCTCCTAGTACCATCATGATGTGGGGTGTAAACTGAACTGTTTTGAGGTCCATTTTTCTACCTGCACGTAGGATCCACAGAGAGACCTGTATTCATTTGAAGGTACTAAGGTACTAAGGTGCTAACTTAGAAATAGTTTACGCCAGACTAGGCTCACTTTATTAAAGTTAACTGCAGGTTCCTATAAAGAAAGTGACCAGTTCCCTTTAAAGTACCTCTTTGTACCATGTTGCAAAATATAGGACAAATGGGGAAAATTTTGTTAGGTTGTACAACTTCTCAGCCAGCTTGCTTTTTCTTCAAATTGCTGTAGATAGGCAATTATTAGCAAGCATTGGAAATGTCACAATGGACGTGTGCTATTTCCCAAGCATCTGGATCCACTAAATATCTGCTTGATGAGTATCATACATTGATGTGGTTGAACAGAGAGTGTTCTGAAATTGCAGATAGGTTATGTTGTCAGCTGCAGTAACTGTGAAAGAAGTAAAGGTCAGACATGTATGCATTAACATTTAGTGTTATATGTTTTTCTATAGATTATGTATGCAGCAGATTTAGCAGCATTATAGCACTCACTACATTGCCTGAAAATATGAACTTAAAGGACAACTTTGAATATGGCAGTTAAATGAAGTGGTAAACATTATAGTCACATTATATCGCACTTCATGAACAAAGTGTTACTATTTACATTAGTTCCATTTAGTACTAATACAGACAAATCATGTTATGACATCAGCAGCTAAACAGCTACTGGGAAATCAGAAGCCTGAACTAGTCATTATTATTTTAAAGAATATACTAATACAAATATTAAAGCCCAACTCCATCCAAAACATTTTCTTTTGTATGAAATTAGGGAAAAGTAAGAGCATGTGGCAGGTTTTTACTACTGTCTGTGGAGAAATTTCCCTTATCTTCCAATCATGGGGGCGAGGGGCTAATGAGAAAGAAAGTGATGGGAGATATCGCCAATGTGGACAGATGCACTATCAAAACACAAATTTTTAGTTGTGTGTGGAAGGGTTAGAACCTCTGAGGGGTTTTTATTGCAGTGCAAAACTATTTGCAAACCTCCCACCTTTCTGAGAAAGGTGAAGCTTGAGGCTCCTTCATTTATTGTAGTTAGTGTGGCCATGGTAGGGGTAGGGCTTCTCATGTACAGGAGAAATCCTGCCCTGTAATTAGGTAAAGGCAGGCATTAGTTGGGAGAATATTTAGGCCCATGTTAGTCACGTTGCATGCTGTAGAAAATTTAGGGCATGGAAAAGATATTTGGGTTTGTAGGGATGTGGCTTTAAAGTGATAGGCCTGCAAAGGATTAAATTAGAATATTATGGTCCTCAGCATGAACTTTGGTTCCATACTTATACAGAAGGCACCACACCACTAAATAGTGGTAACATAAATGCAAATATGGCAATATGTAGGCAACCTACTGGCAATTGTTGTAATGCATAAGCAACAAATGTGAGCATCACACTGGTAATTAACAGTTTAGCGATCATGACAATTCATTAGCAACAAATAGGATATTGTGACAATACATGGTCAACAATTGGGTAGTCATGGCAATAGATGGGCAACAAATGGGCAATTGTGATAATACATGTTCAACATGTGAGTAGTTGTGGCAATACATAGGCAACAAACTGGCAGTTGTAACAATGCATGGGCAAAAAATAGCCAGCCATGGCAGTACATGGGCAACAGGTGAGCAATTGTTTCAATGCACAAACAGGCTATGGTGGAAATACAATAAAATCCAGGAAAATAACGAGTTCAGGTGTATGAAGTGGAATTTACCAAATAGTTACTTTATTTGACTCAGATAAGGCTTCACTTGCTGTAACAGGCTGAAATCTTTTAACCCAACATTTCCAAACTGAAAACAAAGTATAACAACAGCCTTTATCTTGTCATATTTGTAAGGGAACTTAGTGCTTAGAGTGGTGCTGCCCTTTAAGTAATGGTGACCTGTTATTCTCATGATAACAAGCCATGCACATGTTGTCTTGTGTTGTGGGAGAGACCTTGACCAGTGCTGAGTTATGCAGTAAACAGATCTCTTTTCATTTGATCATATTGACTGTACATGTGAAGGTTCAGAATTCTCACAGTCTTTTTTCAGTGCCGCTGACCTCTAACTCTGACAAACTAGATGGAAAGGGATAGAAAGGAATCTACAGTCACTAAAAATGATGGATTTATTTGTTTCAGTAAAACCAGAGTGAACTGGTTGTGCAGAACCTCAAGGTTAGCATTGCGCTATAAAATATAACTACACGTTTTTGTTGCAGTTATTCTTTTAGAGCTGAAATACAGAAAAGCTTTTTGCAGAGCAAAATAGTAATAATAAAGAGCCATTCTTATTCCTGATATTCACTAGACTCAATGAACCAACATTTGCCTTGATACCCATGTGACAATAGACAGTTGCACAACCTCTTGTTACAACCATCAGGAGGTAGGAATGAAAGTTTCTGTACCTGCTCTATATTTACAACATGACTGGGAAGTGCGTTTTACCAGTAATAACACCAAAGAAATTGTTGAGGCTTAGCAGGAAGGGATGGGACTTTGTAGACCAAGAGTGCGGCCAATGCAGGGGCGGACTGACCATTTGGAAACTCGGGCACTGCCCGAGGGCCCGGGGTCAGTAGGGGGCCTCATGAGATGCCACTGGTACCTTTTTCATAGGCTTTTTTGAGTTTGGGCAAGGACACAGGGGCCCCATGATCCCCTATTGCCCGGGGATCATGGGGCCCCTGTGTTGTCAGTCCGCCACTGGGCACATGTACATTCTCTTAGATGACAACTGACAATAGTTACTCCAGTTTTGACAGCCAAGGGCTGATATATTGGATAGTGAAGGCACATTAATATGTATGAAGATTAGGGTTTCCCAGCCAGGATTCCACAAGAGGTAGTTAAGATTTCCTGGAGCAATGAGCAATTTCTGCCTTTCTTCCCAATAACCACAAGTTTAAGGGGCATTCTTCCCAATGACCATCACACTAATGTATTATGAGTGGTAGATACAATATAATAATTTTTAGCAGGGATTCCCTGAGACCAGAAAGGTATTTCAATGGTTCCTCTGTGTTGAAAAGGTTGAGAAAGGCTGAACTATCATGTCTCAAATTCTGTCTGGATGTCAAGGGAACCATTAGTTAAGCTATAGTAGAAGTAAACACTATAAGGTTGAGTTACTAAAGCTGGAGAGTGCAAAAATCTGGTGCAGCTGTGCATGGTAGCCAATCAACTTCTACCTTCAGCTTGTTCAATTAAGCTTTGACAAAAAAAACTGGAACATGATTTATTTCTTTGCAGAGCTGCACCAGATTTTGCACTCTCCAGTTTTAGTAAATCAACCCCAGTGTTTGTTTAATATTGTAGCGTTAAAGTGGAATGTCACCCTCTCAGTCAACACTGACTCCTTTTAATTGTTATGCTGCTAACATTAGTAAATAGATATGAAATTATATCATATTCAATTCTCTTAAACTTTTTCTTTACATTTCTTCAGTTACTTCCTGGTTTTCATGGCTAGGCAAATGATGTCATACATCCCAGGAGTTTTCAGGAGGGGTTTTCTCAGCTAAGTACACCCTCCTGCATGCATGCCTGAGCTAAGGGCAGAGGGATTCCAGGAAGAAAATGCTGTATGAATCATCTGCCCTTACTCAAGATGGTCATGGCCAGAAATGCTAGGGAAAGGGGGGGGGTCAATGTGATTTCTCAGCAAAATAAGGTATTTAGACATGGATGAATGGGTGAGTTTGCTTTGAATATTAAAAATGAATTTAATAGTGGTGCTGTGGTGCTCAGATACAGTGACATTCTGCTTTAAACTACCTAAGAGTATCTTTCAAGAACTTTGGTGGTTCTGCATTGTTCCTGCTCTGCACACCTGGCATGGCCATCGTGAGGGGTTCCCACTCTCCCTGGTGGATTCTTTTTATTACTTATTAGGGCAAATGCAATGAGAGGAGATGGAACACAAAACCATAGTTAGAGAATTAGGAGTAAGCTCAGGCAGTCACCTGCTTACATTGTATAGTACAGCCTTTTCTCAACCTTTTTAACACAGATGAACCCTTAAAATTACTTTCTGGTCTGAGAAAACCCATGTTAATAATTACTATATCTACTGCATACAAGATGGTCAGTGGAAAAAATGTTTCTTATATTTGTGGTCAGTGGGAAGAATCCCCCCCTTACCAATAGCTATAAGGGTCATTGGTGTCAATGGTTACTTATCTGAGAGGCAAGAATTACTAACTCTTTAAGGAACCCACAGTAACCTCTGTAAGAACCCTGGTTGAGAACGGCTGGTATAACCTGGAGATTGACATAAAAACAACACTGGAATTAAAGGTTTAGTCCAACCAAAACAGATATATTTAAGTGTTTGTTTTGCAATGTAGAGTTAAGCTATCTAATTGTTTCTTGTATCTCCCAAGGACTTTGTTGGTAAGTTCCTGGTCTGCACACTTGCTATGGTGGTGTTCCTGTTGAATTCTTTAATAATATTTATTATGGAGAATGCAACAAAAGGAGCTGGGACATAAAAAGTGGGTGGGAATACCCAAAACTGCCAGGTGGGTAGGAGCAAGGAATTATGGCATGGAGAGCTCTCAATTGGTGTATCCAGCCAGTAACTAAGTTAGCCCCAAGTTCTACCTAACAATAAAAAAAAACCTTTGGACAGGCTTTGCCTTTAAAGGCTAAATTGGTGTTAACATGAATTATCTCTAAAAAGAGCCATTTTGAATATATTAGGCATGTTTAAGGGCCCATGGCACCTCAAAACCCCTTTAAATGGTGAGAGAAACATATCTGTGGTGCCATATCAGTACCATATCTAATTTGACGATTGTCTGATTGTCATTCTGATCCTCTGGATTTACTGCTCAGCTGTTGATACCAAGGGTGTGCCAGTACTCCCTAGCTACATTCCTTTTCCGCTCAATGACTCACTAGGTAATGGAACAAGAGGTCTATGATGTCTAAGAAAAAACTACAGTTTTCAGAAGGGGATTAGGGAAGGCGGAAAGGCCCATCTCCCTGACAGGTTCTGTGTAATAAACTATATATGTGTTTTCAAGGGGTGGAGAAGCTGTTCTTCAGTGCTAATATAAAATAACCCAGAGGACTTCACAGACAGAAGCCAACAAGAAGTGAAGTAACACAGTTTGATTTACATGAATTCCTTGTTTTTTATTTGTGTTTGATGTGGATGTCCTGATCTGACCCGACATAGTTTACTGCAACTGTTTTAGATGTATTTTATTTCCACCTTGTTCTGGCCTCTCTGTTCCATCACACTGATCACTTCTTTATGTAAAGGGTACGACACATCACCGGATTTAATGACACATGAGAGGGCCATCTCACGTGTGGCGGAAGGCTATTACTATAAGCCAACAAGAAATCACAGCACTACAAATACCGACAAGACCTGACATACAGCACACCCAAGGTCCAAACAAATTGCTAACTGGGGAGATTAGAAAGACATTAAATGACTTTTGAGTAGAACTCTGAGATTGCCAACCAGATGTATCCCATGATGCCTATTTCACAGCCAGTAAAAAAAAGTAGAGAGGACCTGTTGCTTGTATACTACAACAACATGGTATAGCAAAAAGTATTTTAACAGAAACCGCATGTAATAGATGAATGTGTTACACGTAGCTGTCTTTGATCCTTTGAAGCACATTACAGCTGCTACTCCTCTCCTTTTTTCTCCTGCATTGGGTAGTGCCCTGCATTGCATGGTGCTCTGATGGCAGCACAAAGAAACAGGTTCAATTTAAAACTAGTCCCTGCATCTGCTTATTCTTAAGGGATACATAACACCTAAAGTTGGCCATACACCATTAGAATTTCATTAGAATTTCTTTTGTTTTCAGGACGCTTGATCTTCTAATGGTTAGTGGGGTCACAATGATGTTCGTTTTTGACTGCAGTGACCAGAAAATTTAAAGGAGCAGGAAAGAAAATGTTTCTTGAACAACTTAAATTCTATTCTGAATGTGGTTTTCATTGGGACAAAAATGTCCCTTTTAATGAAGCCTATTTAATACACATGGGATGTCTTTCAAATAAGTCTGGATGAAATTTTAGGAGCTTTCAAACTAAATTAGTTGAGTCAATTGGGTTGATTTACTAAAGGCAAATAGACTGTGCACTTTGCAAAGTGCAGTTGCACACTGCAAGAGCAGTTGCTCCAGAGCTTAGTAAATGCGGAGAAGCTCTGCTGACTTCCATCATCCAATCCTGTGCATGCAAAAATGCAGTTTTTTTTCCTTGCATGTGATTGGGTATTTTTTGTAAATTAAAGCTTTAACTCATTTACTAAGCTCCTGAACAACTGCACTTGCAGAGTCTATTTGCCTTTAGTAAATCAACCCCAAAGGTGGCAAGAAAGAATGTTGTGACAAACAATTTCTTTACGAATGTTGAATGAAAGTCTAATCGTGTGTGGCCAGATTAACGATTAACTTAGTTGCTCTCTTTGGTCTATTAAATACTGTATACCATTGAAAGTGTTTTGCTATCTCTGTTCTATAAGTGCAAAAGATATTAAGAAAGTTGTATTCTGCTACAGCCATAACTTTCCTCTCTCATGTGCAAAAGATACCTGTTGATCTTGCCAAAAATCTTATCAGCTAATAACTTCCTATGTTCTCTGCCTGTGCTGACTGTTACCAGCTACATTGTTCTGTGGACTACAGGACTCTATCCATCTATGTTTTGGCCAAAAGGACAGGAGGATGTGATAGCATGTTTATAGTGACAGATTCTCTCTGATGAGACATCAGAGGTCTATTAGACTCCGGATGACTTCCCTGGACTCCACTGAAGCTACTGGAGCATAGGTCATGCTCCATTAGCTTTTTCCCCAGCCACAGCCACCTAAGAAAATGACAGAAACTGCTCAATTACAGGTTCTTATCAGCTAGGGAGATCATCTAACAAAAATTTGCTGATCTCCCTACCCAATGTTTGGAGACACCCACAGTTCAGGACCCAGGCATGCAGGTGGGAGAGTGGGGCCTGGGAACATGGCATGCAGGGGGCGTCCTTCACATTTAAGGGCTCCGTGGAAGCAATCCAATGCTTGTACAGATTCTGGATTGCTTCTATCTGAAAGCTGACATTTGGTTTGGGAAGTTTACATGCATTCTTGGCTGCTGTAGCCTTACGTTGGTGACAGAAAAACACTTAAAGCAAATGTGTACATAAAAGAGCACACTGCACACAATGCACAAATACTCACCTCACCAGCTGACCATGTTGTTGATCTCTGGGATCTCTGCATTAGTCAGAAAAAATAGCCTTCTGAAAAAACAGCAGATTCCTACTATTTCAGGAGTGTCAGATTTATTGTTTTCCACTGAACTTCAATCTGCTGACCCCAACGTTACAACCATCTCCAGTGGTGACATAGAGGCCAGCAGAAGGAATGACTATGACCAGCAAAGGACCAGGAAATTGACATTTCTGGAAGTGTCAGATGCTGCAGGAATTTAAGGCAGGGCATTGTCCTCACTACTGCAGAGATCAGCACTTGGACAGCACAAGAGGGCAGTATTCCATGTTTTCATTGCAGAGGACCCTTATCTTTACAGATTCATGTTAGCAACACAGTTGCTTTCAGTGGAGAACCACTGACAATAGCCTATAAACTGGGATACAGATCTTGTTTTTCAAAAAACAAGTGACAGTTATTTAGTCCAATGAAATTTCAAAATTACAGTCACAAGGCTGACATATAGGTCCTTTTCGTTGTGTAAACTCTGTGAAATCAGCCTAATGGCTCAATATCAAAACTAGCAAGATGTTTTCTTTGAAGTACTAACTGTTTCATATCCCTACAAGATACCTAAAAATTGTAGAACACCGCATGTGAAAACATGTAACAGCAGGAGCTGCCATGTGCGTTATGTTGGGGTTGACTCATTAGAGTTATTTTATTCCACAACAGTGTCAAAGCTGAAATATCTTACACCGTGTTGATTACAATGGCATAATTCTCCATAATGTGCTAACTAAATTATAATTCAGAACAAATGAGTCTGTTTGGCCACATTTCAGCACATCTTACATAAAATATCTTAATCGCTATAAATGATGTACGCATTGCACGTGTAGTATGGCGGGGAACTGGGGTAACTCACTTTCATGACCCTTCAGTGGGAACATTCAGTGCCTCGTGTTTTTCCTCTAGACATCATAAGAAGCAGCACAGACCATTCCTCTTCTATCGAGAAGGCTTATATAAACAACATTTCCACTTACCATGCAATCCTTTTGAATCAAATTCCTTTTTTGAATTATTTTGCTGAACTGACAATAGGACTTTCATGTTCTGAGCACTTATGTCAACTTAACAGCCGTGGCTATCTTACTTCCCGCTTGTGGAAAGAAGACTACAGTCGTGAAGATTTTGCTGCAAAAAAAAAAAAAATCAGTGAGCTTCAAAATTGGCATTTAAAGAGTTGGCTAAGCACTCTTTGCTTTTAAACCGTTTACATTCTATAACCCCAATGACATTTCAGTGAAGCTACAAACATTTCTGAGCAGAGACGCTTGCTGATTATGGGGGTCACTTTGCCTCTAACAGTCATGTAAGTGTTGAAGAGTACAAAAAGTTGAAGTTGCTTGCGGTCATTCTTTATCTCCAGGATGATGTAGTTGAGGTCTGAACAAGCAGCAAGTAACAATTGGCTCTCATGAAGCAATACATGTTTCCCATCCAATGTTCCATGTGTCAGTCAATGGTAAGTGGCAAGCAAAGACATAACACACTTCCTATTTACCCCCAGTGATTTTTAAGCTGGACTATAGACAAACAGTTAAACACACAGATATGCCAAAGGATTTGTGTTTTTGTGCATCCACTTCTAAAATGTACACTGTTTTGTCACACAGCAAGGTCAGGCCACTTTCTCAGTTATAGTTTCGAAATAGAGGGTCATTTTACTGTCCTTCAGAATTTAGAGGGGGCAGCCTGTGGCCAGTGGGAGTAAAAAACACTAAGCATCAGTTGGAGTAAACAATGCTCCATTAAAATGTTTAGTAAAAGGAATAGTGCCCCATTGTTGGTATACAAGAAAGGAATAGTGCCCCATCATTGGTGTCTGTGGGAGGAATGGTGCCCCATAATTGGTGTCTGTAGGAGGAATGTTGCCCCATCATTAGTGTCCGTGGATGGAATTTTGTAAGTTTGGAGACCACTGTTCTAGAGTGTAGATGGGCTATAGGGGTGTCCTCTCTTCACTCCTGATCTGGTGATTAAACAATGGGAGAGTAGCAGCAGACTGATTAAGTCCTCTTTCTGATCTCTTCTACTATCAGAATGATCTTTGTCAGCATCTTCATGCAGCATGCCCAATTGGCTGTCAGTACTGCCCTTCCTTCTCCTAGTTTGAGTGCTTCTGTATAGGGAGTACCAAGAGGCTGTTGACAAGTCAAAGTCAACTGACTGTTCCACTAAGAAAGCTTGGGGAAGGGTTGTCTGCAGCAGTCAGGGAAGACCTACAGAAATATAAACCTTCTCTGAACCATTCGTGTATAGGCAGATTGGACAAATCCTCTCAGCTGTCTGTTGACTTCTGCATAGCTCTGGAGGACAGTTGGGCATGGAGTCCAGAACAGACAATTGGGGATTTTTTTGCAATGAAGACAGGAGTGGGAGCAGGATAGAGATATATTCAGCATCAGGTTATCTCAGAGTTATATATTGTTATAAAGGGGAAACAAAAACAATCAGATGAGGTTTCTAAGTTCTTCACTCATTCTTCAAATGTTATTTATATATATATATATATATATCATTTTTTTTGTTTTGATTTTGTTTTTTATTTTTTACCGTTCTGTCCCTTATGGGACAAAGTATGTACCTGACAACATGACAACAGCTAGGAAAGAGAAGGACAATTCATAATGGCAGCATATCCTGGCTTTGAGCATTTTCTGGAGACAAGCAATGGCAAAAGTAATGCAGAGGCTGACACACCCTCTCCCTCTGCATTTCTCTTGCTGTAGCTTGCCTAGGAAAAGTGCTCAAAGCCAGGATAAGATACCAATATGAAGCGTCTGTCTCCTTCCTAGCCGTTATCAGGTCTGCTGCAGCAAGAAGGATGGGGATGCAGGTCAGATGACATAGCTAGGGTTAGGAAGCACCTAGCAATGTGGGACAAAGTACTACATACATCCTTATATGAGACAGAACAGCAAATAAATAAATAATTAAAATGATGATATCACGTGTTTCAATTTTCTTTAAATACACAAATGCAGTATTGTTGTGTTGGGTAAAAGAAGTGGTTAAGAACATTCTGTCTGTGCCAGGACTTCTATTTACTCTTTTTTTTGTTTTTGCTCATGGCACTGTCAGATAAAATTGAAAAATTTGGTATTTGGCTGATCACAAGCCCTTTAAAAGTATTTTTTATAGAATTTATTTAATACATAACCGGCATAAATATGTTATTTATTGCTTTTAGTCCTATATCATAACGACTAGAATCAAACGTGTTGATTTAAATTGGCATCCTGCTGGGCACGTCTGAAAGCAGCCAGATATATAATGTTTCCATAGAAACTGCTTGCTATAGCTGAAAGACCATAAGTAGCAGCAAAATAACGATACAAATTTGCAAAAAGGCTTACAGAGAGTTTGACTAGACTGCAAATGAAAAGCAAACATATTGAAGCTTGCATTCAAGAGAAGAAACCAGAAGGGGTCAAGACTTGTCTTCTTCTTACATGTCAGCCTTCCAGAGTGCCCCAGTGTCCCCCATACTACTACAGCAAATACACACATTCTGAAAGTCGTAGCATAGGAATGCCCCCCTTCTGACAGCCCATAATGCAATGCGGTAGCAACACAAACTTGTTGATAGGCCCAGTAGTGACAATGGCTCACTCATCATCACCCTGCACAAATATTTTCCACAGATATTTGCCAGCAGAAGGAAAGTGATCATCACCAGGTTCAATTAATTCTGTAGTTAACCCCTTACATACACAAACAATAGCTGCCACCATGTTTTACCACATGTTTTGATGGAAACATGCATTGTTCACCATTTCTGCTTTAACCTCCCTGGCGGTATGATTATTTCAGATTTTTGGTGCTGAAAGCGGTACCATTATTTTGCATGGAAATAAGTAGTTTTTTTATTGTAGGCTGTAATTTTTAGGAATAACTCACTGAAATCTGTCCAAACAAGAGTCTATTAAACATCCCGGGTATGATAAAATTTGAAACACGAAATCATAAATTATAATTTAATAAATAATCATAAAAAATAATATAATAATATTACATTTAACTCAATAATATAATCAAACCGAAAACACTGAAATTTGAAATAGAGCGCCAAGTTCGTACATTGCTGAGCAAAGTCGCAAAATCGTTTTCAGTGTCTGATGACGAATTCCCCACGAATCATTATCACTCAATTCTGCAAGTGGTTCTGATTTACTATCGCTGTTCTCTAGCTGTTCTAAAACTGCTTTTGACCTAAAGGGACACTTTTTGGACGCCATGGACATTTCTCAGTTTCCAGGCAGAAAAAACAGTCAAAATGCAGGCAGGGCACAGGACAAAGCACTCGGGACAAAATGTATGTGAAATGGGTTGAAACAGCAATGTTTTACTATGAAAAATTTGTTTTGAAAAAAATTACATTTTTTAAAATTTTCAAATTTCCCGCCGGCGGCGGCTGCGGCACCCGTACGTCCCGACGTCACAGGGACCGGAACACAGAAGCTGGATGCCGGCATCAGCCGGAGAAGATGGCCAGGGACGCTGCAGGGGACACATCGCGGGAACGAAGGACAAGGTAAGCTCTGCAGGGACTCCCTATGCAGCGCCGTATGTTAAGCCCGAGTGTAGCTCGGGGTTACCGCTTTTGGCACTGACATTTTACCCCGAGCTACACTCGGGAATACCGCTAGGGAGTTTAACAATCCTGTCTTTCAGAATGTGTCTGTGAAATTCACTGCATTGCAGACAGGAAGGTAACAGAGCTTAGGACACAATAGCACTGTTCAAAGAGACAAGGATTCTTTCATTTTTTTTTTTTTAGAGCATTTAGAGAATGAGCTTATTGATAGTCAAAAATAGATTTAGACCTCATTTACCCCCGCGTTCCTGCAGTCCGTGTTTTGCATGGGCACGAGAGCCCATTCATTTGAATGGACTCCCGTCCCCCGGGACACGCAGGGAAGAAGTCCTTGCACTTCTTCCGAAAACACAGCCCGCACGGGAACCTCGGTTCCCAGTACGGTTGCGATTTACAGTGCAGGCGGCATGCCATTAGAATTAATGGCACCCAACCGCAGGTCCACATTCCTCTGTGCGGGTTTGTGCGGATCCAAAGCGGCACCGCCTGCACATATGTGAACCTAGCCTTACAATTGTGGAGGTAGGAGTGCTGAAACATTTATTATATTTTGCCGACAATCCCTCTAACTTTGTTTTTTTAACTATATCAACTAGAGTATATCAATTTTTCAGGACAGGCTTTTGGGATGTACCCCCTTCTTCATGGTCCAAGCAGTACTAAAACACCAAGTGAAAATTGTACAAGAAAATTTTTGATGTATGGCCAGCCTCAGAGATGGACCATCTCTGAGGGTAAAAAACAAACAAACAGACAAACAAACACAAACAAATGTACACAGCAATGGTATTTAAACTAAGATGGTAAGTGAGATAAGACAGAGAGAGAGCTCACAAACTGAGTGACAGTCACAAACTGTTGGATAATGAGTAAGAAAACCCTTGTCTAGATTTTGCCCATTTGTTTTGTGTCAAATAGATCTATCATTCTTAGTTCAAATTTTCCTTTCCTGAATGGTTTTGAAATTCCCTTTAAAGTGTTACTAAACCCTGCATCCACTATGTCCGGTCTCCCACAGTGCACAGAACATGGAAATGCAATTATTTTAGTAAATATAAACTGCTAAATACCTTTTCTCATCAGATCAGTCTTGTGGCTTCTATCAGTGTCCAGCAGAGCACTAGCTAAAGCTTGTAGGAGGAATTTTCTTTCTGCTCTAGGAGGATGCAGAACCCCTGACCTCTGTCTGGCCAGTTCTGATTGGCCCTGTGCTGAACACATGCACTCTCCCAAGAAAAAAAAACCTCTCTAGCAATACACACTAAACTGAACATGTGCAGAGTGTCTCCACATGATATGCCTTATCAGGAGATAAAAGGGGGACACTGGAAGAAGGGGAGGATCAGAGAAGTCAGGATCAAATGGCCTTTTTACACAATGCAGAGGATTAACCCCTTAGGTTGCACAGTGAGTATATTAAGCATGCTTTACTGCATATACAGACTGATTTTACTGTTGTGGGTTTAGTAATACTTTAAGTGTAATTATAAAAGCAACTAGTATAAGAACCTGCATTTGTTTTTGTAAAGTATCAGTTTCTTACAATCCCCTGTACATCAGGTATCACTCTGGGAGAGGGACGGGCTGCAGAAGGAGACATTCAGATATGGTGCAGTACTGGTGCTAACAAGAAACAAGCTGACAGTAGGAGAGAGTGGAGTGACAAAAAGATGAGCTCCTCAATTTACTACTTCACCTTCACTATCCAGTCACAGGCTGTATGAAAGAGGAGTATTTGTAATAGGTGACTGCAAATAGGAAAAGTCAATTGTCTAGGCTATGTAAATCTCAGGAATGAATGGACAGAAATATATATTTTAATGTTTGGGTACCAAAGCTTGTGTACCTTCAGGCTCCAGCAATGGAAATCATAAATAAAATAATAGGAATGTTGGCTATTAAAGCATTCAGGTTTTCATGTCATTACTAACCCTAAGTCAGTGACCCCCCCCTGCAACAGGTTTATGTTACCTATGCCCTCATAACCAATCATATCACTACTCAGGGCTTTTCTATTCCTACCTATGAAACCATTGTACAGCTACCAGAGTGGAGGCAAACACCATGATTTGTTTCTACTTCATTTATAGATCTTTCCAAGAATCCCAGAGTTAATTATTTGGTTTTATATCAAGTCTTGTCATATAGGAAAGAGATAAAACATGGCCATGCATTTACTAACGGCAAATAGACTGCACACTTTGCAAATGCAGTTGTTCCAGAGCTTAGTAAATGAGATGAAACTTTACTTTGCAAATACCCAATCACATGCAAGAAATTTTTTGTCAAGCATTTTTGCTTGAGCATGATTGGTTGATGGAAGTCAGCAGAGCTTCCCATCATTTACTAAGCTCTGGAGCAACTGCATGTGCACAGTCTGTTTGCTTTTAGTAAATTAGCCCCATAGTTAATTCCAGATATCAGTAATAAATTGGATACAGCTTGTTATATCTTCATCTACATAGCAACATGTTCATTACAATATGTTGTTAACCTGGTCATTTTCAAGACACAAGCTCAAATTAAATTTTCCACATCTGAATGACTCAACACTCTTACCAAAATGCTAAAAATATACCAAAAACAAACAAACAGGGGTCACTGGGTACAAAGATCAACACTAACAAAACAAATTAAAAGAAGGTAAAAGTAGGTAAAAGAACTCAGCGAGCGATCAAAATACAAACTCATAAAAGCAGCTGTGCACGGTAAAGGAAACCATAAACCTTTCAAGAGACATATATATAGGATAAGTGCAGTGCTAAATATAATCCGGACAAATGTATGGTAGCAATGTTCATAAATGGTTAATAGTCCACAATACAGGAGCTCAAAGGTGATATACTATTCCCACAGTCATAGCTTTTGTAAGACTCCGTGAGGGGCAGGGTATGTATAAAATGCGCACTCACCGGATGCACAAAGGAAATGCGCAATGTATCAACAAAACAGAGGTCTGCCAGGGGGTCCCTTTCAGGATACGAATAGAGTCAGCCCAGAATGGATGAACATCATCTGGATATATACTCTCAAACCAGAGGTCCACTTTAAGGGTGCAGCCTCTTCAGTACAGTGGAATAGACACCAGGGGGAGCTCTGGGGGATTAAATGCTCAATACAGATCAACAGATGGAAATACCCATGGCAGGGGCAGACTGACCATTTGGAAACTCGGGCACTGCCCGAGGTCAGTAGGGGGCCCCATGAGATGCCCCTAGTACCTTTTTCATAGGCTTTTTTGAGTTTGGGCAAAGACACAGGGGTCCCATGATCCCCTATTGCCCGGGGGCCCCATGAGTTGTCAGTCCACCCCTGACCCATAGTGTAGTATTGTCAGAAATTTTTAATGAAGTATGTTATAAAGCAGCAGAAATAAATATCCTCATACATGTAAATGCTGTACTCCAAACATGTGCCGAGACGTTGTGTCAAAAAACAATAGGCAGGAATGAGTATTGCAGCAACAAGCTGCTATGAGCACAAACCAGCTGGTGATCAAATGGGGCCACTGGATCTCCATGACGTCAAAGCTTGCAGGCTCCTCCAAGACGCGTTTCGTACACTAGTACATCTTCAGAAGGGGTGAAATTAAAAGAGTAAACCATTTAAAAAGTACCCTTCAAAATCTGCACATTATGTACTTTTACGTTGTATATTCCACTAATTTTGACATTATTTTGACAAATTTTCACAGCCCAATGGGACTGAGCCCAGACTTGTGTACAGTAGTTTAGAAGAATTAAATGCCAAACAGATTCTGACAATCAATTCAACCCTGATTGGGGACCATTTTTCTTAATCAAGTGAGAAGAGTTTAGAACATCTTTCTGGTTTTATTGTGATCTGTTCGCCCACTGAGAAATGTTTTTGCTACCTCCTGTCCCAATGACAACCTGTGTATCCTGGTGTGGAGGGGAGATCTCCTAATCAGGGACACCAATAAAAACCTGAAGGAGGTTTAATTTCTTCCCCACATTGTTCAAAATTAAAATAAAAAAGACATTGGCTCAAGTAGAAAAATAAAATTAAAGGACAATTTCAGCCCAAATGCATTTTTTTTTTCAGTTTGGATAAACCAGGAACAGGCAACTTATCACTGTGCCCCCTTTGGAGAGATTCACCCCCCACCCCATTTGACAGGTATCACACAGACAGAACTGAATCTGTGGGTGCAAGCTATCATGCCAGGAAAATTATGGTCCTTAGGTGAGTTTCCATTTCAGATAAATATAGGAAAATGAATTTCAATACCTCATAGGAAAATATAATTCTCTTTTTTCCAATAGATGGATAATATCATCCGTTACTGCGCATCTAACTGCTTTAAAATCAGTAACTTTTTTGCTTTGATTACATCACAGTAAACTTCCAAATGTCATTAAGAAAACATCAAATACATCGATCGGATTTTCACAGTCTGGCTGTCAGGAAAGCATCTATGTAAAAAAAAAAATCCATACTTCTCAAATGCGCATATTTAATATTATATTTAATTAATTTAGATAATTTAGATGTGACAAAAGGAGAGAAAGCATAGTAATAAAATAGTGAAGAAGAGTTTGTCTACCACACCAAGACACATTTTGAAGATTACTTTCAAATCTGTTTACTAAAATCTCATATAAACAGGTAAATGCAATTTCAAAAGTTGTGTTCAGTCTGCAGCTTTTTGGTGATCCTGCCATGAAGGTCTTTGTTCAAGCCCTTCATTTTATAGCATGCAGTCCCCGTAGTCCTTTTTGTAGTATATCCCAGTAGTCCTTTTGCGTTGTCCCCTTGTCACATGAAGGTTGATTTATTGAACGCAAATAGGCTGTTCACTTGCAAAGGAACTTGCCCTAAAGCTTAATGCTTTGCAAAGAGTATCCAATCAAGGAAAAAAACAGCATTTTTGCTTGCACGTGATTGGATGATGGAAGTCAACAGAGCTTCACCTCATTTACTAAGCTCTTGGCAAATTTCCATACAATGTGCAGCTTCCCTTGCAAAGTGACAACCTATTTGCCTTTAGTAAATTAACACCACGGTCTTCCGATGGTGACTAAAAGAAACCACTTCAACATAAATTTTGCAGGCATGGTTAACTTTTATCACCATTGGGAAACAGGACATGTAGATTGGAAGAGGCCACTGAAGATCAGCAGCACTGAGATGCAGCAAAGGATAAGAAAAAGGTGAATGCAAATACAGGCTTACCTCGGTTTACAAACTGAATTCATGCTGCAGGACTCATAGGAATGCATTGAAAACCAATTAATCCATTCTGGAGGTCAGCAAAAAGTTAAAATAAGTTTTTTATCTGTCCAAAACTCTTTATAAAGTGCACTTTTAAGGCATAAATACTGTACAGGGACATGATTAAAATTAATTCATAAATGCATTGAAATCCAATTAATCCATTCCGGTGGTCAGAAAAAAGTAAAAAATAATTTTATCTGTTCAAAACTCTTCATAAAGTGCACTTTAAAGGTAAAAAGGGACATGATTAAAAAACGATTCGTAAATGCATTGAAAACCAATTAATCCATTTCAGAGGTCAGAAAAATGTAAAAAAAAGTCTTATCTGTTCAAAACTCTTTATAAAGTGCACTTTAAAAGCATAGTACTGTACATGATTAAAAAAAATTAGTAAATGCATTGAAAACCAATTAATCCGTTCGTATTGCGAAAAAAATTTGTAAACCGAGGCATTATTTTCAATGGATTCTCATTCGTAAACCGAAAATTTTGTTAACCGAGGCGTTCGTAAACTGAAGTAAGCCTGTATTTTATTTAAAAAAGGCAAGTATTTATGATATAAAGTACTTTTGAAAAACAAATGATATTCAGTTAGGGTTTACATCTACTTTGAGAGGGGTCTCCAATTTACCTACATATTGATCCATTCCTACCTTGAACTTCTTGAGAGTGAAAAGATAAGAAAGCAATTTACACAGAATTCAGGTTTTCATACTATCAGCACTTTTCTCTACGTTGCTGAGAAATTAGAGTGACAGATTTAGACTACAAAGGCCCTTCTTTATACAAAAAAACTAGGAGAGACCCTTTTGTCTCCAATCAGTATTTCTCCATGTAAATGCATGGCTATTTTCCATGAAGCCTTCCACCTCATTAGGAACTCACTCAAAATTTTGTTCTACAAATAAACATATCATACTTGACAAGTGAATCCTAGAGCACTGTGGTTTAGCTAAGGAGACAGCTTGCTTTCAGACCATCAATTTAAGAATTTATAAACATATAAACAAATATTTAAAATAAAACTGCCCCAAAACCACTATAGTTTCTATACAGTGAATTTTAGCACAGCATTTCCTCTGTGTTTGGAATTCTGGTCCCTTTATGCCATCCAGGTGCTTCCCATTGACATGAATATAGACGGGTAGATTTGACACTTTAATACATCAGGCTGTGCCTTTACAAATATATATTTTTAGGTTGGGGGGATGAGGGTGGGTCAGACCCATCAAACTATAACCTATTGGGTAATTGATCACACACAGCAGTTAAAATTCAAATATCCATAAGCAGATTTGCTTTTACAAACCTCATTGTTCTTCTTTACCAAACTTTAATGCATGCAGCCCAGAAGGTTGATTCAGCATCTCCCTAATACCGGGTCTGTAACCTAACAGCTACTGTACACCTCAATTAAACCTTCATTCTGTGAACGTGACATGTTCTGCTGATACCAATTACCTGTAAGTATAAAACAGAGGCTTTCAAGAACAGAAACTTCTTTCTCATTTCCCAGCCGCTCAGAGACCCTATCATTAGGAAGACTGACCTGTCCCTTTCATGAATAAAACATGGCTCTGCTTTCAACACGTTCATGATCTCTTCGGTTTATAAATCTAGGGCAGCAGATTATTTCAAAGTGCACCTGTCTTTTTTATGTTATGCTGTAAGTGAAAAGGCTACGGAAATCCTGCTGCTTTTTTATATCTTAAATTATTAATATATTCGGGAGATGAAGTTAAAAGACCATTAAAGATTAAAACATCATTAAAGTATATGTCAAGGCAAAAAAGAAAAACATATTTAGTACGTCTCTGTAATACCTATACATTTCCTCATGTTGTATCCCTTCAAACCAGCCATTCCCAACCAGGGTTCCTTTAGAGGTTATTAGGGTGACTGCAAAGTTTTGGGGTCAATGTCACTTGGCAGAATCAGCCTTCCTCTGGATCAACTGTGGGTGTAGGATTATAACTTTTTTTTTTTATGGTTGAACTGCATGGACTTTTGTATTTTTTCAGCCAGACTAACTATGTAACTATGATAGCAATGACCTTTTTAGCTGTATGAAAGGGGCCATTTTCACAAAGTCCCCAAAGAAATAGTTTTAGCAGAAGTTCCTGATATCTGAAAATTATTTCAAGGGTACCTCTGGAAAAAAAAGGTTGAGTAAGGCTCTTTAAACACTCTGCAAGTACAGAAAAATAATCAAAGATGTGCAAGGATTATACTATGCTTGTACCTTCTTCTTTGACTTGAAGACAGCTCTGAGCATGTGGTGTCAGCCCTGCCTACTTCATTTCTGATGGATTACCAAAAAGACAGACCTGTCCTTATCTCCTTCTTCCTTCTCATTTCCATAAACCCTCCTCTTCTCTTTCTTCCTCCTCATTTCCATAACCCCTTGTGCACAGACAGAGAGCACAAGATTTTTGGCAGGATCAACAGGTATTTTTTGAACTTAATAAACAGATATTTTAAACACTTTCACGGGTATATTTAGCAGACCAAAAAGGGAGCAGATAAAAGAAATCTCGGGTTTATAGGGTTTTCATACACTTTGAGGATAACTAACAAATTGAGGTATGTAGAAGTTTTAATAACAATCATGAAAGGTAAGAAACAGTGTCAGGACATTGTTAGAACTGAATATATATTTACCATTTTTCTCTTACAGACTTCCTGCTCCCCTGAGGGATCAGATTTCTAAGGGCTCATTCATACCATGTGCAGAGACCTGCATTTTGTGGCATCTGTACAATGCAGGTCTCTGCAAAGGCATATAGAAAACAATTGTTTTCTATGTGGCACGTTCATGCCCCAACACTGGTGTGATGTGCAGTGCAAAAAATGTAGGCATGAACACATACAAAAGGAGGATGTGGTGTCACTATGATGTCATGTGCGCCTCTCTGAGAGGAACACAAATTTAGGCTGAAGTGTGGAGCTCTTACTGTCCACAGAAGAGTTATCCTCCCTAAATAACTCAAACTGCACTGAAACTGATCATATGTACACAACAGCAAACCCTGCACCTCCACTCACTTCTCTCTTTGTTCCACCTTTGTGCTGACTTGCCATCTCTTCCCTTCCCCTGTACTGTCTGCCTATGTCTGTATGCTGGGCTTTCTCAGCTACACAATGGCTTTGTGCTGCATATCACTGCTTCTCCTCCTTTCTCCTGGGTGACTCTCAGTGATACAGTGGCAGCTGGAAATCCCCTCCCATCTGTCAGCAATCTCCTTCCACCTGTCAAAAGTCTCCTCCCATCTGTCAGTAGTCCCCTACTACTTGACAGCAGTCTTCTCCCAACTTTCCCCTACCCCCTGTCAGCAGTCTCCTCCCATCTGTCAGTAGTCCCCTACTACTCGACAGCAGTCTTCTCCCAACTTTCCCCTACCCCCTGTCAGCAGTCTCCTCCCATCTGTCAGTAGTCCCCTACTACTCGACAGCAGTCTTCTCCCAACTTTCCCCTACCCCCTGTCAGCAGTCTCCTCCCATCTGTCAGTAGTCCCCTACTACTCGACAGCAGTCTTCTCCCAACTTTCCCCTACCCTCTGTCAGCAGTCTCCTCCCATCTGTCAGCAGTCCCCTTCCACCTGTCAGCATTTTCCTCCCATCTGTAAGCAGTTACTTCCCACCAGTTAACAGTTCCTTTCTCACCTGTCTTCAGTCCCCTTCCAAGTGCCAGCAGTCTCCAACATTCCCTTCCCACCTGTCATCAGCCCCCTGCTTTGTTAGCATTTCTCTCACAACTGTCAGAATTCCCTTCCCACCTTTCCGTACTCCCCTTCCATCTGTCAACATTCTCCTCCCACCTGTCAGCAGTCACTTTCCATCTGTCAGCAATCCCCTCCCACCTGTCAACTCTCTCCTTCCATCTGTCAGTAATCCCCTCCTACTTGACAGCAGTCTTCTCCCAACTTTCCCCTACCCTCTGTCAGCAGTCCCTTCCTCCCTGTCAGCAGTCCCTTCCTCCCTGTCAGCAGTCCCTTCCTCTCTGTCAGCAGTCCCTTCCTCCCTGTCAGCAGTCCCTTTCTACCTGCCAACAGTTTGCTCCCACCTGTAAACAGTTCCTTTCTCACCTGTCTTCAGTTCCCTTCCACCTGCCAGAGGTTTCCAACATTCCCTTCCCACCTGTCATCAGCCCCCTGCTTTGTTAGCATTTCTCTCACAACTGTCAGAATTCCCTTCCCACCTTTCCGTAGTCCCCTTCCATCTGTCAAAATTCTCCTCCCACCTGTCAGCAGTCATTTTCCATCTGTCAGCAATCCCCTCCCACTTGTCAACTGTCTCTTCCCACCTGCCAGCTGTCTCCTCCCACCTGTCAGCTGTCCCTTCCCACCTGTCAGCAGTCCCTTCCCACCTGTCAATAGTTTTCTTCCACCTGTCATCAGTCACCTCCCACCTTCAGGCCTGTGCCAAACACTTGCATACTATAATGTAATGGTAAAACCAATTTTGGTTTAAAATATGACTTGCCATATTATCAACGTCTAAAAGAATAACATTGATAATCCAACAAAGAGATCTCCCTGATATAATTCCTAAATCTGTTCCCATCCACCTGGAAGCTCTGTGTGTTCTCAGCCACCTTTGTGTGTTCCAGCTCCTCCTGTTATATTCTACATTATATATAAGATAAATATATATACTGTAGGGCAGCACAGTGACTAAATGGTTAGCACTTCCGCCTGGCAGTACTAGGGTCGTTGGTTCAAATCCCAGCCATGGTACCCCCTGCCTGGAGATTGCATGTTCTCCCTGTGCCTGCGTGGGTTTCCTCCAGGTACTCCGGTTTCCTCCCACACTCCAAAGACATGCTGGTAGGTTAATTGGATCCTGTAAAAATTGACCCTAGTATATGAATGTGAGTTAGGGACCTTAGATTGTACACCCCTTGAGGGTTAGGGACTGATGTGACTGTACAATATATATGTAAAGCGCTGTGTAAATTGACAGTGCTATATAAGTACCATAAATAAATAAAATAAATATACGGTATATATATATATAAAATACATTTTAAAATATCCAGCAGGGAAGGCAGTAGCCCGTCATAATTGGCACAGCGAGTATGCAGACCAGCAAAGTCAGCATTGAGACCTCACCAATAGAATCCCTAAGAAATATAAGAAACTGATAGCTGGTTTATCTCTCCAATGTCTACCAAAAACCACAATATCGGTTTTGGGTGGACTGACCCTTTAATTCCTTCAACATCATTGTCTAAAAGTAGGATTAACCCTTAAAATCAGGTCATAAGCCACCTATTGCTTTCTCTCCCTAGTTACTGAGAAACACAAAATCCTTCTTGTAATGAAATGCATTGCCTTGGCTGGGTGGCACAGCAGTCATGAATTTGTATCACGGCACAGGAATTGCCAGGGCTGTCAATCACCGCTCTCTCCCCGATTAGAAGTGGAAGTTTTTCTCAACTTTTCTGTGTTGTTTTATAATCCTCCAAGGTAGACCTCTGCTGCCTGCAAGCCGCCAGCTCTGATGTTTTTCAATTTGGAACTTATTGCTTTTTCAAAGCTCTCTGACTGGAATACGTAATCTGCTTTTAGCATTTTATGGACTGGCGGTCTTACCGTTTTAATTCAATGTATCAGTGATTAATTCTTTACCGCCTTTGTGCTGAGAATTGTTTTACTGGTTTTAATAGGAGAATTAAATAAACTTGATGGTAATGAAAATGTTTATTAATATGTTAATGTTGCATTTATTTGGAATAATTCAATGTACAAAAAACAAAGAGCAAGAGTGCCGTGTACAGGAGCAATAGTGTTGTACACACTGCCCAACACACACGAATACAGTCATGGCCGAAATTGTTGGCACCTTTGATATTTTTCCTGAAAATCATGTATTTCTCACGAAACGTATTGCATTAACACATGTTTTGCTATACACATGTTTATTCCCTTTGTGTGTATTGGGACAAAACAAAAAAAGGGAGGAAAGAAAGCAAATTCGACATAATGTCACACAAACCTCCAAAAATGGGCTGGACAAAAGTATTGGCACCCTTTCACAACTGCGGATAAATAAGAATGTTACAAGCATGTGATGCTCCTGTAAACTCACCTGGGGCAAGTAACAGGTGTGGGCAATATAGAAATCACACCTGAAAGCAGATAAAAAGGAGAGACGTTCACTTAACCTTTGCATTGTGTGTCTGTCTGTGCCACACTAAGCATGGACAACAGAAAGAGGAGACGAGAACTGTCTGAGGACCTGAGAACCAAAATTGTGGCAAAATATCAACAATCTCAAGGTTACAAGTCCATCTCCAGAGAACTAGATTTGCCTTTGTCCACAGTGCGCAACATTATCAAGAAGTTTGCAACCCATGGCACTGTAGCTAATCTCCCTGGTCGTGGACGGATGAGGAAAATTGATGAAAGATTGCAACGCAGAATAGTCCGGATGGTGGATAAGCAGCCCCAAACATGTTCCAAAGACATTCAAGCTGTCCTGCAGGCTCAGGGAGCATCAGTGTCAGCGCGAACTATCCGTCGACATTTAAATGAAATGAAACGCTATGGCAGGAGACCCAGGAGGACCCCACTGCTGACACAGAGACATAAAAAAGCAAGACTACAGTTTGCCAAAATGTACTTGAGTAAGCCAAAAGCCTTCTGGGAAAACGTCTTGTGGACAGATGAGACCAAGATAGAGCTTTTCGGTAAAGCACATCATTCTACTGTTTACCGAAAACGGAATGAGGCCTACAAAGAACAAAACACAGTACCTACGGTAAAATATGGTGGAGGTTCAATGATGTTTTGGGGTTGTTTTGCTGCCTCTGGCACTGGGTGCCTTGACTGTGTGCAAGGCATCATGAAATCTGAGGATTACCAAAGGATTTTGGGTCGCACTGTAGGGCCCAGTGTCAGAAAGCTGGGTTTGCGTCCAAGATCCTGGGTCTTCCAGCAGGACAATGACCCCAAACATACGTCAAAAAGCACTCAGAAATGGATGGCAAAGAAGCGCTGGAGAGTTCTGAAGTGGCCAGCAATGAGCCCAGATCTAAATCCCATTGAACACCTGTGGAGAGATCTTAAAATTGCTGTTGGGAAAAGGTGTCCTTCCAATAAGAGAGACCTGGAGCTGTTTGCAAAGGAAGAGTGGTCCAAAATTCCGGGTGAGAGGTGTCAGAAGCTTATTGATGGTTATAGGAAGCGACTGATTTCAGTTATGTTTTCCAAAGGGTGTGCAACCAAATATTAAGTTAAGGGTGCCAATACTTTTGTCCAGCCCATTTTTGGGGTTTTGTGTGACATTATGTCATATTTGCTTTTCTGCCTCTGTTTTATATTTGTTCCAATACATACAAAGGGAATAAACATGTGTATAGCAAAACATGTGTTAATGCAATACCTTTTTTGTGTGAAATACTTGATTTTCAGGAAAAATATCAAGGGTGCCAACAATTTCGGCCATGACTGTAGACTTCAAGTATCCCAATACATTATTTACAAAGGGGATTTACATATACTATACCAAGCTGCAATTGAAATATTTTATTTGACAAGTTTGAAGACACTCATAGTGACCGTTCTGATGGCAATTGTGACATCTTGGATTTTGCACCACTTTTTGTTTTGGTGGTCACAGACACAAATAGAGAGATGAATCTACCCAGCAGGGAGTGGGGACAGAAACAGCAATAAAAACTTAACAGGGGTTTCTAAACCCACCATGCTTGGCTAACCATACACAAGGCATGTTACAATATAGGGTAAGGCACAGAAGTGCCTGGTGTAGTTCCTCAAACTGGCCATTAGGTGTCACCAGAGTTAATGTAATTAACCCTTGACCTAGAGGTGCTTAGAGTAATGAGTGGGGTGTACCATAGATAGCAAGTTAGCACCAGCCCTGGCCCAGCATGTGTGGGGCATCTTGAGAAGGAGGGCTCTGGTTGGTTGCCATTGAAAGGGTTGCAAGGTCTGGGCTGTGCAAAGATGTAATCTTTAAAGCTCTAACTCTGTAAACCTCCCCTTAGGGTAAAAGCAGGGATGGAAACTTGGGACCTTACTTACTCAAAGGTAAGTATTACAGAGTTCTAAGTTTAGATCAGTGGTGGCCAACTTTGTTGATAGAGGTTGGCTCAAATATGGTCCCTGACATTGCCAAAGGACCACACATACTATTTATTGAGCGTAATGTTACAGAAAGCTGTCAAGAACTGAAGACATGCGACATGAGATGGTCAGAAACTACAGACATGCTACAGAGGTTGTTACAGGTTAGGTGCTTGCTTCAAGGGACTGTTAGGACTCTGATTGTCGATGTGGCAATCCCCTTAAAAATGACTTGATATTGGCCTCAGCAAGATCCATCATAAAAGATAAGTGTGACAAAAACATAAAAAAATAAAAAAGACGGACAGCACAGAAAAAGTAAGGTAAGGTAAAGTCATTAATAAACCAAATCATTTACAGTAGCTACTAGAAATAAGTCTCAAGAATGTTTTTTCCATTACTGGCCTAAGTAACCATCTAAGTAGTGAAAACACAGATGACTGTCTGCAGGGACCCCTTAAATGCTGCACAATAAGTGTCCAAAGACTGTATGCAGCCCCAGGACCACAGAATGGGCACCAGTGGATTCGATTATAGATCAGGTGTCTCCAAACTCTCTAAACAAAGGGCCGGTTTACTGTCCTTGAGACTTCAGGAGGGCCAGATTATGGCCAGTGGGAGTAGGAAATGTCCCAGCATAGGTGTTAAATAAACAATTCTTCAAGCTTGGTGGTCTGTGGGAGTAAAACAATTGTATAGTGGGTACTACCCACTCCTTGGTCCCGCTCTCCCCACTTGCCCCCCCTTCTCCTGTCACAGTACAGGGAGATTGATAGGGGACCGGTGCTGCTGTGCTGCAGACTGAGAGGAGCTGTGGGCTCCTTCCCTCCTCCTCACACCACTATCCAGGAAGACAGAGCTGCTGGAGGAGTATATTGTAGAATCCCCCCCCCCCAATCTTTTTCTTCCCTCCCTGCAGGGTAGCATGGACCGGCTGTGCTGGGACAGGGAGAAGCACAGCTGCAGTCTTTGTGTCCTCTCCCACTCATTGCTCAGCACCCTACTTCTCCCCTTGCCTCCCCACTGACTGCAGTGAGGGACCAATGAGCAGCCAGGACAAGTGGACCATGGGACATATGGTCCCGGAATAAAGACGACCCCACTGGAACTGAAATGGGGCAAACTACAGGATCTAGCATGCCCTGCTGGATCAAGGGAGGAGAAATCAGTTAGTATAATTGGTATAGTTGAAGAAATAGTGCCTCAACATTGGTATTAGTTGGAGGAATAGCATCTCATCATTGGTATTAGTTAGAGGAATAGTATCTCATCATTGGTATTAGATGGAGGAATAGTGCCCCAACATTGGCATTAGTTGGAGGAATAGTGTGTCATCGTTGGTATTATATGGAGGCATAGTGACCCATCATTGGTATTAGTTGGAGGAATAGTATCTCATCATTGTTATTAGATGGAGGAACAGTGCCCATACATTGGTATTAGTTGGAGGCATAGTGTGTCATCATTGGTATTAGATGGAGAAATAGTGACCCATCATTCGTATTAGATGGAGGAATAGTATCTCATCATTGGTATTAGATGGAGGAATAGTATCTCATCATTGGTATTAGATGGAGGAATAGTGACCCATCATTGTTATTATTCGGAGAAATAGTATGCCATCATTGGTATTAGTTGAAGGAATAGTATGTCATCATTGGTATTAGATGGAGGAATAGTGCCTCAACATTGGTATTAGTTGGAGGAAAAGTATCTCATCATCGGTATTAGATGGAGGAATAGTGACCCATCATTGGTATTAGATGGAGGAATAGTTTCCCATCATCAGTATTATATGGAGGAATAGTGACCCATCATCAGTATTATATGGAGGAATAGTGACCCATCATTGGCATTAGATGGAGGAATAGTATCTCATCATTGGTATTAGATGGAGGAATAGTGACCCATCATTGGTATTAGTTGGAGGAGTAGTATGTCATCATTGGTATTAGTTGGAGGAATAGTATGTCATCATTGGTATTAGTTGGAGGAATAGTATGTCATTGTTGGTATTAGATGGAGGAATAGTGCCCCAACATTGGTATTAGTTGGAGGAATAGCATCCCATCATTGGTATTAGTTGGAGGAATAGTATCCCTTCACTGGTATTAGATAGAGGAATAGTGAACCATTATTGGTATTAGATAGAGGAATGATGACCCATCATTGGTGATAATGAATGACAGGCTTTATGCAGCACTGTTGCTGACCAGTGGGAAGAATATTGCCCCATTGGTGGTGTTAGTGAAAGGAAAATTTCCCATCAGTGTCAATGGGTGGAATTATGACCCACTGTTGTTGTCTAGTGGAAGGAATTTTGCTCCATTATTGGTATTAGTTGGGGGAATAGTTCCCCATCATTGGTGTCAGTTGGAGGAAGAGTGCCACATCGTTGGTGTCAATGGCAGGAATTATGCCCCACTGTTGGTGTCCAGTTGGAGGAATAGTGCCCCACAGACCGGATCCTTGCAAGCAAAGGACCCCATTGGACCCAAGAGCCACAGTTTGAAGACCAATGTAATAGAAAACCAAAGGGTAGAGGGAGTGTGAAAAGGTTTGTATAAAATGTTTGCTTTATCCTGTAACATTTCCTAAGGACACAAATGTTTACAATGAATTAATAGCTAAGCACATTTTATGTGTGGACTTTCACTTTGATATTTACACTTTGGCCATTATGACAGTGTGCCAGTGCTTTTATCTTTTTCAGTGGTAGCTGCCATTTAACATTCTTCCAGTAGCTGTGTGATGTTTACACGCATACTGCTTTCTGTTACTTGTAATTATGAATTGTAATGTTAATGTGTATTATTCCTTTTTATCAGCAAATGAATGGATTTTGTTCTATGTGAGTGCATACCTATTGTCTGGTTAAACAGCTCTCTGGATTTATACAACACATATAACAATATTTTCCAAAACATCAAGGTACAAAATTAATTAGCTGCTCTTTAAAAAGGAGCTGGAACAGCAGAACAGATAATAATAGGAATGTGCTACAGAGCAATCATTGTTAATTCATTATTTCCTGCTTATTCCCAGTTAAAAAATATGTTTGTATATATTTTGCCACAGTAACCCATTAATTTAGAATGTCTTCCTTTATACAAAATTGAATACATCTGGACAAGTATGTGCATTGTATTGTTATCTTCTCCAAACTGAATTTGTAGCTTTGTTAGAGTTTCATAGAGCCTGGACAAATAAATATTTGCAGTAGGACACCGCATTCATCAGATGGGGGGGGGGGGTATCACTGAACAGATCCATCTCAGCTTGGATGCAAGTCAACAAGCACAGAATTTTTTTCAGAAGTCTCCTGTCTAGTCCTGCCATACCGTGGATGATGTAGAGAGCTGCTCTCTACAGCAATACACTGCAAGTGCAGGGCACCATGCCAAATGGGCGGGACAATGACACCCTGCACTCACAGTATTTCTGTAGTCATCTGGATTGAGTGACATGACATCTTGTGGCAAGGAAGAGGTACTGCGGGGGACTGTCCTGGATTAAAGGTAAATATTGCATCCAGAAGGACTTGAACTATGGATAAAAGGAAGATGTAGAGAGAGAAAACTCAGGATGGCAGGTGTAAAGGAAGAGAACTTAGAAGGAAGGCGAAGCGGGAGAGAACTTATAAGGAAGGTGTAGAGGGAGAGAATGTAAAAGGAAGGTGTAGAAGGAGAGAGCTGAAAACGGAAGGAAGGTGTAGTAGGAGAGAACAAAGGATAGACGGAGGATACAGAGAGAGAGAACTAGGGATAGAAGAAGGATAAAGAGAGATAGAACCAATGATAAATGAAAGCTGTAGAGGGGGGGGACTAAGAATAGAGGGAAGGTGTAGAAGAAGAGAACTTTGAAAGAAAACGTGGAGCGAGAGCTACGGATGGAAAGGGTGTATAGTGAGCTTAGAGTAGACATGTAGACATGTAGGAATATGGATGGAAGCAAGGTGTGGAAGGAGAGAACTAGGGATAGAAGAAAGGTTGAGATGGAGAGAACTTTGAAGAATGGTGTAGAGGTATGGAATGTAGTTGTAGTTGGAGATAACTTAGACAAAGAGTGGAGAGAGCTATTAATGGAAGAAAGGTGTAGAGGGAGAGAACTAGGAATGGAAGGAATTTGTAGTGGTAGAAAACTTAAAAAGGAAGGTGTAGAGGGAATGATCTAGGAAGAGAAGGAAGGTTTAGTGGGAAAGAACTTAGAAAGAAGGTGTAGAGGGAAAGAACTGTGGATGGAAGAAAGGTGTCGAAGAAGATAATTAAGGGTGAAAGGAAGGAAGGTCTAGAAGAAAAGAACTTAGGAAGAAGGCAAGAGGGGATAGAGGAAGGAATCTTAGAAGAAAGGTATACAGGATGAAAACCAAAGTATTAAAAAAAAATAAGGATGGAAGGAAGGAAGGTCTAATGAAAGAAAACTTAGGAAAAAAGAAGAAACATTTGCAGGAATAAATCTTAGAAGGAAGGAAAAAGAAAAGAAAGAAGGATTTTTGCTTTGTTCCTTCCCCTAACCTTTGATCTGCGCTTTCCAAGCACTTGTCCACAGATGCTTTTAAAAGTGTGCATCATATAGCCTGCTCCCTGTATGTGACTTTATCCACTAAAATATACTCTTTATTTTTGGCTTTCGTAACGTTTAGAATATCAGAACTTCAGATAAAAGCTCTCTTACCTGCAGAGACATTTTTTGATGTACAGCAGAATTAGATAAATATTGGTTCATAGAGACACATTCATGTTAATGTACCAGCCCACACTTCCAATATTTTGCAGCTTTCATCTAAACATCTAAGGGACTAATAATCCTCCTTCTATAATGAAACCAGGCCGGTAACGTGAAGCTCGGCTTTACAAATTGCTACAGCGGGAAACTGATTTCAAAGAAAAGTTCTGATAGAATTCCAGGTAGGCATTTCTGCATATACACATAAAGGGGTCAGGGGAGGAAATAACGAATGCCAGAGAGTTTGTTTAAAGTTTAATCCAACTTTGACAAGTTTTCTGAGGTAAATGCTAGATAATTGAAGCATAGTTTTATTTTTTACCAAATAAATTGTTCACCTAATTTCTTATACTTTTTTCTTTTATTTCTGATAGATTTATACATTTTGTCCTTTTCTGAATTCAGAATAACACATTTTCAGTTGGGGTTCTGTTATTGCTTACATCTAAACATTGACAAAATTTATGTTAATATAGATTGCTGGGATGGATAAAAAAGACCAATGGAAGGGCTGACGTTCAGATTGGATTGGCTTCCCATTCAGTAAAGATACATTACATCTCGCTACTGGAGACTCTGTAAGGTATAATCGGCTGGTGATTCAAGTCACTAATAACTCTTTAGGTGGTGGTAGAGTTCAAGCAAACGTACTTAAGTAAATCCTTTCTGCCTTGATGATCTCAGGTCAGATTCCTGATAGAAGGTATGCTTTCTTTTAGGAAAGTGAAGATTTCTGTGCTCACTTTTATGATTACATAAAATACCCAGTAAAAAGGTATGTGATAATAATGAACAATATCACAAGAATCCCTCAAAACTCAGATGGAAGTGTACTTCCCAATGGGTGATTGACACACAGTGATTCAGTAACAACTCAGATCAGTGAATAATGAGCAGATATGGCTGAGAAAACTGGGTAGGTTGTTAAGAAAGCATGTTTGCTTTAACTGGTAATTGTGTGGTCATGCAACGCTCTACCCAAACAAAGTTTATATTATTTTTTCACACAAATAGAGCTTTCTTTTGGTGGTATATCATCACCTCAGGATTTTTTATTATATAACCAAAAAACACCAAAATTTATCTATATATATATATATATATATATATATATATATATATATATATATATGTGTGTGTATCTTTGATAAAAGAAAAATCCCAATAAATGCATATTGATTGGTTTGCATGACAATTCTAGCATCTGCATACTGTGGTGTATATAGTGAAATTTTCATTTATTTACTTATTTTATATTACTAATGGCAATGATCAGCAACTTATTATAGGACTGTGATAGTACAGAGGGCAATTTGGCACTAACTGACACTGGGTGGGAGCTGACTAACTGCCACTGACACCACCAGTGACAATAATCCAAATACTGTATACTATCACAATAACAGTGGCTGGGAAGGGGTTAACATCTCGAGTAATGAAGGGGTTAAATGTGTGCCTAACAATGTGTAATGTGTGTATTATGTGCTGTTATTTACTAAATATCTCTCTGTTTCTTCTTGCTGCTTTGCAGGGAGAAGCAACAAAGAGATTATCCTCTCTGTACAGAGCCTTGTGTTGACAACCAACATAGAGCTCTGGGCTGTGATTGAATACAGCATATCAGCAGGTCCCATCTATGAATCATGGACTGGGACCTGCAGACTAACTCACAGCGGGAGTTGGTGGGCGGAGGCTTGCCCTATACCTGGAGGAGGCCAGCAACGTATAGATACGTCATTGAGCATGTACTGGCCTCCCGTCCGCAGTACATTGTGGACTGGTTGTCCTCAAGTGGTTAAATAAAGAACATTTTTTTAACAGAGCACAGCAGAAATATATTGTTTCTTTGGAGACAGACAGACTTTTGTTCAGAGACGTTGCCCATTGTGTTGTCTCTCTGCATGCTGCAGCGTTGTTTTCACTTGCACCAATCCTTGTCTTCAATATGATCCAAAAGAATACACTGAAGGCCTTTCAGAAAGCATGTTAATGTTATATGTATGAAACAGTCATAACACCAGAAGCTTTTAAATGTTTTTAACTTTTGCTACTTAAATGGTTGTAAACTCACACATGTACCCAGTGAATTTATGGGCCTCGGGTGATACACAGAGATGAAACAAATCCTCCTACATAAGTTGTACCTGTCATCTTCTCTTCTCTATAGCAGTTCAAAGTGCTGAATTTATAAAGCTTGTCTGAGTGTTCAGAAAAGAGGGAGTGGAGAGCTGAAATTACCTACTGCAGTGCTCGGTGAGGAGAGCCCTGAGAGTTGATTGGAGGGAAGACACACACACCCCTTCACTCAGATCACAGGAACACAGTTGAAGCTGCCAATCTGCTGAAGCTCCCTCCCCGTCACCATTTTTTGTCTTGGTGTCAGGAAAATCAGAAGTGATTCATGGTGATAGTAGTGGTATGAAGCAGCAGACAGAAATGACAGTTATAGATAGCCCTGTATAGAGACAAGTAAACACTATAGAGGGATATGCTTTGTTCATATTTCATGAAAATGCAAGTGCCGTTAAAATATATTCTTTTGGAATACTTTTTTTAGTCTCTGCAGCCTAACTGCTCTTTGTGTCTCCACTAGGGATAATTGCTCGAAGGAAAAGGACTCAGAGGAAATCTAGGGTCTGGGGTGGTATAACTAGGAGATGCGGGCTAGCACTCCAACAGCGACTGTGTTACAGAACAGAAGAGAAGCTTGTGAATAGTTCAGGATGTTGTCCTCAGATATATATTATGTAGCTCCCTCAACTAGTTGGGCTGCCAGACCTAAATGTAGTTTTTGACTTCACTGTAGCCAGTGGAGCAGTGATCAATTTTTTTTTGTCTGATCAGGGCTTCCTAAGCTGGGTGTTTGATATCTACCACCAGCTTCTGGAAGATGCTTCCAGGATATAGAGCAGGGAAAGTCAAATGTTCATTATGAAAATGTATTATGCCCCAGCCAATCCCTAGAAGGAGGCATCCAGAAGGTGGCCGGAGAGGCAATAAATGTTTGGGAGGAGAGTTCCAGTTCTCCTGGGGCTGCTGCCCCTGGGAGGCAGCTAGAAAGGGAAAAAGAAGTGTAGTGTAGGCCTCAGCAGGAGCTAGACTGAGGGCCTAGAGAGGATTGCTAAAAGGATATTTTTTTGGTGGGCACTGCTTTGAAATCCTGGTCTAGAGAAGGATTGACTATCCCACTGAGGATCTACCTGTGGAAGCTGGGTGGCAGACATCTCCTGGGACATTGTGAGTAAGACCAGATGTCTGGATTTTAGTGTGTGCCTGCTGCTATAAGAATTTCTGCTAAGAAGCTAGTCCTCTTATTGATTGCTTGCTATTATTATTTTGGAGTAGTCTTATTATTCAGCAATAACTTCTAAAAAGACATCACCTAGGCTAAGCCTGCATTGTCAGTGTACATGGAACTGTGCTTGTGGATGGCATTCTCCGTTCTATTGTAAGATACCCTGTTATATTCTCAGCAGCCTCTCTGGGAGCGAGTGCTACATTTATAGAATACATTTTTATTATTTTCACAATATACAGTAACAGGTATATTGTACGATAGTGTATAGAATGGTACATGCATCCCATCAGATATAACAGTGTTAAATGAAGGCTATAGTATGGTTAATACTAGCACATGTTGGTACACAAACCTTGAGTTAAGTAACATGAGTATTGGAAAGCTTACATCAATTTAAAAGTAAAATCGTATTCTTATGGTGAAAAATACTCCAAGGTCGTTGTCATAGAATCAGTATCTCATACCATGAAGAAGGTATGGGCCTGCGTCATATTAAGCGCTACAGACAAAAAGCAGCCTCAGCCCTCTAGAGCTGAACAAGAGCTCTATAGGTACTGGGCTGCCTGAGGCCTGTACTGTAAAAAGAACTTTAGAAAAAACAAGAATGATACAAATAGGAGCATGCAAAATAAATAGAAGGAGAGAGAAGAGAAGAAAAGATATTAGAAGATTCTCCAGCTCTACCAGAATACTGTAGCCAGTGTGTAGCTCCAGGAATCCAACAGGGAACTGTTAGACGTGAAGGTCTATATCATGGCGAATCTTCCCCAGAAGGTCACAACTCCTAGATTTTGTTAAATAGTTCTAAAGTCCGTGTTCATTATCAGTCACAGTGAAAATTCAAAGGCGCAAAATGGAACATTTTTTATGAATGAACTAATTCCTAACAGAGTACGACTGATTTTGTTCAGTAAACAAGCTTATACAGGTTGTGCTGTCAAAGGGTTCTATAGAGCAGCCTTTTTCAACCAGGGTGCCCAAGCACCATGGGGTGCCTTCAGGTTTCTTTAGGGGTGCCTTAAAAAGCCTAAAATTGCCCACATATTGTATACAAGCCAGCAGATGGCTCAAGCCTGCCTTTTAGTTACACATAAGCCACAGGTTCTCATTGTGCACCATTACAACCTTTCAGCCACCGGCATCCTAACCAATGACATCATCAGTTGATAAGGAGGATGTTGGGCGCTTGCACAGCATCCTCGTTTGCCCCTCTCCAACAGCAATGGGGTCACCTTAACTGAATGAGGGAGCAGATCAACATTACAATACTAGTCAGTACCAGTGTGCAAAGGTGTATTTGCTTTGGAAGAATAATCTCCTCTAACGTTGGGTGTCCTACATGTGTGGATGTTGCTGTGTTTTATAAAACTATTTGTTTAGTTTTTTACAAAACAGGGTGCCTCAAGATTGTACATGATTTTAAAGGGTGCCTTGACTGAAAAAAGGTTGAGAAACACTGCTATAGAGCACCCTCTATATATACCATATGCAATTACAGATGCCAAAAGTGGCTTAATGGGGCCTTTAAGTTGTTTATACCTACTCAAACAACTTCAAAAATTTAATTATTATGATATTTATTCACATTTAATATAAAAATATGTACATATCCATTACTGAACAGCAACATATTGTCACAAATTACCCCCTTCCTTGAGCAGACTATCATGTTGGTGGTCACCCCCTTTAGGCCCGCTTGACAATGAAAATCCCATAGTTTTCAATTCAATGAGACGCAATTTTGGAAAAATTCTTTCACTACTTTGGTGCAATTCCAGCACAATTTTGTATCCATAGATGTCAAAGGAAACGCACAAAAATTGCATGTACATGTTATTCTGATGTGATTTGGAAAGTGAGTTCATTTTTAACCCTCAAATCACCTCCCAGGCAAATCCTAGGTTGCTGCAATAAGTAGAAGTAGTGAGCAGCACCATCCAAGGCATAAACTTGCATAAAAAAACACACAGGGGTAAAGTTGTGTCAAATTGCAAGCAACTTGCACTACATATTCGCATATGAAATCGCCTAGAGTGAACCAGGGTGTACAGAACATGTATCAATTAATCCAGGGGTTCCAATAATGTAATTTTCAGAGGTCTCCTTTCTTATATAATAAATCTAATAGTATTTTAATTTTTGGAGTGGTTTGAGTAGGTATAAGCACCTTACAAGCCCTGCTAAACCAATTTTTGGTGTCTGTAGTTGGATTTCTTTCGGTAAAGTTCATTAGTTCCAAAACTGAATGTTAAACGTAAGCAAAATTTTGAAGCACTTTCTTGGTCAAATATTTTATTAGCATTTTAACAGGGAGGAAAAGATAGGACAATGGAGATATACATTTCTTAGACATGAAATTACAATAATGGGCATCAATGACAACAGAGTCTTTACAAAAAAGGGGAGAGGAGGGGAATAGTGGTTTTGACAAAATAACAGTTTTAGGGGACAGAAGATGGATGAAGCCAATAGCTTAGGTTCATACAAAATTTTGATAAATAAATAGGTGCGCCCCAATGTTGCAAAGGGGGATCGTAACATAGGAGTGTAGAGTTATACAGAATGGTCAGGGGGAGAAAAGAAGAAAAAAGGGGGGGGAGGGGGGAGGATGGGTCAGGATGGATGGAAAGAGAGTGGGGAGGGGTGAGAAGGGGTAAGTGACTCCACAGTTAGCAGCACTGAATGGAGGAGTATGTGAGATTGATAGGAAGTGTTACCAGAGTAGCATGGAATATTCATTAGGGGTTGAGAAGTGAATTGAAAAAAGTTTGGTGGGAGGAAGTGCTCTACCCAGGGGTTCCAAACATTCCTGAATTTAGGGATGGTATCTAGAATTGTGGCTTCTACTTTGGCGTGCATCATAGCCTGAGTAACTATTTTTAACTACTGCAATGCATAGTGAGGGAGATTTCCAAGACTTAGCTATGACCTGCTTGGCTGCCATAGTAACTTGTAGGATAAGTTTGAATTGTGGGTTTGTGACTCCAGGAAGGCATAGGTTAAGCAGAGCAGTGACTGGGTTCGGTTGGAGTGTTTTTGCGCTAAGTTTAGACATCCACCCAGAAGACTTGGGCGATTGGGCAGTCCCACCATATGTGGAAATGCGTACCCAGGTCTACACAGCCTCTAAAGCAAGTGGAGGGGTAATTAGGGGTACACTTAGCAATTCTTGCTGGGACCAGGTACCAACGGGTCAGGACTTTATAGTTGGTTTCTAGAGCTATAATATTATGCGATGATGATTTAGTATTGGACCAGATATGGTCCCAGTCAGAAGGGTCTAGTTGCCAGCCAAGGTCCGTTTCCCATTTGCGTATGTATGCGGGAGGTGACGTGGTGGTCAAGGTTGTAAGGAGGGAGTACAAATATGAAATGAGGCCTCGTCTATGGGGGTCTTTGTGACAAGCCCGTTCAAAGGGAGACATGGTGTTCGTTTGGTTGGTTGCTGTGGTGTATGCGGCGTAGGCAAAAGGGTAGCGGAGGCCAAAGAATTTGGGAGTGGAGGAAGGAGTGTAATGCGTCTCTTGAAGGCAGACTGTATGGGCTTTATGCGATGCAAAGGAGAGGAATGCCTTGTTGCGTTTCTATGGTACGTTAAGGCCCTGAACATTCAGGGTGAGAATATCAAAGGAACCCATGAGGAGAGCGTGTAGCGAACCAGATAGTAGGGTGTTACCTGCTGGAAGGGAATCTGGTAGTCATGGTAGAAGACTGTTGGGTGGAACAAGGAGTTAGACAAAGATGTGGAGTCATGTGGGGGGGGGGAATGATAGAGTTAGGGAAAGGTATGGGGAGGGGGATGTAGGAGGCCATACTAGGCCAAGGAGTTGGTCCCCGTAGTTACCCGAATATCGGGTGGTCTGGGGAACAGTAGTAGTCCGAGTGGTGTTAAAAACGCGATACCAAAAGGGCTAGTGGTGGATGCGCAGGTACGCAGGCCGTGGGGAAGACAGCAGATAAACAAATATATGGCGATGAGATCCTGGGGAAAAAAAAACATTGAGGTTGGCTCACGGAAGAGTTAGGGGGTCCCAGGTTTGGGCGGCATCGGCCATCCAGGTAGGTCAGTAGAGATGGGAGGATGTAATCTTCCGTGCCGTCAGAACCGGGGCTCCCGTACATAAATTCAAACATAACCGTTTAAAAAATTAGTCCAACAAGTAGCATATAAGGCACAAGAAGCACTCAACAATAGAGGAAAGAGAAAAGTTAAGATGACTTGTAGTTTGCGGGGCATCGAGAAAGAGTTTTCTCAGTACATGTTAAAACATTGAGAAAGAAGAAAGAAAAAGGAAAAAGAAAGTTTGAAAAAAGATCAAAAGGACGGAATGAGCCCTGAGGGCTAAAATAAGGATATGGATGCTGAACGTCTGCATCTGGGTGAGAGATGAGAAGAACAGACACCATGGGTGTCAACTACTGTATTGGCGGAGTTCCACTTTGTTGTGTGTAAGCGGTAGGGTGGAAATTGGTTGGTGAGATTCAGTCCATGGAATGTTGTGGAGACGGAGCAGGTGATGAAAAACGCCCTCGTTTGTGGGTGTTGAGTTGACCATTGGCGAGGTGTGGAGGGTGAGATTTCTGCGGTGAGCATGATGCTGATCGTCGTCTGGAACTTTCTGATGGTGTTGCTGGTGGATGTAGCTGGAGGTTCCGCAGGGTGTCCAGTAATTCGTCAGGGGTCTTGCAGATGTAGTTTTGGGTCTGGTAACGGAAACGCACTGAGAAGGGGAAGCTCCATTTATATGGTATGCCATGCTGTTGGAGCGCTTGTAGATGAGGTTTCATGGCCCTGCGTTTCGCAATGGTAGTGGGGAAGAGGTCTTGGAACAGCTAATAGGTGTGACCTTGGAATGTGAGGGATTCTGCATTGCGGGCTGCTTGTAGGAGTTGCTCTTTAGTGCAAAAAAAGTGGAGTTTGGCTATGATATCGCGTGGTGGGCTGTCGGTGCGTCTTGGAGCTAGTGCCCTATGAACCCTGTCCATTTCCAGGCGTTCTATCGGAATAGCGGGGGCGAGCTCTTGAAAAAACGCTGTGACAGTTGATTGGATGTCAATGACCGACTCAGAAAGGCCACGGATTCGCCAGTTTGAGCGCCTAGCCCGATTCTCAAAGTCCTCTAGGCGCGTTTGCAGTGTCACGTTTTCGTCACGCAGAAGGTCAAGGTCATCTGCATGTGTCTGAAATGAGGCGTCACGGTCATCCACTCTCTGTTCCAGGTCAGCAGTGCGCTGCCCTAGTTTGTGGATTTCTCTGGACAGCTTGTCAGTATTGTGGTCAGAGGTCTGCTTCAGGGCTTTGTGCAGCATTTTTTGAAGCGCATGAGAAGGTCAGGTCAGGAGTAGTAAGATCAGGGATAGAAGCGCGTATGGGGGTCTCTGGGTCATATGTCTGTCCAACTTGCTTGCTGCCAGGAGAGGGTGCAGTGGCCATCTTGGAGGAGGCTCGTGCCAGGGCCTCCTTGATGGGTTTGCTGGGTGGCGGAGCTTGGTGCCGGGACGCTCTCCTGACCATGCTGGCGTGTGGCAGGGGGGTTGCTACGGCAACCGGAGCCGTTTATATGATGGCGCGGGCCAAGATCGGTGGTCGGGGGGCTGTCTTCCCTGCGGTGTGGCGGAGCCTCAGGAAGACATGTCCATCCCACCAGCCGCGCATGCGCACTCTCGACAATTTGAAGCACTTTCAAACGACATTCATCAGGTCATGAAATGTACTGACAATTTTTGTACAAATTATCATGCAAATATTTGCATGAACATTTGCTTGAAAATCTACTAATGTACATTGGCCAGTTTTAAATTCAACTTTTTACTTTCTTAATTATTTTGTTCCCGTCTAGTAGAGATGTGCGTGACGAAAAAATTGTTTTGCTTAATTTCAGATTCATCGGTTAAGTAAATCATTTCATTTCATCATATTTATTATGTTATTATGTTAGAATGATTCGTTTTTTAAATTAGTTTCATATATTCGGAGATGTTTTGCATGTTTTGCATATTCCAAATTGATTCATATTTTCGGAAGTTATTTCAGAAGATGCAGATTCATTTGTTATGAATCGCGACTTGTTTGCGATTTCGACGCGACTTGCTCGAAACCTTGATGTTTTGCTTGACTTTGGCTTTGGCCAATCATAGCAATACAGTGTGTAACACATCTTATTGAGTTTACAAAACCCTCTGAAATGAAACAAATTAATACAAATGAATTTATTGTTTTCTTTATAATTTATTTTGGATTTGTTGAAATTTATTATTATTGTGATGTATCCGAATAACAAAAATTTTGTCCAAAATTTCAATTTGTAACAAAATGAATCGCACATCTTCTCTCTGAGACACAAACCTCGACGAGACAACATGGGCGCACATTTCTTATCTTTTACGCTCCCTCTTATACACAGGGGTGGATTTACTAAAACCAGAGCATGCAAAATCTGATACAGCTCTGCAGAGAAACCAATCAGCTTTCAAGTTTTGCTGCCAAAGCTTTCAATCAAGCTGAAATTAGAAGCTGATTGGCTTCCCTGCACGGAGATTTTGCTCTCTCCAGTTTTTGTAAATATACCCCATAAATCTTTATTCTGTCTTGAAAGTATTTCAAAAAGGACTATTAAACTAGGAAAAAAAAGTCAGTTGACACATCCTAAAACATTCCAGAATTACTGGGGAAATAGGAGCGCCCCGCCAATGTTTGAGCCCTGGTTTACACTGATACGTTGTGGAATTTTCACCGGTTTCTGTATGATTTCTGCACCGCATCATAATCGAACCCCGTTCATGTGAACCACTGCGGGTGTGTACTTTAGGTTAACAACACCCTGAAATTGGCTCATAAAACACGATGCAATGTGCAGAATCAGATCGCATGGGTGTGTACACCCATGCGATTCGATTCTAGTTCTGCACACCTGTAGGACACCATTTTGCACAACCAGGCCACACAATGGGAGGCCTCAATGTTTTAGTTCTGAAAGGAAAATTCAAATCCATTCAGGAAAGAAAAACTTTTGAATTAAGAATGATAATTCTATTTGACACAAGAGATAACGGCCTTAACTTGGACATGGGATTCCTCAACCATTATCCAACAGTTTTATGACTATTAGCTGAAGCTTGACTCCCTCTGTGTGAGTGTAGTATCCCCCCCTCCCCCCCTCGCTTTTGCTGTATCTTATCTGTAGCCTTTTTTTTTTTTCATCCCTTCTAACATTCTGCTTAAACTTTGTGATTTGTAATAGTACTGCTTGGACTTTGAAGAAGGGGACATACCCCGAAAGCTTGTCCTCAAAATTGTATGTCAGTGCAAATAAAAAAAGTATCACGGACAGTACTCAATTGTTTCTGTCGCAAATTCACTAATACGGCTACAATCACCTCAGTGCAGACAAAAAAAGGCTCCTGTGCTATTTTGGTGCAGATGCGGTGTGATTTGAAATTAAATGTAAATAAAATGCATGGCTCAAATAGCACCGCACAGAAATCGCATGTGATTTGTGCAGGAATGTGGTGCGGTTCCTGTGTGAATCACATGCGATGTGCAGCACCGCCTCAGTGTGAACCAGGACTTAGAGTCTAATGATTGCCAGACACACTTAAAGAACGGATTTCTTTTCCAACTGATGTCGCCCAATAGGAATTTATGATTGGTCTATATTCACCAACCCAATCAATCATAATGCCACACACGAGAAAGCGGAGTTTGATCAATAGTTGTAAGATGCGATCGAACGTTATCTTTGCATCTCTCTGTCCACCATTTCCACGGTCTCAAAATCTTATTGACTAAAGTAAGATCGGATTCATGACCATCTCTGTGCTTTTAATTGATGCAAAATGATCCACAATATTGTCCTTGGATAATCAACAACGATTGATGGGATCCAATCTAAACCTAGCATCAATCATTGGAAGGAAGTGATGGTTTTTAATTGACTGACAGTTTGATTGTTTTGATCAAATGGCACATCAATCAGATAACTAGAAAAGCTACAATTTCTGGGGAAATTGTGTGAAGTGTTCTTGCCTCCACCAGTAGTCTACAACTGGAGTGGGCGGAGTAACAGGGTGGAGTGGCTTGTCACTCTGCTGCGTGCTCACACACCTGGGTTCCTATGGCAACTCACTCTACAGCAAGGGCAGAGAAGAGCAGTTAAAAACAAACTGCTCCAACTTGCTCACTTCACTGGCAGTTGCCATCTTCAAACCGTTGTAGTTTAAAAACTATAAATCCTGCACCGAATAGCTTTATATTGTGAGAATCACAAGACCCAGACCTACATGTTGATGCATAGTATGTCTCTGAAATATTAAAAATGAAGGCACAGTCGCAGTTTAGAAATTGCCCTTCAAATTTGAGGTGGCTAGAGTGGAGTTTCAATGAATGTCAATGGGCGGCGTGAGTTGCAAACAAATGGTCATATTGTGAAAACTATCAGGACTATGGCTTAGCCGTGGACATTTTTAGTGGCAGCAGGGATAGCTGAACGTTTTGATATAAGATTTGTGTAGGTGGGCTTGAAAATGAGGGAGTGATGGCAGTTTAGAATCATGTCCTGATTTTTCAGCTCACACTCTAGCTTTTGTCAGCTCCCACTCTAGTTTTGAACATTCCGCCATTCATTCCTATGGGACCAATTTCACCACAAAAACGGCGATATTTTGTGAACCATTCAGCGAAACGTTCCACAAAGTAATAGCACACCAATCTGGAACAATACGTACGTTTCGGTATATTACTGTCTATGTAGTGTAAAAACTGTGGGAGGAGTTAGGGTGGTACATTTGGCTATAATAAGAATATATATGTGAGATAACAATAAGTGGCCTTGCCATGCAAGAACACTTAATAACATTGAGGCTGGGTTCACACTTGTGAGGTGCGGTATATCGCATGTGAGTCGCACAGGAACCGCACCGCATTCCTGTGCAAATAACATGCGAATTGTGTGCTGTGCAATCGGAGCCATACATTTTTTATGGTTCCAATCGCACCACATCTGCACCAAAAAGGTGTAGGACCCTTTTTTTGGTCCGCACTAGGATTGGATTGCATGGGTATTCACACCTGATGCGATTCTGCACATTGCACCGCGTTTTGCCGACCGATTTCGGGGTGTTGTTAACTTAACAATCACATGAACAGGGTGCGATTCTGATGCGGTGCGGAATTCACACAGAAAACACTGCAAATTTCGCACCTCATCAGTGTGAACCCAGGCTGAAATGTGTGTATGGCCACCATAAAAGTAACTATTTTATCAGTGAACCTGTGTTTCATGGTCTCTAAAGTGATCACTTCCTCTGGTGAAAAAAATCTTAATATAGGAAAAAAGAATGTTGATATAAGCAGGTTGACCACAGCTGGTTGCTGATGGCTGTTTTTTAACAACGTGCCCTCTGAGGACCTTTTGTGTACAAGAGTTGCCTAACCAGAGCCATGGCACTCCGCCTCTTTATCCTTCACTACGAAATGAATTTATTTTCCAATCCAGCGCCCCTACTTAGACTTTCTAAACCACAAAACAATGGCAGAGGTTCCTATTAGCTGACAATTCCTATCACTTCCTGTCTGGGTGACACAGCTGGAAGTTTGGTAACATCTCCACAATGGGGACACTGGCAGCAATAAGCACCTAACAGAGCTTTCAAGTCCAACCCTTTCCCCCTTATATATAACAAAAAAATAATAATAATTACCTGAAGTTTTACCTTAGCTGGGGATATTTGATGACTTTTAAGAACTGGACATTATTAAAAACAATAAGCCACATTTTCATTTGTCCAGAATTATTTTACAGTTATTACTCTTACCATTTAAAACTCAACAAATATTCTATTTTTCGTGCCAGAAAAGGCCTTTCAGGTGGGAAATATGAAAGACACCCTGTCTGATCCCCTGCCTGTGATCTAGGCTATCCTTCGGCTGTGCAATGCGTTTGTGCTGGAAAACAGTCACTTCTCATCTAGGTAATTTCACTGACAAACAGCCGAAAGCAAATAAGACGTATCTGGGTCTCTGTTGATAAACCAAATTTGGCATTGTGCCGTCGCAGAAGTGCGCAGAGTCAAACATACAAAGGAAAAGATTTGTTACAATGGCAGCCTATGTAGACCCGACTGGGCTGTAGCTGCATTCCAGTCCGATGTCAGCGTGCTGGACGGGGGGCTGAAATGGCATTTCTGGGTTTTATTTAAAGGAAAACTCCACATTCGCCCCAATGATATGCAGTATATGGTTGCTGCACAAGTCAGCTAATTTAATGTTTCTAAAAATGACCTTTTATATTTCATTTAATTTTTATTTGTGTTTTGCAATTTGGCAACCTGGAAGTCGGTATGAACCATTCCTCCTGAATTCTTCTTCACGTTTTTTATGCGATTGGCTCACTGCTTTTATCAGATGTCTGCACCAGGGGTGGACTGACAACTCATGGGGCCCCCGGGCAGTAGGGGATCATGGGGCCCCTGTGTCCTTGCCCAAACTCAAAAAAGCCTATGAAAAAGGTACCAGGGGCATCTCATGGGGCCCCCTACTGACCCCGGGCCCTCGGGCAGTGCCCGCGTTTCCAAATGGTCAGTCCGCCCCTGGTCTGCACTGATAGTCACATTTCAGATTTCACCCGGAAAAGAGTTTTTTGTTTTTTTTTGAAGTGTAATCAAACATTGGCAAAGTATATGTAAACCATCACCTTGTAAAACAACCCATTCAGTGTAAAATAGTAATGAAAGGCAAACATTTGCATATGCTAAGTGGTTAGCACTAATAAAATAGTAAAGTGCCCCCATCCCGCCATGCTCATGCACAAAGACGAATACATTCCTAGGTAACACACACATATGTAAACGGTGTTCACACTACACATGTGAGGTATCACGGCAATCATTAGGAGAGCAATTCTAGCACCAGGTCTCCTGTGTAACTCTAAACTGGTAACCTGTAAAGGCTTTTAAAGTGTCGCCTATGGAGATTTTTAAGTGCTGCAGTTTGTTACCATTCCACAAGCGTGCACAATTTTAAAGCATGACATGTTAGATATCTATTTACTCAGTGTAGGATTATCTTTTATTTCTTACAAACAATTGGGTATTATATTGTGCTTTTGCGCATTAAAATTCAAGAAAGCGTATTTAAAAAAAATCATGTTTGAAAACCACTGCACAAATAGTAAATAACATAAGAAATTGCAACACCCACCATTTTATTCTCTAGGGCCTCTGCTTTAAAAAAAAAACAAAAAAACAAAAAAAAACACACACACACACACACATATATATATATATATATATATATATATGTGTGTGTATATATATAATGTTTGGGGGTTCTAAGTAATTTTTTAGCAAAACAAATATGTTTTTTATATATATGTGAGAAGTGTCAGAATAGACTTGGGAACCAAATGGATGAAGATGACAGCTCTGGGGACTACATATTCAAAAGCACACCTCACTGCTTGCTTGATTGTGATGGAGAGCCGTATTCCATCCTATATGCTTGCGACTAAAACCCCCCCTTCGAAAATTAGGGGAGCCATTCTAAAATCAGTACAGTAGCACCAATATACCACCACTTTGATGCTTCTGGCTGCATGGCAACAAGCATCACTATTTACCCACCGCTAGAAGGAGACAGCAGCAGCGAGTGTGTGGCAAGAAATTTAGAATAAGTACATTTTTACAACAAGATTTCCCAGATGCAGAAAATAAAAAAACTAAAATAAAAACATACTAAAAAAAATAAAATCAGCTTCATTTGGAATACATTTTCATTTCCATTGGTAAAGAAAACAGCCAAACATTCCATTATTTCCCAGGTCTAAAAGTTTTATTTTGTGTTGTGCTGACAGTGGACCTCCCTAGAGAAAAGTCTTCCCCTAACAAGGTGTCTAATAAAGCTTTTGTCGATTCCAGGCACTATCAGTTATGATGGCTGAAAAATAGGTCACTCTGGTCTTTGGATGTATGGCCAGCTCAGGAGAATCTGATACCTCCCCGGCTACCCATTACACAAAGATTTCTGAAACTGAACTGAGTGCAGCAAGATAAACCGAGGAACATCATCAATTTCCAAATGTCTGCCTGCAAACACAAAGATGTGACTCAGACCTGTCACCCCCGCTCTGACATTAATTGGCTGATATTTTGCTAATTTTCAGCAATCGCTAAATCATTATTCCAGGCTTACGATATGCCTGTTACATGTGCAGAAAATGTCAGGGCTATACAAAACAGTTAAAGTGGAAACCTAGGCAAACAGCTTAATTACACAGCCAGAGCAGATGTATTAAATGTCCCTACTGCCTTTTTTTTATTTCAAGTGGTTGGAGAGAGATGGAAAACCAGGCCAGTTGTAGGGAGTCCAAAATGATTTATTTTTGAATAAAGTGTACACAACACAGAAAAAAGCTAACACATTTCAGTGATTTCTGTGGTCCAGCTTCATCAGGGTTAAATAAAAGATATATAAATAATTATCTAATATTTAATTAACATAAAAAGGGATGCTGTTTTGGTTCTACAACCAAAGGGGTCACTGATATTAACTAGTTTTTCCTTCACAAGTACAGAGGCTGGCCATCCTCAAAAGCAATATTCCATTCATCCTGGCTCCAATAAGCAGCCAAGGGGTGTCTTAAGATCTATTGCTCAAAGAACTTCAACAGGAGAGGGGAACTGGGGCACGGGATACTCCGAAGCACTCAGTATTTAGTAATTAGAGAACAGTCTTCTCTAGGAGTAGTAATGAACGTTAGATGGTCTAAGGTCCCACAGCTGAAGACGAATGGACAAGTCTATGTGTTGGCATCTGGTTCCCTTGTACCAATACACTACTATCGGTACCCAATGCAGCTTCCAGTATACTACCCAGTCACAAGGATCAATTTAAGATCACTACTTACATGTCCCTAGGACAGTGTCACAAGTTAGCCTGCAGTTTCTTGTTTGTGTTCTTACCTCCTTGCTGCAGTGCTGTTCCTGATCCCTTTCACATGTGTGTTTGTCTGTGCTCACCTATGGGCGTCGTCTGCTATCCTCTGGGTTTTATTTCCTTCTCTTCCATCACTTCCTGGCCCGCCTCTTTGTTTGTCTGCCTATATAAGACCTGCCCAGTCTAGGCCACTTTGCCTGAGCAACTTCCTGGTTGTCGGAGCTCCTGTGTGTTGCTATTGCCTGTATCCTGCATTGACTACTTGTGTACCGACCCCAGCTTTGTTCTCTGACTGTGCTTGTTTTCTGCCTGTCCTGACCTCGGCTAGTCTATCGGATTTCCGTTTGTCTCCTCCCATTGTACTCTGCTCCCGCGAGCGGTCTCCTCATCCTCAACTGGGCGTAGTTGGAGGCCGTGACCTGGTCCCAGCTTGCTGCAAGTCCATCTCCACCATCAGGGGCTCTGGTGAAGAGGCAGGCTGGGGCTTAGACTCCGCACCCTGGAGAACCCCAAGTTGACTATCTACAAGGGCTCACTACCACAGGTGCTGACAGACAGCTGCCTCCTTCTAGCTTCCTCTGGACATGGTCTAGTGAGTGAGACAGCACTTCTCAGGACCATATCACTTGTGATGTGGTTCTGCAATGAGCTCCAAGCAAAGTGCAGTTCTTGCACTGCTCAATATCAGCTGTTAGGTCTAAGGGCAGCCTGAGGGCAGCAGCCCCTCTGGCTCTGGAACCCTCCTGGGGAAAAGGAACTCTTCTCTCTAGTGTCTCAAACTTTTTATCTCCATTCCAACTCCCCACTGGGCACTCCTCCAGGTGATTGGCTAGAACCCACTAAATATTCAGGCTTGTTGTTCTGAAACTCCTGCTTTAAGTTCTGGAAATGTATTTCAGAGACAGGGGGAAGCAATCAAACTCCCAGCCAGTGAGACCCCTGAGCGGGCTTGAACAAACAATCACTGCTCCCTAAATTACAGAAGGAGCCAAGAAGGTGTTACATTGTCGTTAAAACACAGTTAAATGCAAGAGTATTTTCATTCAAAAGCTACAGCTGCTATAGCATTATAATGTAATACCATATACCTCTATAATATAATAACATATAATATTATATTAGAAAAATGTTATATTTGTGGGGTTTCAATCAAATGTAGTGCTTTTCCGGTGAGTTCAGTCCAGCCAGGAAACACTGTTTTAGGACTTGTTGGCCAGCTTTTATTTAAAAAGAAAGTAAATGTTCCAACAAAACAATTGTCCTCGCAGAGGGTTCCACTTTCACTTCAAAACACAAAGAAAAATTACATCAAGCCTCCTCCACCATTTCTCAGAACCACTGTCCCCACATGCAATTCTGCACCTCCCTCTCAGCTCTCTTGGCTTTCTCAGCTCTCTTTCTCTCAGTTCCCTGTTGCTCTGGCCCATACCCTGGCTTCTGGGCAGGAGAAGTCCTGTCTCCTGGGCAGAGACACAAACTACCACCAGCCCCTTGATTATAAAGGCTGTGCACACCTGCACATAGCATGCTGGTCCTCAGTACAACCCGGACCCAGGGTTAGAGTCTTTTGTCCCTCTTAACCTCTTGGCACCGGTGCCTCCTGACCTTTTAAGGGTTTCAGAACCCGGGAGGCAGGGTGGGGTTTTAGGGTCAAGTGACCGCCATGATTCGCTGTCACGCCAGTCACATGATTGGGAAAGGTTCCGATCGAAAGAGGAGATCGGGACCTTTCCGTGAGTACCGGACATGTGTGCTGGGAGAGCGCAGGGTGCGCATATGTTTTTCTTAATTGCACGCAAACGTGCGGCCACTCGGCATTAATGCCCAGACGCCGGGAGGCTGCACATTTGCGTGCGGCCGGCGCAAAGAGGTTAAGACTCTTTGTAACCTCTGTAATGGAGCCCTTCAACCTGCATTGATGAGAGTTTTTTGTATGATTCATAATCCTACTCAGGAGTGTATTTAGTGTATTTAGAATTTGTGCTGCCCTAGCCAACACAAACAAATCTGATGCCGCAGTGTGATGACATCTTGAAAAGAGGCAGAGTCAAGACTCAGGAGCTTGTACCAGCTGATCTCCAGGAATGTGGACTACACTTCTCCTCCCCCCACCAGCAACTAATCTCTGGGTTAAAAAGACCTAAATATGTGGTCACATGACATGCCAGGTCTCCTGGACTTGAGTGGTAGAGTCCTTCTTCAGATGTCTACAATGCTGGCTGGGAGACATGGACACTTCCCATTGGCTGTCCAGTGGTGAGATCCTTTTGGACTCCAAAAAACTGCAGCAGAGTGATGGTGTTCCAAACAAGATCGGTTGACAGTAGGCACAGACTGTGTTGGATCACTGGCCTCTACACCCAGAAGAAGCAACATGTCAGTGGGCTGTAGCGAGTAGAAGAGTTTGTGGGGTTTTTTTTATTTAATTGTGAATGGGTGTGGGATGGGACACAACGTTTGCATGTGCCTTTAAATCAAGTCAACAATGGCAGCTCTCATATTTCTGTACTGACAGCTTTGGTTTAAGCATCTAGCTATTATGCAGTTCACAAGCTTTTGTTGGAAAGTTGCCCATGCCCACAGCTCAGTTATTGCACTCCTTGCAGTTTGCAGTGATGGCTGCAGTTACTGCTCTAATTGTAATAGCCTGTACATACATACATACAAATAGCATCCAATACTGGTGCGCTAATACGATGTTTACCATTGTTCAATAGTCACTATGTCAGCATATCTATACATTAACGCTCGATAAAACATGAAAATTACGCATACAATCTCTAAACCCATTGTGTCCTGCTGAGATCGTTTTATTTACTCATTTTGTTTGCGGTCTCTTATTTTTTCATTGAATAATCCTCTTTCGCAAACATCAGATCAGTTTCCTTTATATTGATGTAGGCGGGCGTACTTGCATGGGTTTTAATTGCGTTGAAAAGCTGATTTCCATATTAAAACATGTCCTAAGGGAGGCTTCTATAGTTAAGTTACTATTAAGGCTAGCTCCTGAGACACTGCAGCCGCTCTTTACTCAACCACGGCCACTTTGCCTCTTAATAGATATTGCTATCTAGGCTTTAATGTACTCAGAGATCTATGGATTACAGTTCAGTGAATCGATTCGCTCAAGCTAAGAGTTGTGGCCATAGAGCGAGTCTTTGATAACTTGTAGGTACAAACACAGTCTGACGTGTTGCATAGGCTACATACACACTGACATCAAGATAGGGCACAAGGTGCATCTTCTTACAGCCTAAAGAGGAACTTCATGCATCTGAGCACCACAAAGCAAAAGAACTATAGAATTCACTTTTATTATTCAAAGCAAGCTCCCCTTCCTTCCATGTCTCCATGCTGAGAAATCACTCTGAAAAACACTTCTAGCCATAGCCATCCTGAGTAAGGGCACATGATTCATCTAGCATTGATTTTTTATTATTATTATTGTTATTATTATACAGTATTTATATAGTGCCAGAAGGTTTGCTCAACGCTGTACATTATAGTGGGGGACAGTACATGAGAAAATACAGTAACAAAACCTGGAATCCATCTGCCTTTAGCTCAGGCATGCAGGTAGGAAGGGGTGCTTAGCTGAGAAAGCCCTTCCTCCGCTCCTGAAGACTCCTGGGATGTATGACATCATTTTCTTAGGCAATAAACCAGGGAATAACTGAAGAAATGTAAAAAAAAAGGATTTAAAAACATGATATATTTTCCTATCAATTTACTATTGCCAGCACAAGGATTAAAAATCATCAATGTTGATTGAGAGAGTGAAGTTGCACTTTAAAATGTATTTCCACTTTTGCAGCCAAATTGGAATAATACCTACTTTATATTTGTTAAATGTTTCCATTAGCATAGCATAATTTAAAAAAAAAATTAAAATTGCTGGTTACATTTTTTAAAGTGTTACTAAACCCACAACAATAAATCAGTGTGTATATGCAGTAAAGCATGCTTGTTATACTCACTGTGGAACCTAAGGGGTTAATCCTCTGCATTGTGTAAAAAAAGCTGTTTGATCCTTTTATCTCTGCCCCTCCTCTTGTTGAAATGACCACCTGATACAGACTGAACACGTGGTCACATGCACATGCTCAGTTTGGTGTGTATCGCTAGAGAGGTTTTTTTTTTTTTCTTGGGAGGGTGCATGTGATCAGCATAGCACCAATCAGCACTGTCCACACAGAGGTCAGGGGTTTTGCATCCTCCTAGAGCAGAAAGAAAACTCCTTCTACAAGCTTTAACCAGTGCTCTGCTGAAGTCACAAGACTGCTTTAACTGCTGATGAGAAAAGGTATTTAGCAGTTTATATTTACTAAAATAATTGCATTTCCATGTTCTGTGTACTGTGGGAGACCAGATATAGTGAATGCGGGGTCCTGGGTTTATTAACACTTTAAGTGCGGTTTACTTGCTTACAATTTTGTTATATCAGTTTGGTAAGTGTTCCTTGATCCTGCCAGAAATTCAGGGTTGCCCTGTGTCTTGTCCACACTTTCTGTGTTATCTCAAGTAATCGAATTAGCCCTCCCCGTTCTTATGTCAGGACTACAGAAAGTTTAGCTTCGCTGTTCTGGGGTTGGGAGGGTAGGAGGGTTTGAATAGTTTAGCAAAAGACAACATGGCAGGGCTGACACCACTAAGTCCACAAACATGCTGAGTATTGTCAGTCTGCACAGAACTTAGGACCTTCATCTCTGCTAGATCAACAGGTATTCTTCTATACTTGCAGGGAGGAATAAAACATGGAGAAATGTGCATGTTTTGAAGAACTATGTATTAGAAGAAGGGCCCTATTCTTTTGTCCAGCAGTAATCCTGGTTTAGTACTGTAGGGAGCCACTGTGAGTCCCCACACCTTGTGGTGTTATTGTTAGTCCCCCAGTGTAAGGTACCTTTCAGGGATAGCTCCTGTCTGTGATTGCGGGGCAGTATGTCACCCCTGTGCTAGAAATACATAAACAGGCTCTGTGAGTATTAGTTAGTTGGCAGCAGCTGCGTATTTAACATGACCTTGGACGGCAATTTTCAGGGATGGGGACCTGGTGAGGCACTGCCTGTGCTCCGTCATGGACTCCAAGGAGGCTGCGTGCTGCTGGAGGGTGTAAGCAGAGTCCCCGCACAAGGAAGGCAGTGGGCTTGGCTCTGGGGATGGTAGGCTGCTTTCCAGAGAGGTTAAGGTTAATGCTTGAATAGCTCTCTCTCTCTCTGTGGATGGGACGGGGGGGGGGGGGCAGTGGTTGGCGGAGGGTAGCAAAGGTAGGGGCTGAGGGGGTACCGGTGGTGGTGGGGGCTGCCCAATTTTGGTGTTGCCTAGGGCATTTAGTACAAGAACTAAATGCACCACTGGTTGGTGGTAACCCTCCAGAACCATGGAGGGAACAGAGAACTTTCCTTCTATTGTAAGCCTAACAGGGGACTGCTATGTAATTTGGGTAGCCTTAAAGCCCTGCCCAGTTTGACAATTCCCAATCCAATACTGTACATCATACTTATGGGGCGCCACAGCCCCAATTCCTCTCCTCCCCTGTATACTTGTCAATGTCCATGTCAATGGCTACATGATGTCAGGACCTGCATGACATTGACACTTTCTATTGGATGTTTAGTGATGAGGTTCTCTTAGGATCTAGAAGAGAATTCTGTTATCCCAGGGTGACAGTAGTTGACTGGTGATCTCGAGCTCCATTCACACTGCTGGATGTGTTGTATCACGCATCGAGAACAGGCAATAGTGAGGGACCTAGAGGGAGGACCTAAGAGTGTATATCCTGTTTCACAAGTTAAGAGTAAAATTGCCTATTAGGATGAGTTAGAGGGGTAGGCAAGGGGATGGGAAAAAATAGTTTTAGCCCACAATGGAGATTTAAGCAGGTGTTTGCGGGGACTGAGCCCTAATGATAAGCTAATCTCTTCACAGTGCTCAAACGTAAGTGGACTATGACCCTTTCCGCTATGCAGGGCAAGCACAGGTCTCTGTGGGCAATTACTCTTGAGCATGGACTTGTGTCTGGGGAAATGAGTGGGACTGATCTGTAGCTTAAGCAGGCAAGGAGGGGAACCCGAGTTTCTGTCCTTGTGGCACATGTAGTAGTTATCATGGGTCTAGGAAGGCACACACAGCAAAAAGAGACTGTCAGACAATCTAACACTTCATAACAGGGGCGGACTGACCATTCGAGCACTCGGGCACTACCCGAGGGCCCGGGGTCAGTAGGGGGCCCCATGAAATGCCCCTGTTACCTTTTTATAGGCTTTTTTGGGTGTGCTTTGAGTGTGGGCAAAGACACAGGGGCTCCATGATCCCCTATTGCCCGGGGGCCCCAGGAGTTGTCAGTCCGCCCCTGCTTCATAATACGCAGTGTTGTATAGAGTACATAGAACCGTTCCATTAACCTTTGCCCCAAAAACGTTTGTATAACTACCATAATCACAGCTTAAATACTAAGTATTCTCTGGTGAAATTTGAACATTTAAGTAAATGGAGCAGAAGTATTAGTGTGTGCTGCTAGGGAAGTGGTAGGTTAGGTGAACCTTTTGCATTTTCATGCATGAGTCCACTTTAATGGCTCATTTCTACTTATTATTATTATTATTATTATTATACAGTATTTATATAGCGCCAACAGTTCGCTCAGCTCTGTACATTACAATAGGGGACAATACATGAGACAGTACAATAACAATACAGTGCGATACACGAGGGGTTCGAGGGCCCTGCTCCTTGGAGCTTACAATCTAGGAGGGAGGGGATAGTGGTACGGGAGGAAAAGCTGTGGGGGATGGAGTGGTAGGAAGAGTGGAGATCGGCAGTTAGTATTATGAAAACAAATTATAAATCATGCAAGTTATCGCAATGCACACAAGTGCACCATGCACTTAATTTTGGATGGCATATCACAGCGTACAATGTGTGATGCAGTATTCAGTGTAACATGTAACAGAATCATGCTTTGAGGTGCATTACAGCCCATTCATTTTTCTTAGGTCACCTAATCCAATATTGTGGTATACTATGTTCTAGTGTGAAAGGGTTTGAACTTAAAAATGCATACAGTGGCCTTGGCCTACACGTCAGTGGCTTCACTTCCTCATCCAGGCATTGCAATACTGTACCAGGCCATTTAATTAGCCTTGTTGGCAATCTGGGGATTTGAGAACCCCTATTTGTGATTTTGGAGGGTGTCTCAAACACACCCACTGCAGGCTCCACACTGTCAATAGTAAGACACTTACAGCCACCAACGAGATCCAAACTTGGAATTTTGAGGGTAATCGGTAATGCAGAAGGAGGAAATTACTCAATACAGGCTTCAGAATTTTGCTTGTAGTGACCCATTACAGAGATCTATGGATTCAAGCTGCTGTGGAACTTTTTGGCTTTGGTACAGTTACAGCATTTGCTGATAACATTAGTTCTGCTTTGATTGATTTCACTTGCCTGGAATTGCTCTTAATGGAACTATGTTTTGGGATTGAGGGAGAAAACGGTGGTGCCCAAAGGAAAGCCAGAGCATACAAACTCCGCTGTGGTGGGAGTGAATCCGAGTGCAAGCCAACAGTTCTAGTTACTGAGTCACATTTCTGCTTATTGGCAATGACACTCCTTGACTCTGCTCTAGACTAATGCTCCTATCAAATCAGATGCATCTTGTTTGTACAGACAACAGTGAAGTAATATCCACAAAATGTCCAAAATGATATGACCGAAATTTGTGAAGATTTGACCATGACAGCTATATGAGCTTGTCTAATATATCACATGATGCTCCAGACAAGTTCTAGCTCCACACTTCACAATCTATCTCATCTCAGGTGCTGGCTCAGCTCATCCCCACCGAAGCAATTCATTTTACCATCAACAGAAATGCAGAACATTAAGATGCAAAATAATAGTGGCTAAATGGTTAGCACTTGTGTCTGGCACTACTAGGGTTGTTGGTTTGAATCCCAGCCACGGCACCTCCTGCCTGGAGTTTGCATGTTCTCCCTGTGCCTCTGTGGATTTCCTCTGGATACTCCGGTTTCCTCCCCACTCCAAAGACATGCTGGTAGGTTAATTGAATCCTGTCTAAAAATTGTCCCTAGTATGTGTATGTATGAATGTGAGTTAGGGACCTTAGATTGTACACCCCTTGAGGGTTAGGGACTGATGTGAATGTACAATATATATGTAAGTGCTGCATAAATTGACGGCGCTATAAAAGTACCTGAAATAAATTAATAAAATATTCTTTCTTTATTAAAATAGCCAGCAGGAACATGTTCTATTCTGACATGTTTCGAACTAGGCACAGCATTTTCTTAACTATGTGAGCTTGTTGAACATCTCATTCCAAAACCATGGGTATTAACATGGGGTACCACACCTCAACCCCACCTCCCTTTGCAGCCATAATAGTTCCCACTCATCTGGAAGGTTTTTCAAAGGATTTTGGAGAATGTCTGTGGGAATGTGTGCTCATTCAACCAGAAGAACATTTGTGAGATCAGGTACTGATGTTGGATTAGAGGACCTGCCTCTCAATCTGCCTTCCAACCCAAAGGTGTTCAGTAGGGTCCTCCACACCAAACTAATCAAACCATGTCTTTATGGAACTCCTTTGTGTACAGGGATACAGCCATGATGGAATATAAAAGGGCCTTCCCCAAACCTTTGGCACAGGGTTGAAAGCACACAATTGTCCAAAATGTCTTTTCATGTTTATGTTTGTCATAGAGATTGTGTGGCTATGTGCTTGAATTTATGTATCTGTGAATTATGGGTGTGGGCAGAACATAACTCAATAAATTAGAGGGTTGACTCTGTATTTTTACTGATGGTTAGGCAGGCATCTATAAACATTTGGTCATATAGTGTAGCAGCAGACAGATGGTAGGCAGTGAGTTAACGAACCTTCATACTGACCCTAGAGGGCACTACTTGGCAAAAGATATTGACCTTGGTTCATGGTAAGAACACATCTTCTTTTTAATGCTACAGTAGAGACAACATTAAGTACTTTTTTCCTTATTTCAAGTAGGGCTGGCAGACATTTTCAATATATTTTTTATTCGTGTTACATTTTTAATCTACAATTGAATGAAGTACAAAAGATCAGTGATGAACCTTCACATATTGATAACTAGGCAAAAAATATTAATTTTTTGGCAGGGTACATAGCCAGGGGCATTTTTAACACATCTATTATGTAATAATAGACACTGAGTGTGTCTAGTTAATTAACTTTTTTCTCCTGAAGGCAAAGTATTTATACACCATCACTGCTCTAATATATTCTGTTACCTACAGAGATATTGCATTTAACATCACAGCAATTAGAAGCTTCCTCCAGTCTCTCTTTGGGTTATGGGAATAAAACAAATACTACTCTAACCATAACATTAACCCACATAGCTTCTTAGTTGCAGGCGTCTTAAAGAGTCTTATTAATAATGCATTTTAAAATCTCATTTGAAATATATAGGCAATTATAATTTTAAAAAAAACGCACTCCTAGGGCCTGGACTTTTTGATCTGTATTTTATCTATCAAATCTCTAAAGAAATGAAATTGTCAGGTTTCTGGAAGAGAAGAGCCATACTTGCCTCTTCTCTATCCATGTGTTCTACCTTCCCTCTGTCCAAACTCTGCAGCCACCCTGGATGCCTTTGTCATTAACATTTGTCTGGGAGTTCTGAATGCCGGGGTTATGGTTACCATTAGTCCCTATTACTCAGGGACAGCCCCAATTTTGAGGGGTTTGTCCTTGGGAAACAAGCATCCCTGGAGTTGTCATCAGCTGCCTGGCAGTGCAGACATGAGGGCATTGCTGGCACTGGATACCCCCACCCAGGGGCGGACTGACAACTCATGGGGCCCCCGGGCAATAGGGGATCATGGGGCCCCTGTGTCCTTGCCCAAACTCAAAAAAGCCTATGAAAAAGGTACCAGGGGCATCTCATGGGGCCCCTACTGACCCCGGGCCCTCGGGCAGTGCCCGAGTTTCCAAATGGTCAATCCACCCCTGCCCCCATCTTTTGCCAGTGCTGTTACTGCCTAACTTTTTTACAATTTTCAACACTGCACTGTCATCTACAGCAGCTGAACAGAGTCACCTAAGAACCCCATAAGCTCCTCCTTAATTCTGATGGGCAGTGTCACATGACATTGCAGAGGATTTCCCCCTCACTGTGCTTTGCAATGATATCTAAGGTCAAGTAAGTGAACTGCAGGGCGGTGGAGGAATTTGTGGTCTGTACATTGTGGAGGGTCTAAACTGGGAAGGTATGTAATATGTACTAGGGGGTGGACTCTGTACTGGGGGTTTGTGGTCACAATCACAGTGCATGATGACATCACAAGGGGGCAGGGCCACCCCGACACCTTGTGATGTCATCACAGTATTTAACTGTCAGGCTGGCACAGCTGTTAGCCAATGGGAGCCAGCGTCGAGTGCAGAGCGTTTTTTTTTCTTCCTTTTTCAGGTTGGCAGTGGCGGCGAACATTGATGTTGGATCTATTTCGAGCCTTTTTTTTGTTTTGTGTTTAATAAAGGTCTTGTCAAAGACTTCAGTCATTTATTACACTACACTTTTTTTGTGAATGAGTAGCGGTACCATGTATCCTATATTCATTCACATGGGGGGGCGGGGTCTGGGGGCCCCCTTGTTTATGTACAGCATTGCATGACCGCGCAATTGTCAGTTAAAGTAACGCAGCGCCGGATCACAAAAAATTACCTGGTCAGAAGGGGGACCCCAGAAAAGGTGGGTTCTACCTCCAGGCTGTAGGCTAGAAGTTGAAGGAGGAAAGAGGAGAGCTGAATGAGGGAGCTCCACTGCCCTGCCGTCCACCAGGGAAGGACAGCCTGCTTAGCTTGGAGAGGAATCAGCCCAGCTAGAAGGCCTGAAAGCAGTTCTTTCTACAGCTGCAGGACAAGGTCAGTGTGAGTACCTCTACATCCCCAGGGCCTAGAAGATAGAAGTCTACTGGACACAAGTTCTTGGTAAATCTTCGGTGGAGAGTTTATAGCTTGCACAATCCCATGTCCTGGGATCAGATACCGTAGCCAGGTGGACTAGTATTGTGTTCACTTAGGGGACTAAGAACATCTACAAGTTGGGACTTTGCTAAAAATCCACTCAAGCAGACTCAGAGCTCCTGCAATCTACCACTTTGTTAAAGACTGTCATAGTTCCAGCTGGAACACAGTCAGATTCCTACCATTATTGTAGCAGTCTGGAGAAGAAAATTGTCCTCAGTTGTTATTCTGCAATCACGTTGGGCATCCCATAATCCCATTACCCTATCCAAATTAATTTCCCTAATAAAACTTAAAAACCAAGCTCATGGACTGTTTTTTGTGTCAAATTTAAAGTAGTCCCCTTGTGAAGTGCCATACTTTTCTAGACAACTGTACCACTGTCAGAAACATTCCTGGAATTCCTGGAAAGCGGCGCAGTATCTTTGTCGGGGTGCAATGAATGTCTGGAACGTCATCAAATCTGTGTCCTTTTAAGGCATTTCTTTATTTTTGGAAACAGCCAAAAGTTAAGGGAATAAGGTGGCTGGTCGAGTTTCAGAATAGATTTCACATCATGTGCAGAAGCACTGTCATGGTAGAGAATCCACTTGTGAAGCCAGAGTTCCAGTCTTATCCTCTGAACAGAATCTCTGTCCACATTTGCATCCATCATTTGTGTTTCTGGCTACTATCTTCTTGAGTCATCGTGGACATCTTCCTGCCCTTCCTAAACCGCTCATGCCATTCAAACAGTTGATTTCCTCATGGAATGTTCAGTAAAACCTGTTGTAACAGAGCTAAAGTTTCACTCTCACTTTTGCCTTTTTCACACAAAATTTGATGTTAATCTTCTGCTCCAGATTCCTGTCACTCATTTTCTGCCAACAGTGCAACATACACACATGGTATTTCTTCTACTGCTTTGTAAAAAGTCAACTGCTCTGCAACTCAGGCGAGTGCAAGTTAGAATAAGTCAGAACACACTTGAGTGCGAATGTCTGTGTGACTCACCACCATAATGATTAAGGTGGGCTTTCAGGGAATAAATTGTCACACCTCGTACACTTAAAATTTCTAACCACAATATGGCTTACATCAATGGTTCTCAGCCTGTGGAACCTCAGGAACCACATCTGTCCTTGGTCATTAAGTTACGACCCAAAAATAATTTAATTTCCGAAACATTATTATTTATTCCACAAAACAACTTGTGCAGTATTCTTCAATGTACATAATTTTACATAATAAAACACTTTTTAAAATAAATTATTATTTTAATCATACATAAAATAACAAAAATCCACCAATATCCCCTAACTTAAAGCAATGTCCCCTCTACCTCACACTAATAGCCCATTAAGCTGAGCAATGCCTCCCCTACCTCTCACTCTCTCAAAGACACACTAAGCTAAGAGTATTAATGTCTTCAGTGGCTTTTTAAATAAACCATATAGTTTATACAATATTTGTGTGAGGGTTTTCAGTCCCCCCTATTTCATGCACTCTTTCAATCCCCCCTTCCATGCCCTGCTTTAGCCCACCCTTTCATGCCCCACCAATGGTGCTTTTCTTCCGTCCTGGCTGGCTGGAAGTGTAGTTATATGTTGCTTCCTTCCAGCGCTTCCACGGAGGAAGGAGCAGGGCTGGTGCTTCCACTAGGCAAACTGGGCAGCCGCCTCGGGCACACTGCCTTCTAGGGGTGCCTGGAAGAAAGGAAAGAGGAAGATGCCAGGTGTCTGGGGCCAGTGTAGCAGCTGAGCTTCCAGTGTTCCTCTCAGACTCTGTCCTTTACTGCAAGCCAGCTGGCGGCTGCTGATCACTGTGGAGTTCCAGCCCTCCTCTTCACATTCATAAGGGGAGGCAGAGCTGCGCCTGCAGAGGAAGGTAATGTCTGACTCTGAAGTCTCATGTCTGTGTGAGTGTGACCCAGCCGGCTGTCCATCACATGTGCAATGTGTCAGTGAGTGATGACATGATCACAATCCCACACCCTGCTCTTCTAGTGCCTGCTGGGCCTGCTGATCTGTGTCAGTATTGGTGGTGCTGTGTCAGATCTGCGCAGTGTGGGATTGCTCAGTTCAGGTGTTCTCTCTCTGTGTGTGTGGGCTGGGTTGCCTGCTGTCACAGTGGTTTATTTCCCCCCATTGCCTGGGGAATTCCAGTCTGGGATCTGTCAGAATGTAGATCCATCATCCTCCACTCACTGCAACTGTCACCCTGCCACTGCCAGCCACAGATACAGTCTGTCCGTGACACTGATTTTGTCTTTAATATTGGTGCTGGTGGCACCTTATGTCACTTATTTTTGCAAATTAAAAGAATTGTTTGCAGTTTCATGCTTTTCATTTAATGTGTTCTATTGTTTTTAAAATGATTTATTTATTTTTGGGGGATTGCAAGTAGCTGGTTGCCTAGGGCACAAAATAGTCTAGCACTGGCCCTGGGAAGGAGGAATGAGCGTAAGGGCAGTGGGACCACTTTGTAAGTGCACCATGTGCACTAACTCAGTGGGACCGGCTGCCCACAATAATGCAAATATTAAGGCCATCCGTAGTTGTAGTCCCGGCCGTCTTAACATTTATATTAGTTCTGCTAGTTGTTTTTATTAAGCTATGTTGTCAGGGCACTGGACGTTTTTTTGGGGCATTAGAGAGGCCTGGAGGGGCACTTGCCCCACAGCCCAGTCCACCCCGCCTAAAAATGGGTCGCAACCTATTACTTGAGAAACATAGCTTATATAATAGGCTGTAAGAAAGGAAAAAGACAAAAGTAAAGAAAATACATAAAAACTATGTTATAAATGTAAAATGATGAAGACAGCAAAAATATAAGACCCTTGTTATATTATCAGCTCAAAATGAATATTTACTGAAACTACCCTGTAGCCTCCTCCTAAAACAGATCTCAGTTAAACATGCAACCAATTTTGACTACCCTGTTCTCTTTCTTTAAATTAAAAAAAAATGAGCTGCAATATGTACTTCTGCAGAAAATGGTGCTTCAAACCCCTATAGGAGCAGGTCATGTGACCAGATTCCTAGGCTAAAAGGACTTGTGGATTGGCTTTCTGGCCCCCTTCAATACACCGTATCAACATGCATTGGCAGCCCATTCATAATGTATGAGCTGCCTTAATCAAACACATCACCTCCCTCTGATTGGGCTCTGATCACCCGCCTCCACTGAGGTCACATGACCAGATGCCTAGGCAAATTACCTCCTGCCATGGAAGCCCAAAACAGTGTTTGCTGCAGTATGTGTGTTTTTTCCTTTGGGTAGCACGTGAGAGTGCTTTCACTATCATTCCACTTTAAACACTTGCCCTCCAGAGGATTTACCCCCCTTCCTGACCAGGCCATTTTTTTGTGATACAGCGCTTACTTTAACTGGCAATTGCGCGGTCATACAATGCTGCACCCAAATTAAATTTATGCCCTTTTTTTCCAAAAAAGAGCTTTCTTTCGGTGGTATTTGATCACCTCTGCATTTTTTATTTTTTGCGCTGTGAACAAAAAAAAACAATTTTTAAAATAAAACAATTTTGACTTTTTGCTATAAAACATATCCAGTAAATTAAATTAAAAATCAAATTTCTTCATAAATTTGCTAAAAAATCCCAATACATGTAAATTAATTGGTTTACATGAATGTTATAGCGTCTACAAATAGCAGTATATATACTGGATTTTTTAAAAACTGTTTTTATATTATGGCGGCGATAAGCAACTTATTGCTTGACTACGGGACTGCGGCGGGCATTCTGACACTGGGTGAAAGTTGTAGTGTCTACAAACAATGGTATTTATACTGGATTTTTTTTGTGTTATTTATTTTATACTAGTAATGGTGGTGATCAGTGACTTGTAGTGGAACTGCGGAGGGCAATCTGACACTAACTGACACTTTGTAGGAACTGGCTAACTGCCACTGACATCCCCAGTGACACCAATACAGTGATCAGTGCTAATAAAAAGCACTGACACTGTACTAATGGCACTGGACAGGAAGGGTTAACACCTGGGGCAATCAAAGGGTTAACAGTGTGCTGTGTGTGTTTTACTAGGGAAACATGCTGCTTTGTATTGCTCTGCTGTTCAGAGAAATACACAGCAGCATATCCTTGCTGGCAGGAGAGCGACCTGTGTTTACACACAGGTCTCTCCCCTGTCAGTTCTACACGCCGATTGCCAGGTGCCGGCAGGGAATCTCCGGCTGGGACCCAGTGATTGACATGCCTAGCCACCAATGGTGGCACGTGAGCGTGCGCCCCCTACCCGGAAATGCAAATCACATATATAAATGATTTTGCGCAGCCATGCTGCCCTGTAGCAGTATTTCTACTATAGGGTGGCAGGGAAGCGGTTTTTAATTAGGAATGCAGGTTCAACTCAAGGAAGAGTTTCCTCAATTTAGTGTAGATGACAGGTTCTCCGTAATCCATAATTGTCTAGAAGAACTTTCATTATATCATCTGTTCCCTCACCCACGCGTTCCATTCTACATCCTCGTGTTTACACGGCTCTTATCACAGTGCCAGCTCGGAAATGTGTGAAGCCGTTAGAGAATGTGTCTGGAACAATGTCACAAGTTGGTGTATCACCTTTTTTTTTCCTCCCTTGGTCTTCAAAAATATTCCATGCTGCTAAGAAAATCCCCATAACAAATAAACTGAAAATCTCAATACTTGAAGCTGAACCCCAGCCTTCCCTTCAGTCTAGCACGGTTGTACAGGTTCTTTTCCTGTTTTGAAATGCTTTGTATGCAGGGGCGGACTGACAACTCATGGGGCCCCCAGGCAATAGGGGATCATGGGGCCCCTGTGTCCTTGCCCAAACTCAAAAAAGCCTATGAAAAAAGGTACCAGGGGCATCTCATGGAGCCCCCTACTGACCCCGGGCCCTCGGGCAGTGCCTGAGTTTCCAAATGGTCAGTCCGCCCCTGTTTGTATGATTTCTCTGCACACTGTGAGCTTCTTACAATGTGCATTAGAAGCTGTATGAAGTCAGATAGAGCTCGACTCATTTCTTGCCTGATTGTCCCTGACCCACCTCTTGCAATCATTGGATTTTAGTTCTTTCAATCATGAAGGCTCAGCATCACATATGGGAATTACCTAGACTAGCCTTTCTCAACCATGGTACCCAGGCACCCTCGGGCGCCTTGATGTTTCTTCAGGGGTGCCTTGGCAAAATGTCTAAAAATTGCATAAAAACTTGTATACAAGCCATTGGGTGGAACAAGCCTGCCTTTTAGTTACACAAAGCCACAGGTCTTCATTGTGCACCATTACAACCCTCTAGCCTCCGGCATTCTGACAACCAATGACATCATCAGTTGATAAGGAGGATGTCATCTGTCTGCACAGCATCCTAGTTTAACCCTCCCCTGCCCCTCTCCATCAGTGCTGGGGTCACATTAGCTCCGTGATGGAGAAAAACTGAGGGAGAGGAGAAACACTGGCATACTAGTCAGTACCAGTGTGCAAAAGTGTACTTGCTTTATAAAGAATAAATCACCTCTAATGTTGGGTGTCCTACATGTGTGGATGGTGCTGCGATATATAAAAATATTAGAATAGTTTTTCATATTTTAGAATGGGGTGCCTCGGGACTGTCCATAATTTTAAAGGGTGCCTTGACTGAAAAAAGGTTGAGAAACCCTGACCAAGAATGCCCACTCCTCTCATCAAGACATTTTGATATTTGCATAACTCGTTTCAAGAACCAGTGCATTGCTTGCATCAAGGCTGAGGGCTCTTGAGAGGAGTACCGAAGAAGGGTGCAGTGATGCTTTCTGTAAGCTATATACAGGACTTTGTTGGCCCCTCCCACCAGTAATGATTTGCCTGCATTGCATAGAGAAGCACAGAGGCCCAGTGATGACATAATTGGGTCTAAAATAAGGTATGCAATGAAAACCACAAAATGTATATCTAATTATTTTATTAGCACGTTGATAAGGGGTGGGGAGGAAAAATGTAAGCATATGAAACTTCAGCTGTAAATGAAAGCCTCGATGAAATCCATAATGCGGTATGATGTATTTGGCTTGATGCGAGTGTGTACCGGCCAGAACATTTTCTGCAGATGTTAATGATGCAAGGAGAAAAGGTGCTGTCAGTTTCCGTGGCAACACAAAATGTTGCATTGAGTGATGTATATGATGTATTAGTGGCGACGGGGAATGTTGCATAAGTCAAGACTTGTAATGAAAAATCTCTAGATGCCTAAAAAAAATGTTGCTTAATGCTGAACACAATAAGGAAAAAAATACCTCTTTTCAACCATGTTAGAGATTGATAAATGGCAGGAAATATGGATAAAGTGAGGCAAAATTGCTTCTTTTCACATGTAAAAAAAACAGCAGTGCTTCTATACAGCCTGCTTTAAAGGATCTCTCCATGCAAATACAACATTTGTGCCATTGCTGGAGCCTGACGTCTTATAGGCTTTACAAAGATAAACAGTGAGATCTCCTTACCGTACTTCTCAACTCACCCAACTTATCGTGTTCCATCTTCTCCTCCATATTATAAAAATAAATAATCCCGCGGGGAGAACATGAGCTCCTAATAATGGCCATAGTGGGTGTTCAGACCCAGGAACGCAGCGCAGACATCCCACCAATAGTGTCCCCACGCAGGGGTGGACTGACAACTCATGGGGCCCCCGGGCAATAGGGGATCATGGGGCCCCTGTGTCCTTGCCCAAACTCATAAAAGCCTATGAAAAAGGTACCAGGAGCATCTCATGGGGCCCCTTACTGACCCTGGGCCCTCGAGCAGTGCCTGAATTTCCAAATGGTCAGTCCGTCCCTGTCCCTACGAGATATACTGTTAGAAATGCTCAAGTCATCAAAGCCCACTACAGCAAAAAGTTTGTGTTGGCTATGTGTTTAGATGGAATGATAAACTGCATTGTAAAACAATTTGTGTAGCAATGATACACACCAATTAGCCATAAATTTATTATGACCACTGGCAGGCTAAGGCTCCATCCACACTTGTGCGATTCCAAAGTTGTACGATTTCCATTGCGACTTTGATGCAACTTTGGATGGGTGCAACTTTCGCTGTTGACTTTGGTTTTGACTGTTGCACAATTGTCACATTGATAACATTAACAGGCAACTTTCATGCGAGAGTTTACATTTGTAGCCTATGGCACTCAAGAAGAGTCGCAACAGAGTAGTGCAGGAACTTTTTTAAAGTCACTGCAGCTTTAAGTCGCATAGATTTGACCGGCTTCCATTGAAATACATTGGTGGCGAATTGACATGCAACTTTATATGTCCAAAGTCGCTTGACAAGTCACACAAGTATGAATGGAGCCTAAGTGATTAACAACAATTATCTCGTTACAATGGCAACTGAAAGTTGGTGGGATATATCAGGCAGCAAGTAGACATGTTGTCCAAGTGGATGTGTTGAAAGCAGAAAAAAATGGGTATCGCAGTTTGTTGTATATGGGGCTGACAAACTAATCAAGGTGCCCATGCTGACCCATGTCCACAGTCAAAAGCACCTACAATGGTCACGTGAGCATCAGAACTGGACCACGTGGCAATGGAAGAAGGTAGCCTGGTCTGATGAATCACACTTTCTTTTACATCATGTGGATGGCCAGGTGTGTGTGCGTCGCTTTCCTGGGGAAGAGATGGTACCAAGATTGCAATATGAGAAGAGTGATGTTCTGCTGTGAAACCCTGGTCCTGCCATTCATGTGGATGTTACTTGACATGTACCACCTACCTAAACATTATTGCTGACCCAGTACACCCTTTCATGGAAACCATATTCCCTGGATTCTTTCAGCAGGATAATGTGCTCTGCCACACTGCAAAAATGGTTCAAGAATGGTTTGAGGGAAAAAATAGCATGTTTGAGGTGTTGACTTGGCTTCCAAATTCTCCAGATCTCAGTTCAATTGAGCATCTGAGGGATGTGTAGGAAAAACAAGTCTGATCCATAGAGGCCCCACCTCACAAATTAGAGGAATTAAAGGATCTGTTACTGAAAGCTTGGTGCCAGATACCACAACATACCTTCAGAGGTCTACTGGTGTCATGATTCAGTATGTTGGGGCTGGGTTAGTGGCAAAAGGGGGCGAACTCAATATTAAGTGGGTGGTCATAAAGTTTTGTGATCGGTATGACCCATATTACATTTCAAAATAACTAAAGTAATCAACTCATCAGTGTAACCTAATGTAGTGATGCTCATTTATTGTCCAATAGGCAGGCTTCGGTAAACTTGAGTTTACAAAATTGTTCTGTTGATCGGATTATGCTGCCTGGCATGTGTGCCTGGATCACAAGCATGGCTGAACAGATATATTAAACCTGTGCTGCGCTTTGTGCATGGTCCTGCAGTCTTCTGTGACCTGTGAAGTGTCCCAGAAGGCTGCAGGGGAAAGAATGGCGACAGAACATCCATCTCAGATTGCCATGGTGCATCTGACCAGACATGGGTACCTGTTAAAACCAGGTACCCGCTCCCTCCAAAAAGTGGCAGATGTGGCAGTGGAGGGGGGAGGAGGCAAACAATTGGAACCTCCCCTTTTGGGTGAAGTTCCACCAACTGTTAAGACATCAGTCAAACAATAAGAGTATTGTTGTCAATTAACCAACCAACTCATAGGTCTCTTTCAGAGGAAAATTTGATTTTCAGAGATTCAAATGTATATGAATCTTTGAAAAAGCTATAACAACATAAAGAAATGCATTAATTTCATTCGGATGACGTTACATGATGCGATAATAGTTCGGCCTCAAGGGGAAATTAATTCAATCTTCCAATTTGCTCAAGTAAATTTGTGATTTAAATTGAATTTGTGTTGGTCACAGTCAGTCAGTTCACTTCCACAATGTAATGCAATTCAAAGGTTTGAAAATTCAAGGCCACCAAATTTTGCGTTATATATACAGTTGCGTCCAAAAATAACAAATCCTTTGAAATAGTTTTGATATATGATTATCAAATCCACCCAAAATATATAGAGATCTTCCGAAAAAAATGCAAAAGTTTTCTAATCCACCCGGACCAACACATACAGTATATGTAACAAATGCCAAATATAACAAAATTAATTCCAAAAACAAATCAGTTCAGCATAACGAATATGACGAAACAAACGTCTTCAATGAACAAATGTATCTGAAAGTAAATGAAAAGTTCTGGCTTGCACATGTCTGTCTGTCAGCACTATATAAATCCTGTATAAAAACAATAATTGCAATTTATATAAACACACACAGAGCACTATTTACATTTATATATTAACTAATATGTCCATGAAAATGAATCACAAAACATCTAAAGTTCTGATGTCTATGAATTAAACCACAGATGTAACAGTACAGAGGAAGGGAGAGGAGTCACCGCTCTTCTTCCTCTGGGCAGGTATATGTGAGCTTGAACTATTGAGCTCTGTAAGCAAAAATATACAAAAAAGAGCTTAGAGCTCCTCCATCTGGCTGAAGACAAAAATACAAAATGCTCACGTTACCTAGCTAAAGACAGACACAGTATTTTTAATTTTTTCTTTTTCTCTCTTTTACGCATTTTGCTGATACTTTTTAATGAAACTGACCAATCAACAGGAACAGGTCAATAGAGCACAAAAGTATTATCTGTAACACTCGACAAAGCGGGTTTTCAGTTTATGTTAAATATCCCAACAAGACGTAAGCACATGAAACAATGACATTCAGTGTAGTATTTTTAGGCTGTTCCGTGCTATGTTGCATTGTTATGTCTTAATAAGTTCTTACACTTGGGGAAGATGACAGCTTATTCCTGGCTGCCTTATTTCACTGCCAAGATCCCTTAATAGATTTTCCATGAGACTTTGGCAGACTAGGTCCTGGGGGAATACTTTGAAAAGCCAGGAAAAGCAGGTGCTTGAGTACTTTAGCCTGTACTGTGTTATCCTAAACTGCGTATTACAAGGGATACAAGCCCGCTGCTATTCTCCGCTAATAACACAAGTGTTCTCTGATAATTTGCTTAAAAATACAATCAATGAATACATAGAACCACTCCAAAACCATTATAGGATGTAGGGAATACACACAATGTTATTTAAGGGGAATTTCATCTTATACAATTTGTTTCCCGATCAGGCAGTAAGTGCCAAAAATTCCCCCTTTCTAGAGTATATGTTAAGTGACAAAGCAATAGCAAGTTATGTGTTAAATGTAGCTCCGGAAATTTCTTTTTATTGATATCTGCAGTCTTGGGACTAAACTGCCACAAAATTAAGTAAAGCTTCACACCATAAAAGTCTAGAGATTCAACAAACATTATATTCTCCATTGGTATTGACAACCCTGCTGGAATCCTAATGCACTTACGCATTTCACCCTATACTGGGGCTTAATATTAGAGAATTATGGTGTGCACCTAATATAACAAAGGACCTAGGTCTCGCCCTCAGGGACTTTTGAGCAGTGCTGTGTTAAAGAAGAATTCCAGGTATGGATATTTTGTACCTAGTTACATTGGTCTAGCTTGGACTAATTGGACTAAAACTAAGTCGCCAAAGGCGACTACTCTGTCCTCCTTCTCCTGGACCTCTCCGCGGCCTTCGACACAGTTGACCACCCCCTCCTCCTTAATAAACTACTCTCCCTTGGCATCAGAGATACCGCTCTCTCCTGGTTCTCCTCTTACCTATCCCGATGCTCCTTCAGCGTTTCCTACAACGGTGCCACCTCCCCTTCCCTCCCCTCCCTGTTGGGGTCCCCCAGGGTTCCGTCCTTGGACCCCTTCTCTTCTCCATCTACACCTCCTCCCTTGGCAAACTCATACACTCCCACGGCTTCAGCAACCACTTCTACGCCAATGACACTCAAATTTACCTCTCCACCCCTCACCTCACCCCCACATTCTCCGCCCGCATCACTCACCTCCTAAACGACATCTCAGACTGGATGTCTCTCCATTTCCTCAAGCTTAACCTCTCCAAAACTGAGCTTCTCGTCTTTCCCCCTACCCGCGCCTCCCCCCCATCCTATCCATCACTACCAACAACACCACCATCAATCCCGCCCCGCAAGCCAAAGTCCTTGGCGTCATTCTGGACTCAAACCTTTCCTTCCAACCTCATGTCAAATCACTTACAAACACATGCAGGCTCCACCTTCGCAATATCGCCAAGATACGCTCCTTCCTTACCCCAGACACCACTAAACTACTAGTACATTCCCTGATTATCTCACGCCTCAACTACTGCAACTCCCTCCTCACCGACCTACCCCAGTGCAGGCTCTCACCGCTTCAGACCATCCTGAACTCAGCGGCTAGACTCATCCACCTCACCAACCGCTCCACCTCTGCCACCCCCCTCTGCCTATCCCTCCACTGGCTCCCTATTGCCCAACACATCAAATTCAAACTACTCACTCTGACCTACAAAGCCATTCACAACACTGCCCCTAACTACCTCACCAACCTGATTCCCAGGTACCACCCTACCCGTACCCTTCGCTCTTCACAGGACCTCCTATCTTGCTCCCCGGTCTCCTCCTCCCACGCACAACTGCAAGACTTCTCCAGGTCCTCCCCCATCCTCTGGAACTCACTACCCCAATCCATCAGACTGTCACCTTCCCTCCTCACCTTCAGGCGCTCCCTGAAAACCCATCTCTGCAGGGAAGCCTAACCACCCTCACCTAACAGCCGTTCTCCTTCATTCCTCCTACCACTCCATCCCTCACAGCCATTTCCTCCTGTACCACTACCCCCTCCCTTCTAGATTGTAAGCTCGAAAGAGTAGGGCCCTCTAACCCCTCGTGTGCTGTTTGTAGTTGCTGTACTGTTTCATGTATTGTCCCCCCCTTTATTGTACAGCGCTGAGCAAATCCTTTGGCGCTATATAAACTCGATGTAATAATAATAATAATAATAATAATAATGTGTATACCATACCTGACCAACGTCCCTGGAAGCTGGCGGTCAGCCCCCAAAAAGGGGTCATTTTGGGGGGTATTTGTACTGTCCTGGCATGTTAGGGCCTCAAAAAATGAGAGGCAGTAAGTACATCAGGATTGATCAATTCTCAATGATACGTGGCATAACTTGTAGACGCTATAACTTTCACAGACTGAATAATATACACTGATTTGGGTTATTTTTACCAAAAAACGTAGCAGTATAAATGTTGGCCTAAATTTATGAAGAAATGTTACTTATTTGCAAAATTTTATAATAGAAACTAAGCAAAACTTGTTTTTTTTTCAAAATGTTTGGTATTTTTTCACTTATATCTCAAATGGATAAAAACCCAGTGGTGATTAAATACCACCAAAAAAGCTCTATTTGTGTGAAAAAAAAAGATAAAGTTTTGTTTGGGTACAGTGTAGCATGACTGAGTAATTGTCATTCAAAGTGTGAGATCGCTGAAAGCTGAAAATTGGCCTGGCCAGGAAGGAGGTAAAAGTGCCCAATATTGAAGTGGCTAAGCATCAGACTTCAGTCTGGGAACAGAGTGCTAGTCCAATGTAAAGGTGCACAACAACAAGGAAAATTGCAAACACTATCACTAGAGTTGTCATACAACAGCCTATTCCAGGTGTGCCAGTCTGTGATATCCAACCAAGAAAACCCAGGGAATCAACCCAGAAAAACCTAGACTCTTACACCATAAACTCCTCGAACCCATTGAGACCCATGGCAGCACAGTGCCTAAATGGTTAGCACTTCCATCTGGCAGTACTAGGGTCATGGGTTCAAATCCCAACTACAGTACCACCTGCCTGGAGTTTGCATGCTCTCCCTATGCCTTTGTGTGTTTCCTCTTGGTACTCTGGTTTCCTCCCACACTCCAAAGACATGGTAGTAGGTTAACTGGATCCTGTCTAAATTATCCCTACTATGTGTATGTATGAATGTAAGTTAGGGACCTTAGATTGTATGTCCCTTGAGGGTTAGGGACTGTTGTGAATGTACAAATATATATATACATGTAAAGCACTGTGTAAATTGATGGCACTATAGAAGAACCTGTAATAATAATAGAAAGGCCCATAAGAGGGTTTTTTGAAGAACCTGTCAAGTTTGTGAGCGACCAACTTCTCTGCCACCAGGTGTTCATTGGTGGCTGCCTCATGTTTTTCCACCATTATCTCCAAGATCCTCAGGAGAAGGCATGGATTCTGAGAATATTACATAGCCCAATGGTCACCAAGGTCAATGCTCCATCTGTTCTTGTCCCCACCACTCACTGATGCCCTTGAAGACAGATGTGTCACCTCTTGTCCCAGAAGATGGAACTGAGACTCAACCCCTGAGGTGCTCCGAGAGACCTAACTTCAGGAGACCCCCTGTACACTTTGAGAAGAATGAATTTGAATTGTCTTCAAGTTTGCAAGGGACAGCAAGTTGAAGTTGGGTGGAGTATAACAGAATTCCCATTTACTTATCACGCTCAGATGCAGGGATAGACTCTTACATTTCTCTACATTCTCTCCCTCAGAAGCTCAGGAAAGTCACACCTGACGAGGTGGTCTGCAGCCAGGTGGGAGGCCTCCACTGTAAGAACCAGAGTGCAGGCATTGGGCCCAGAGCCTAATAGCACACAGCTTCTCCAAAAGATCCAGCTGCTGTGAGGAGCACCTCCCTGATTGCTGCCAGATTATTGCAGTTTCATTGGGGTGGCACCTTGGACCTCTCCAGCTGATTGCTTGTGTTACTAGAGCTATCCTAGATTTCACTGAGAGTTACACTGTTTCTGAGGATACGCATAAATAATTATGTTCTTAACTGTTTTATTAAAGTATCTATTCTCAAACAGACTGTATGCTATGCAGTCACATGTCCTGTAAATCTGATTGAGCCACAGGGACATTGCTGTGAACAGTCCGTGTCTGTGCAGCTTGTTGTATATTACTCTGCAGTCTGCAGGGTATGCCTGCTCTTTGCCATTCCAACCCTGTTTAGAGTTATTGATTCTACTTGGTACCTGTTTAGTAAACTGCAAATTCCATTTACTCTGATCATTCCGGCAACTACCAATCCATTTACTAACCAAAATATGAATATTTCATCCTGCATCCAGCTGATATATGATAAGAATACCATGGCAGGCTTTTATTCAAATATAAGGAATTCGATATTTGTTTTGTGACAATTTCTGCACAAATTTACAGGCATTGTCCATCAACTTGTATATTTTATGGGCTGTCTGTATATTCCCAGATCGTTAGTATCCATCAGTTAGTGCATCACCATCAAGACAACATAGCATGGGCTGCCTTTTCATTTCTGCATTGTCATATTATCGAAGTGCATTAAAGAACGTTGGTTGGGCAGCAGCAGGAAAACACTATATTGTTATAATGTTGTGAACCGACTTTAAGCTTGTGGTCAGCTACTATAAGTGAGCAGCCTTCTGTAGACTCCACACATCCATTACATAGAAAGGGATCTGTCAAGCATTGCAGAAGAGAACAGGTTCAGAATTATCTGAGGTTTGAGAAAAGAATATCTTAATAAGTGTGAAGTGTGAAGAGCAAAAAGGATATGTTGTATGCAGTAACCAATCAATCAATGTTATAAAATTATGTTATGAAATTAGCTGAAAGATGGTGTCTGGATGACTGCTATCCGTTACTGTCAGGCAGCACAATGAGGAAAAGTCAAGCCAAGCTTTCGAAGCCTTGCAGAGGTAGTAAATATTAAAAAAAGACATGTATAGCAAGGAGCAAAGCACTGGAGGTTGGGAGAATTGTGTCCAAAGGTAATTCTGTCCCAAGTCAATGGCACTTTGACAATTTAGAGCAGTGGTCCCGGTGGACCAGATGTGGCCCTTTGTTTGCTTTATCCAGCCCTTAGAGCACTATTTTTCCCACTGACACCAATGATGAGGCACAATTCCTTCCACTGACACCAACAGTAGGGCAAAATTCCTCAGACTGACACCAATAATAGGGCACTGTTCCTTCCACTGATGTAAAGAGTGGAACACTATTTCTCCCAATGGCACCAAAGATGGGGCACTATTCTTTTCATTATTATCAACAATGAGGCCTTATCCCTCCAATGATACCAATGTTAAAGCACTAATCCTCCCGCTTATACCAATGACAGAGCACTGTTTTTCCTACTAATACAAATGATGGGGCAGTATTCCTCCCACTGACACTAATCATGGAGCACTATTACTACTGACACCAATGATGGGGCACTATTCTTTCTACTAACACCAATGATAGGGCACTATTCCTCCCACTAACACCAACAAAGGACACCATTCCTTTTCCTACTGACCACATTTTGTACTCCCACTGACTACCAATCCTGAGGCATTATTTGCTTCCACTGATTCTAGGACATTTTCTGCTACCACTGCCCTCCCCCCCAAAGTCTGATGGATAATAAACTGCCTCCTTTCATTTGAATGTTTGGAGACCTCTACTTTAGTGAATAACCCTGATGGGAACTTATCATAATTTACATTTATATTCTTATGAGTTCACCACTTTCAGGTGATGTGGGCTTACCTAAGGCTCAGAGTCTAAGTGGCCCCTTGGTCTTCACTAGTGCAGCTACTGTACTGCAAGATGCCACCAGGTTGCAGCCCCTTAGGATCTCGCCACCAGTGGCTAGCAAGAACAAGTAGGCTTTGATGAGATAGAATGGAAGATTAGTCATGTTCAGATGGAGGTCAAGGCAGGCAGCAGGCAAATATAGCTTTCAGGCAGAGGTCAAGGCAGGTGGTATGAAAGTATAGTCAGGAATGGGTAGATTCAGCAAGAAGAACAGGAGACACAGGAAAAGTCAGGTAGTCTGGGTCATCAACAGGAATGGTAGAATTTAGGCTAAGTACTTTCACAAGGCAGCTGTCCAGAAGTCACAGCTCCGGCCTTCATAAGAGAAGGGGTTTGCATGCACCTATGCACATCAATGCGCACACGCCTAAGACCAACCACATGCAACCATGGAACCATGGCTGCAACCATGGAAGTGTGTGTAGTGCAACTCCTGCAGGGGCCGCTTGATAATGCTTGTCCCCAGTGATTGCCCTGACCTTGTAAGCCCTGACCTTGTACCTCTGACACTCTGGGTTCAGACATATTTCAACAGTAGGATAGGATAAGATAGGATAATAATGCAAGAGACACAATTCTTTAGTAATAATGCTATATTGGTCTTGTTCAAAAGAGTAGACCACAAGAATAATGCGTTTAGGATATACAACCCCAGTTAACACATAAAAATAGAACACTGGTAAAATAGGAATAATCAGTTAGCAACGTTTAACAAATTATATAGTCATGACTAATAAGCTTCAACTATTAAACTGCAACACCAACAGTAAGAGGGGAAGAAAAGGCTTGTTGACTCATCAGCTCCTGCTAGGGCACCGGCGCCGCAATAGTGGATGCAGAGAATTATGTAAATGTATACTCCAACATAAAGAGATATAAGTATCATAATTTGAATATTAATGGTTTTATAGGAGAAGAGGTCCCTTTAACTAGAGATTGCAACTTGAGTCCTGTAATGTTTAAAGTTCCTGATATGGTGGTGTTCGTTGTCTTCTGCTAGCATTAGTGGGGCCCATAAACATTAGTGAATACTGGTAATTCAATGAAGGTAAACAAACAAGCCGTGGTACTGCTCAAAGCAAAGATCTCCTGATACTAAGGTGTATTGGTGTCTGCATGCAGTGTCTCTAGAGTGATGACAGAAAGAGGCTGCACATCCACAAGGTCACCAATCACGTGACGGCCTGTCAGTGCAGCATGCAGAGATGTCTGTGTGAAGATCGGATAGTGGCAGTCGCACTGCAGAGACACTGATGTGATCCTGGTGTGGTGATCGGTGTCACTGCTGTGCTGAACTGATGTGCAGAGTGTCGCAGCAGTAAGCCAGCAATCAGTCTCTGAAGGAGAAGGGCTGTTACCCTGTGTTCTGCTCTGAATCCCACGCCAAGAGAGCGAGCCAGTTCCTTGCAGTAGAATATACTGTATCTGCTCTCTCAGCAACCTTCTGGTTCCCCAGCTCTCTGGTATTTGTAGTTCAATCAGCACTCAGAAATATAGTATGTATTGGCTATAAGACTAAAGGTCCCAAGATCCTCTGCTGTCAGAGGAACTGGATACACTCTGCTAACAGAAAGGGATGTAGAGGTCCCAGCACCGGGCACTAGGGGGAAAGTTTAAACCATAGTCTCGTCTGTAAATGTCCCTGAAAAGCTTAATGATATAGTCAGCAACTGGCTTCATGATGTGAGACATATTTTAACAGGACTGGCACAGCTCCTGGAGGTACCGTAACACATGCTCTCCATGATCTGAAGATTCTAGCTTGGTAGTAAATAGATAATGTCTTGAATTGTAAAGAGTGTGTAAAACCTCAAAGTATTTATTACTTCTTACAGAGCTCACAGTACTCAGTTCACAGTAAAGAAGAACAGGGCCATCTTTGTTCAAGCAACATCCAAGGTCAGCATCTTCTTCCTGGACTGAGATACTGGCTTAGAGATGACACAATCACCTAGATTCTGGTACCTGCACAGTTCTTGGCTGTGCTCACAAATGTCTGACACAGATCAGCCCCTGCTGCAACCTTTCACCTTGTGACTTACTAGTAAGCTACAATGGAGAGGAGAGGTGACTGAGGAAATGCTTCTTCCTGCCTGCAGCAGATTGATGACATCACCTTAGACAAGGCAAATTAATCCAAATGCTGCTCAAGGATTTTAAATGATCAAAAAAGGTTCTGAAAAATGATATGGTTGTTGTATATTGTGACATGTCAGCAGTGTATTCATGCAGACTTGTAAAGTAATGTGACATACTGATTGTAAATTATTTATATTTCTGTCCTCCAGCCAGCAGTTGGTAAGTGTGAGTCTGGTAGTTTAGGGTATGAGATTCCTGATGTACTGCTGTGCTGAGAATACAGACCAGAATAGCAGGATTTCAGGTTTGACAGCTGAATGAGTCATCTGTTAGACAGTACAAAGCTAGTGGTGGGCTTTATTAGACAGCCCAGCATGCACTGAACAAACTGAAGCATGGAAGCACTCTATATTGGGGCTCATTTACATTTGTGGAAGCACTTGCTGCTCCTCTGAAAAGCGATCTGGATCAGTTTGCAGAAGGCTTCTGACAGGTGGCTTGGAGGCGATATGTTCTCTCTTCACCGCCTGATTTAACCCTTAAAAACCTTTGCACATGGTTACAAAGCAGTTGTAGCACTTGAATGGATAGAGTACGGTCACTGAACATGACGGGGTGTAACTTTTGCCGCAAAGCATTGTGAACACCCCCTCCAGTTGCTGTGTTGGATTAGAGGGGGTGGTTGGGGAGTGGTAAAACCATGGCTCAACTGCCTATTTTTCCAGTCCCAGCCACAAATGTGAACAAGCCCTCACAGATTTACTTGTTCAAGTATTAAGATTAAATTGATCTCCAGTAATGATCTGTGTTGCATAGTTCCATTGGCCCAGCTTGGCATGAAGTAAATATGCATATCTCATAAATTAAGGACTGCTAGGGAAGTTAAAAATCACTAGTAGTTGGCGCTGCTACACTGATAGACACAATTTTCTGGATCCTGCTTGGCTCTGCCACCATTCATAGGCGTCTTGTATTTTTTCAGTGAGTACAAGGAATTCTCTGATTGGACAAGGTGGAGAGGAGGGATGGTGATGTCACAATCTCCACCTCATCCATTCATTCATCATTGAAAAAAAAAAACTATGAATGGGGGCTGTCAGGGATCGCCGCGGCGCTGGTCCCGGCGCAGGCGCAGTGCGCCGCCCTGCACGGGGATACGGGCACTAGGTCCAGGCCAGCCGCGGCGACGAACTCGCGCATGCGCACCGGGGTCCACGGGCGCGTGCCTGGCACCAATGACAGCGCAGGGCGCGATATTTAAATCCCCCTGAGCTGTCACTGGTTGCCGTTTGGACTCTTCTTGTTCCTGATCCGTGTATACCTGTATTCTGATAGTTGCTGACTCGGATTGCTCCTGACTGTGCTGTACTCGCCTGCCCTGACCCTTGGCTTGCCTGACCTCTCTCCTGGATGCCCCCTGTTGGATCTGATCTACTGTTACTGACCTGACTTTTCTCTGCCCGCTGCTTGGTACCTCGCAGACCCCACGGCTCCCAACTCGGCTGGTTTGACCCCGCACCTGCTCAGCCATCCATACCTCCATCCAGCCATCCCGTCGGGATCACCCGACCCCCTCATATCAGGCTGTTACCCTGCGGGAGCCCCTGGCGGACGCCTATACCACTGGTGAGTGTACCCAGTAGTCGTGACCTGGTCTCGGTGCGCTTCAAGTCTATCCCCACCATCAGGGGCCCTGGTGAACAAGTGCTCCGGGACTTAGACTCCGCGCTCTGGAAGCACCTGACCAGTGGAGTGCTGGAGGTACCGCCAGGCGGTCCCTTACAGGGTCAGTGATGAGTGAGTGGTTCCCTTAGTGCAGGAGTGTCCAAACTTTTTTCAAAGAGGGCCAGATTGGATGAAGTGAACATGGTGGAGGGCCGAACATTCTTTGAACCATTACAATTAAATGCAAATAAATTATTTATGCCAAGTTAATTGCAAACGACATACTTTTCATTTCATAACATTAAGATCAACTGACAGCTGAGTTTTCACAATGTATTGAAAATAAATTTTAAAAAAACTTACCTGCACTAATGTGAAGGGTGAAAAAGGTAGCTGGAGCTGAAGTCTCTGCTCGGCAGCCAGGAGGAGAAGAGAAACCCACTTCACGCCGGAAGCCCGGCCCTGACGTCACCGCCCTCTGTCGCTCCCAGTGCGGCGCAGTCACGCATGCGCACTGCTCTCAAGCAGAAGACTGTCTGCCACAGAAGGGAGGGCCGTGCGACAGCCGCATTTACACAGACCAGGGAGAACGCGCCGCAGTCAGGCATGCGCGCTGCCCTCTGCTCTCAAGCAGAAGACTGTCTGCCATAGAAGGGAGGGCCGTGGGAGGGCCACATTACACAGAGCAGGGAGGGCTGTTGGAGGGCCGTATTAAACTGACCCCCGGGCCGTAAATGGCCCGCGGGCCGGACTTTGGACATGCCTGCCTTAGTGTGTAGAGGGGAAGCCGCTTGGCACAGGACAAGGATGATCATGGCTATCGCTGTAGTAGCACCAACTATTACAGTGATTTTCAGCTTCCTCAGCAGTCCATCAGGTATGAGATATGTACACTTACATAGTACCAAGCTGGACCAATGTAGCTATGCAGTACACATCATACCTGGAGTTCAGTTTAATGAAATAAAATATCAGTTTATAATGTTTTAAGACTTAGAAATATGTAAAATAAAATTTGCCAAAAAGCATTATATTTTCCCTTTCAAATGGTGACGGCCTTTAAAACACACATACACTTCTGAGCCGGAATTCTTCAATGAAACATAAGCTATAGGATGACATTGCAAACCAGATCAGCTAGCATCACCTGCTATCTGGAAACATTGTAGATTGTATGGCCAAATCTGGTCATATATTAAGAAAAACTTTTACAGCACAGAGAATCATAGATCCGGCATTACTGTAAACCTGGCAGTGGTATTTCAAAATATTATATATATGTACACTATAATGCCAAAAGTATTGGTCGGCCTGCTTTTACACGCATATGAAGTTTAATGGCATCCCAGTCTTGGTCTGTAGAGTTCAATATTGAGTTGGCCCGCCCTTTGCAGCTATAAAAGCTTCAACTCTTCTGGGAAGGCCGTCCACAAGGTTTAGGAGTGTGTCTATGGGAATGTTTGACCATTCTTCCAGAAGCACATTTGTGAGGTCAGGCACTGATGTTGGATGAGAAGGCCTGGCTCGCAGTCTCTACTCTAATTCATCCCAAAGATGTTCTATCAGGTTGAGGTCAGGACTCTGTGCAGGCCAGTCAAGTTCCTCCACCCCACACTCACTCATCCATGTCTTTATGGACCTTGCTTTGTGCACTGGTGTGCAGTCATGTTGGAACAGGAAGGGGCCATCCCCAAATTCTTCCCACAAAGTTGGGAGCATGAAATTGTCCAAAATGTCTTGGTATGCTGACACCTTAAGGGTTCCTTTCACTGGAACTAAGGGGCCAAGCCCAACCCCTGAAGAACAACCCCACGCCATAATCCCCCCTCCACCAAACTTTACACTTGGCACAATGCAGTCAGGCAAGTACTGTTCTCCTGACAACCGCCAAACCCAGACACGTCCATCAGATTGCCAGACAGAGAAGCGTGATTTGTCACTCCAGAGAACACATCGCCACTGCTCTAGAGTCCAGTGGCGGCGTGCTTTACACCACTGCATCTGACGCTTTGCATTGCACTTGGTGATGTAAGGCTTGGATGCAGCTGCTCGGCCATAGAAACCCATTCCATGAAGCTCTCTATGCACTGTTGTTGTGCTAAACTGAAGACCACATGAAGTTTGGAGGCCTTTAGCTATTGACAGTTGGCAACTTCTGCGCACTGTGCACTGCAGCATGCGTTGACCCTGCACTGTCATTTTACATGGCCTACCACTTTGTGGCTGAGTTGCTGTTGTTCCCAGTTGCTTCCACTTTGTTATAATACCACTAAGAGTTGACTGTGGAATATTTAGAATCAAGGACAGTTCACAGATAGATTTATTGCACAGGTGGAAACCTATTGCGGTACCACGCTTGAATTCACTGAGCTCCTGAGAGTGACCCATTCTTTCACAAATGTTTGTAGAAGCAGTTTGCATGCCTAGGTGCTTGATTTTATACTGTAATGAAGAACAAATACAAAAGCGCACCAACCTTGTGCATTACCTCATTAAAAAAGAGTGAATTTATTGAGTTAAGATAAATACTCACAAAAGTGGCAATATATAAGGCATATAAAATCCAAAATCGAAACACTGGAATAGGAGACACGTGCAAATCCTGAGGAAGCAGGGATCTCCCTTGCTGCATCAAAACATGCATTATAAAATGCACAAGGCTCACTGCAGGAGCTACTTTGGAGCATTTGTCGCACATATGGGAGCCCATTGAAGTGAATGGACTGCCTTGTGTTGCTACACAACAAAAGCACATAAACGTATTGCACATGTGTGAATGGGGCCTTGGAGTGACAATGCTCACACACCGGCCTATATCAGGACAACAAAAACTGGATTAGACGCCTCCCTATTTCTTCTTTTCCATAACACAACTAAGCAGGGTTTTGTAGTCCTCACCAAATGATAACAGTCAGCACAGGAAGCAACCAGTTGACATGATTTCTGGCAGGATCATCAGATTATTTGAAGCACTTATTGAACAGAAATAATAAAATACTTTCAATAGTATATTTAATAGACTAAAAAGGACCAAATAAACAAAGTTCACTTGCATGCAGACAGCCCTAGGTAATGGCCACATGTGATGCTTAGCCTCCATGATTGAAAAAACTGAAATCCAATTAATAAAGGGGGCGGGTCAGAAACAGTAAGGCTTGGCAGAAAAGAGCTAGATGGTGCTGGATGACCTCCAGATAGCAAATGAGGCAGCCTTATCTGACTTTGCTGCAGCTTCAAATGCACACTGTGAGAAGCTCACAGTATGCAGTGAAATCAGAGTAAGCAATTGCAGTACACAAGAGGAACCTGCACAACCGCGCAAGACCAGTGTTCAGCTTTAAAGAATCCAAAACTTAATACAAAAACAAAAATTTAAGTACTAGCTAGAATCTGACAATAATGTAAAACTCACACCTGCACAGAAAATTACATATTTGACATTTATGTAACTGCTGGACCGCCTGTGTTTCTATGTTACCTGCCGTTCTATGCTAAATGAGGCTTAAAAATTGACATTTTTCATTATTCCTCTACAGGATTACACGCTATTTGTACTTAGAATTACTTGGCAGGACATCTGTACATAAGAAAAGATCATTCTCCCTTAAACTTTCTTAAAGGGTCAGTCCATACGAAAGCAGCTACTGGCTTAAAGGGACTGCGAGGTTGAACCAAAACTCAGATTTAAGGTCCTGGCAATAAAAGCAGTCATACTCACCTCTCTGGCAGCCCATGTCTTCTCATTACCCTCTGTTTCAGCTACGCAGCCACTGTGCAATGATACATACAGAGCTCCCTCTAGTGATTAATCCACAGATTTCTCTATTAAATACAATAAGAAAAATATGGATGTCAAATCAGTCCATATATACAGAGATCAACTGTCTACTTAGCTGTTTAGCCAGTTTAAAAATACACCAAAAACTCTGGTTGTCTATTGTTGGTTGGAGTGTAAATATATTTTATTTATAAGAAACAGATAATGTTTCAGTCTGCTCCACCCAACTGTGAATAATGCTTCACATGACAGATCCTCTGTAAGTAACACAAATCTTCTACTACAACTCAAAGAGAAACCTTTTTGAGTGTTTTTAAAATTGATTAATCAATGTAGTGTATTACTCAGAGAAACAATAGCATTTCAATTAACCTCTGGCCTGTTTGGGTCCTGATATAATTACTGTCAGAGATGGAATGACGAAATCTCTCTTAGAAAAGTCAACCAAATGTGGCACTGGCCAAATCTGCCATAGATTTAATTAACATTGTTAAAAGATAGATTTATTGGAAATAATTACCAATGGTTACCTTGCGCACAAATCAATTTTTCTCGTCGCTGTGTAGATGGAAGATAACTCAGGGTTTATTGCATTAGTTGTAAATCAAATCATTTGCATTTTTATAACAAATTGCATCACGGGTCCCTGAGGAGAGATGGCATGTGCCCTGCATACACTTACACAAACCAGATGTAATATCTTCCTCAGGCATACATGCTAATCTTTCAGCTTGAACCTGAAACTGCAATAATAAGTCTTGTTTCTCTTTGTACACTTGAAAAGCCGTCTTGCCCCAAGCAGTGATTGATCTCCATCTGAGCCTGAATGAGAACCAGAAAAGTAGAAGAAGACGCTCACATCTTAACTCTTGCTGGGGCTTTAATAAGGGAAAGCAAAGGTCATAGAAACCAAACTACAAAAATTCATAGAGTCATGTGATCACTCTAAAATCTACTTCCCAACATTTAAGATGTCAATGTCTACAGAGCACATCACCAGAAAGTTTTCCTCTTTCCTTTCTCTTTCCTTGCCTTTCCCTTTTACTTTTCCTTTTCCTTTCCTTGCCTTTCCCTTTTACTTTTCCTTTTCCTTTCCTTGCCTTTCCCTTTTACTTTTCCTTTTCCTTTCCTTGCCTTTCCTTTCCCTATACTTCCCTTCTCCATTCCTTTCCTTCCCCTTTCCTTCTCCATTCCTTTCCTTCCCCTTTCCTTTCCTTCCCCTTTCCTTCTCCATTCCTTTCCTTCCCCTTTCCTTTCCCTTTCCTTCTCCTTTCTTTTCCTTCCCCTTTCCTTTTCCCTTTTTCCTTCCCCTTTTCCATTTCCTTTTCCCTTTCCCATTTCCATTCTCTTTTTTCCTTTTCCTTCTACTTTTCCATCTCTTTTTCCTTTCCCTTTTCCTTTTTCCATTCTCTTTCCCTGCCTTTCCTTTCAATACCTCTTTCTCTTTATTTTCTTTTTCTTTCCTCACATTCTCCTTTCCTTGTAGTGCCAAATACCCCATGCCACACTCCTATTTCCAGGTTGTTTTTTATTATATTGTGATTAACTAGCTGCCGACCGCAGATAGCCGAATGACGGCTGCACTGCGGCCGGCCAGTTCTGAGTGGACGTCATATGACGTCCTCCCAGAATGCGCTCTCCTGCGCGCCCCAGGGGGCGCGCACCCGGCGATCTCCATGATCGCTGTGTCGTACGGACACAGCTGATCACGTGATGTGGTAAAAGGCCAATCACAGCGGCCTTTTACCACATGATCAGCGGTGTCCAATGACACGCTGATCAGAGGGAAATGCAAGTGCCGGTTCTCGGCTGCACTTTCCTCACGCTGTCAGATCGTGAGGAAAGTACTGCCGAGAACCGGCAGTTGTCAGAGCGGGGATCAGCACCGATCATCAGTGCCCTGATGATCGGTGCCCAGCAGTGCCACCCGCCAGTTCCGCCCACCTGTGCCCAGCAGTGCACCCACCTGTGCCCAGCAGTGCACCCACCTGTGCCCAGCAGTGCACCCACCTGTGCCCACCAGTGCCGCCCAGCAGTGCTGCCAGTCAGTGCCACCAGTCAGTGCCCAGCGGTTGTGCCAGTCAGTGCCGCCAGTCAGTGCCCAGCAGTGATGCCAGTCAGTGCCGTCTATCAGTACCCATCATCAGTGTCACCTATCAGTGCCGCCTATCAGTGCTGCATATTAGTGCCGCCTATCCGTGCCACCTCATTAGTGCTGTCTATCAGTGCCCTTTAGTGCTGCCTATCAGTGCCCATCAGTGCCGCCTATCAGTGCTGCCTCATCAACGCACATCAGCGAAGGAGAAAAATTACCTGTTTGAAAAATTTTATAATAGAAACAAAGAAACTTTTTTTTTTTTTTTCAAATTTTTGGCAATTTTTTATTTATAGCGCAAAAAGTAAAGTGCCCAGTGGCGATTAAATACCACCAAAAGAAAGCTCTATTCGTGAGAAAAAAATGATCAAAATTTCATATGGGTACAATGTTGCATGACTGCGCAATTGCCAATCAAAGTGCGGCAGCGCTGAAAGCTGAAAATTGGCCTGGTAAAGAAGGGGGTAGAAGTGCCCGGGGGGCAAGTGGTTAAGGGGGTTGTTTGGCTCAGTGGTAGATCTGTTTCATTGAGTCCTTGTGAGTCAGAAAGTCTGGTTTAGGGCTTGGCGAGCCACTTTTATTGAGCAGATTGAAAGAAAAGTCCTTCCGTCAGGTTACCCATGCTGGGGTTTTTCACCAGCAAAATTGGTTACACAAAAAATGTCACCTGGCTCTCTCTTCAGCAGTGCCACTGCTCTTCTCACTGCTCCCTCAGACCGTATTCCCCAGATCTCCTGGTCCTCTTTATTCTCCTGGCCCACTCAGCCTACAGTTACATGGGCCCGTTTCTTGGCCTCTCAATATGGGATTTCCTGGCATCCTGGGCTCTCTCACTCCACTGAGACTCATGGACTCCCTCAGTCCCCTGGACTCATCTAGTCGCCTCAGCTCTCCCAGTCCTCCAGGCTCATTCAACTGTCCCGACTCTCTCAGTCCTGTGGGTAAGAAGACTTTCCATCATGGAGTACTGCCTACTGAATAGATAATACCTGTCTCCTGCATGCAGCACACAACTGTCTTCTGATCGGAGCCCTGCACTATGGTAAGGTCCTTCTTATAAGTAGAGAGAACTTATGACCAGGAGAACACTGACACACCAGCCTTCTCCACTCAGAAACAATAAACTGGAGCCCCTCAAACTGCAACTTTGAACATCCTGTGTGCCTTTTGCCTATGTTCACACAGTGGCAGGTCCAGCACTGTCACAATATTTATATATGAAGGTAAATCTGTGATGATAATCCTTGGTGATGATCCTTGATGGTGCTCCAAGCTTTAAAAGTTCAGTATTTCTGCAGTTTATATATGAGAATTGCTTAATACTGCAATGACAGGGACAAAAGGAAGGCATACAAAGTTTGGAATATCAGTCCGGTGCTCGGCAAGGCTCTGCAGCACCACCACGGCACACAGCATCAATACAAGTATTACCCTTGACCTAATATCACAGGCACATCCTTTCCTTTATCATAATTTCTCTTTAATCAGTTTTTTTCCCAGCAAACCAATGGTGTGCGATAAGAGGCCGCTTAATTAAAATGCTGGCAATTCACTTTGCAGTTATAAAAACCTAAAACGTGCCGATGATAAAAAATATTGAGTTTAGTAGCACGCCATTTAATCCTTCATTGGGATCTTCTGCTGCGTCCTATCTGATGCAGCCGGGGATTTTGAAGTGAAACTGCCCGCACAAGTCTATTAAATCCACATAAATCCTCAGGAAAGCAGCTTAAATCACTCTTATCTCACTAGTGAACAGCGTTTAGGAAGAACAAAATGAAAAATACATCCCAGACACATTTCAGAACACAATTTGAAAGTAAATGAAACATTTTCCCTAAATGACTAATATTTTGAAAAATAATATGTGCAGTTGGGGGTCTAGGGTGAAGACCAGTACCAGTGATGGGAGCTGAATTAGTAATCTTTGTAGTAAATGTAACATTTATATAGCTGATTCTGTAATGTTTTCACTGATAGTTATAGACCCCCATTGCCGTCCTGTGGCTTGAGGGACACAAGTGGCCCTTTGGTACTGTTGAGCTTCGTTGGCAATTTTTCTTGGCTAGGTCCTCATTCAAGGCCAGCGAAAGAAATACCGTGCAACTGAATTCTGGTTTGGTTTATTCCTTTCACCTTACTTTTGAAAAGGAAATACCAAATATCTTCTGTAGCATGTCATTAAAGGTTCTCATTGATCCAGGGCATCGTATATAGTAGTAGCTGGGCATATTAAACTGGACTTGTTCTGTAATGGTGCAGACATTTTGTAGCTCATCCAAGCCTATTGTTCAGTTCTAAGGAGCGTCAGGAAAATATCCCCAACATTTACAGGGGTTGGACAAAAATATGGAAACACTACATGATTTGCAGGTGTGAAAGTGATGGCATGTTTCACATTGAAAGCAGAAGTGATGTGACATTATTTTGCTTCCGCTGTGTGATGAGACACCTAGCTAACAGGTGGGAAGCCTCACTTTCATCAATGACTGTGTGCGCTGCTAGTAATACGGATTCATGTTGGAGCTTACTGAGATTCAAAGTGGCCAAATTGTTGGTGCTCACTTAGCTGGTGGCTCTGTGACTGAAGTTGCAAATTTATTTGCAGTGTCACGAGGTACAGTATCAGAAATTATGATGGCATATAAAGTTTGTTGAATGGAAAGGAAGCAAAAGACACAGCGCCTCTAAGTGTAGACTGTATACCAGTTTATTGTTAAAAAAGGTAAGTTTAACAACTCACATCTTGTAAAAGTAAAACAGGCTCATAGGGGTAAGTGTGCAGAATATCTATTGCCAGATGTGGAAGACTGCTCAGGGAGGGATCCCAGCCGATCAGCAGGAGGTGCTGCAAGGAGGAGAGGCATGGATGGTGGAGTCTGGCTGAGTCCCTGGTATGTCCGGAGCTATTGGCGTTGGCGTCTGATGTCATTGGGATGCGACGCATTTCTGAGCATGTGCAGGGACCGATGTGGACCTGCGCGCTCTTTCTTCAGGCATAGACCGATGTGGCGCTGTGTCTTTTGCTTCTGTTCTTCTACTTTAGAGTTCTGCTTCACTCTACCACAGCCTGCCCTAGTGCCTACTGGATTACCCTCTGCCTGACCTGGAACACATTCCATTTATTATAAGACTACATGGACTGCACAATTTATGCTCCTGTTTACTCTCCTTGTTGAATGGAAAGGACCCGTGATGACGTCAGATGTTGCTGATGAAACGCATTGAGCGGGACTACCTTGATACGTCATTTCTGGGCAGTGGAACACAGGTGGAATGCAAACCGGCATTCCATAGGTTTGTATGCAGATTTGTACATGCCAAAATGTTTTTACGATGTAAGTGCATATTTAAAGTGTGTTTCTTAATAAATGAGAATTACTACACCATGAGAGGTTCCTTTTTCTCTCTATGAGGGAGTTTCATGCAGAGTCTCTAAAAAGAAAGGATTATTGATGGAGTCATGAAGCCATCCTTTTTCAAGTGTCTGGTGTACTGGCTGGAGTATATAATACAATTGGAATACCCTATACGCATTTGACCTTCTTTGTGAAAAGAGGTCATTTCAGTCTGGTGAACGTGGTGTGATTTCATTTGGGAGAAGGTGGAGAGCAGGTTGTCCTTTGGGTATTTTTCATCACTTTGCACAGCACTGATGCTGATTATTTTTTTTTTGTATCCAAAAACAATTTGAGAAAAAAGGCATAATGATAACATATACAGTTTACATTCGGATCATGGAAAAACTCAGTAAATGCCAGTATCCCCTGATGGGATATACATCTGAAGCACACATAGTTTCATCATATAACACTGCAGAAAGCAAGAATACACAAAATAAACATAATCCAAACAAATACCAACATGGAGAATGAAGTGAACATAACAATTGAGTACATGAATCAGCCAATCTTCATATAGTCCCTCTAATTACAGAATGCAATGCAATACACGGTGAAAGGATGGTGATAGCAGTGGATAGTTGGATGTCCACCCCTGGAGGTGGAGGCTGAAGAACTGTAGTTGTACCTGTGGGTCTGCTGGTAATCGAAGTTCACCCAAACTCAGAGAAATGGGAAGGAAATGTTGAGAATGTAGGATAGAGTGAATGAGGAGAAAGAGGGGGAGAGAAAGAAAGAGAATGAAAGAGAAGGAAAAACTTTTCTGAAAAGCATTAGCTTGATGGACATGGTCAACTGACCGAAAGAGACAAAAGGCCATCGCACAGGATTGTGACTCGGAGAAAACAACTGCTACAAAAGTGACTGCAGAGCTCAGTCTCAGTCTTCCAAAGCCCATGTCCACAAAAACTGTGCGGAGGGAACTCCACAAGCAAAGCTTTCATGGGCAAGCTACAATTACCAAGCCACTAGTGACCGATATTAATGATCTGAAGTTTAGAGAGTGGTTGCAACACCCATAAATCGTGGACTATCGATCTATGGACGATGTAATATTGTCCAGTCAATCTAGCCTCACACTGTTTCCAACCACCGGATGTGTTTACGTGTGGCGAACACCATTCTAAGATTACAGGACTGTCTTTTGCCAATTGTAAAGCATGGTGGCGGCACAATCATGGTTTAGGCAGCCATATCTTGGTATTCTGCAAGCCCCATCATCACCATCAAGAGTGAGTTGCTGCCAGGAACTTTGTACAAATTTTGGCTGACCATGTGAACTCCATGCTGCAGACATTGTTTTCCGAAGACAGTACCATTTATCAGAATAATAATGCTGTGATTCACACAGCTGGGGTTGTCAAATCATCGTTGGACAAGCATACAGACGAAGTTTTGAACATTCCCTGGGTGCCGCAGTCACCCACATCAATATCATAGCGCCAATATGGTCAATAGAGATGAGCGAAGTATTCAAAAATTTGATTCGACTGATTCGGCGAATTCGTGGACAATATTCGATTCGAGTCGAATATATTCGCTGTGAATTTAACTTAAAAAAGGGTGTTTCTGGGCTTCAGAGAGACTTAATATTAGTGCAGAACACTGTACCTTTAATTTAAATGCCCTTGGAGTCTGCTGGGGAAGAGAAATAATACTGTCAGTCAGTATGACATGCAGATGAGTGCCGTCGATCTTAGAATCACCGCACACTTCACTCATTTGGCCAGTCACGGGGCCAAAACCAGTGTTTGGAGCCACAGTGTGGCGGTGGAGGCAGCAGCAATGGGAGGCCATACAGCAACCTATGACAAAATGGAAACCAGCAGGAGTGTGAGGAGACCTCAAAGTGGCACATGGCAGAGTGGGAGCAATGGGAGGCGGTACAGGGACCCATGTGACACTGTGGACCCAGCAGCAGCGTGACCAGGCGGTACGGAGGCCCATGGCAGATTACAGGCCTGGCAGCAGCAATGGGAGGCCCGTAATCTGTCAGCACCCTATGACAAAATGGAACCCACCAGCAGTGTGAGGAGACCTGAAAGTGGCACATGGCAGAGTGTGGCGATGGAGACAGCAGCAATGGGAGGCCGTACAAGGACACATGACAGACTCTGGACCTGGCAGCAGCATGAGGAGGCAGTATAGGGGCCTATGGCAGATTAGGGGCCTGGCAGCAGCTATAGGAGGCCCGTAATCTGCCAGCACCCTATGTCAAAAAATTCAACACACCAGCAGTGTGAGGAGACCTGAAAGTGGCACATGGCAGAGTGTGGCGATGGAGACAGCAGCAATGGGAGGCCGTACAGGGACCCATGACAGACTCTGGACTTGGCAGCAGCATGAGGAGGCGGTATATAGGGGCCTATGGCAGATTAGGGGCCTGGCAGCAGCTATGGGAGGCCCGTAATCTGCCAGCACCCTATGTCAAAAAATTCAACACACCAGCAGTGTGAGGAGACCTGAAAGTGGCACATGGCAGAGTGTGGCGATGGAGACAGCAGCAATGGGAGGCCGTACAGGGACCCATGACAGACTCTGGACTTGGCAGCAGCATGAGGAGGCGGTATAGGGGCCCATGGCAGATTAGGGGCCTGGCAGCAGCTATGGGAGGCCCGTAATCTGCCAGCACCCTATGTCAAAAAATTCAACACACCAGCAGTGTGTGAGGAGACCTGAAAGTGGCACATGGCAGAGTGTGGCGATGGAGACAGCAGCAATGGGAGGCCGTACAGGGACCCATGAGAGACTCTGGACCTGGCAGCAGCATGAGGAGGCGGTATATAGGGGCCTATGGCAGATTAGGGGCCTGGCAGCAGCTATGGGAGGCCCGTAATCTGCCAGCACCCTATGACAAAAAATGGAACACACCAGCAGTGTGTGAGGAGACCTGAAAGTGGCACATGTTTGAGGCATGATTCATGGCGGATTTAGTCAGTTGTGTCAGGAACTGGTGGTTTGAAATCCAGACTAATCCACGCCTGATTCATTTTCACAAACGTGAGTCTCTCCACACTTTGGGTGGACAGTCGTGTCCTCCGCGGAGTTACAATACCTCCTGCCGCACTAAACACGCGCTCCGATGCCACGCTACTGGCCGGGCATGACTGCCTTTCAAGGGCAAATTCAGCTAGTTGGGTCCAAAGGTCAAGTTTCGTTGCCCAGTAGTCAAGGGGATTGTCTACCTCGGTTGGCAGGGTGCTGTCCAAGTAGGCCCAAGCCTGTTGTTTGAGGTCCTGCTCCAGGTCCACCTGATGCTGCTGCTGCTGCTGCTGCGGCTGGTTAGTAGTTTCCTCACTGCGCTGGTGAAGAAAGCTACTCATCATCGACTGCAGACTGAGGCAGCCGCTGCTGGTGGAGCTGCCACTGCTCCTACCACCCCACCCCTCCCCTGCTGCCATGGCAGCGGAACGCGAGCGCACAGGGCCCACAGTGTCTGAGGATGGACGTTGGCGCACAAAGGCAGAGACCAACTGACTACATAGGTGGTTTTTATAGTACGTTATTTTGGCCTCCCTCTCAGCAGGTGTGAAAAAGGCCACCATTTTTGAACGGTAGCGAGGGTCCAACAAGGTGGACAGCCAAAAGTCATCCCTCTGTCTGATGGTTATTATTCGGCTGTCGCTACGCAAGCAACCGAGCATGCTATGGGCCATTTGTGCCAAGGAATGCGAGGGACTCCCTGCCTCCATCTCCACAGCATACTGCCACGGTGCGTCTGGGTCCTCTGTCTCCTCCTCCTCCTCCTCTACCAGATGCTCCTGCTCCTCCACTCCTGTCCGCTGAGTGGAAAAACCACCCATTTCACTCAATAATTCCTGAGCACAAATGTCCTCCTCTACCTCCTCCTCTTCTTCCTGTCCTGCCCCCACAGGGGTCATGTGGCGTTGAGATCTGTGCGCCACGTCTACCGCACCCTGACCAGCCATTGTTAACAGCATTTGTTCAAGGACGTGCAACAGAGGAATGACGTCGTTCATCCCATAGTCCTGCCGACTCACGAATAGCGTGGCCTCCTCAAAGGGCCTGAGCAAGCGGCAGGTGTCACGCATGAGCTGCCAATGGCTGACATCGAAGTTACACAGGGGAGTACCTTTATCCGCTTGTAACATCAGGAAATCGGTGATGGCCTTTCGCTGCTCGTAAAGGCAGTCTAACATGTGTAGGGTTGAATTCCACCTTGTTGCAACGTCGCAGATCAGGCGATGATGTGGAATTCCGTTCTGCCGCTGCAGCTCAAGGAGGGTGTGCTTTGCGGTGTAGGAATGGCTGAAATGCATGCAAAGTTTACGTGACATTTTAAGGATGTCTTGCAGTGGGATGGTGGATTTTAGGAACCGCTTGACAACCAGATTGAACACGTGAGCCATGCATGGCGCATGGCACAACCTTCCTTGACGCAGAGCAGACACCATGTTCTTTCCGTTGTCGGTCAACATGGTTCCGATTTTCAGTTTGCGCGGAGACAGCCATCTGTCGATTTCTCTGTTCATTACACTCAGAAGTTCCTCCCCTGTGTGACTACGTTCGCCAAGGCATACCAGGTGCAGAACAGCGTGACACCGTTGCGCCCTGCACATGTGATATGCCGGTCGGGTAATGGGACTTGGCACGGGGGTGGCGGCTGAGGACACGGCGGAAGAAGAGGTGGTAGAGGCGGACATCTTTTGTGGACCAAGGACGTGCAAACGTGGAGGCAAAAGCGGCGTGACCTGTCCAAGTTGCTGGTGCGGCTGTGACGGCACCACGTTCACCCAGTGGGCCGTAAATGACATGTACTGTCCCTGACCGTAGTTACAGCTCCACACGTCGGCGCTGCCGTGCACTTTGGCAGAGACCGACATGCTCAAAGACTGGCCCACCATGTCTTCTACATGTGAATGCAGGGCTGGCACTGCCTTTTTGGCGAAGAAATGACGGCTTGGCACTCTCCACCGCGGCTCGGCACAAGCCATCATTTCTCGGAAAGGTGCTGAGTCCACCACTTGGAAAGGGAGGGACTGCAGCACCAGCAACTTGGACAGGAGGACGTTCAGCTTTTGCACCGTCGGGTGCGTGCTCGCAAACTGTTGTCTCTTGGAAACGGATTCCAAGAAAGACTGCTGACGGAATCCGTGAAGAGGAGTAGCAGGAGAATCTGAACGAGCGGAAGATGCCAACGAGCGACAACTCCCCTCAGCAGAGGTGTTGGAGCCTTGACTGGCTGACGGAGGGCGATTGACGTCGGGTGACGGAGCAAGTAACGGAGCGGGTGATGGAGCGGGGGCTGGGGCGGGCAGAACCGCCGTATCTTTATCACGGTTTTCCCAGGCCACCAAATGGCGACGCTGCATATGCTGCCGCAACGCTGTAGTCCCAACATGGGCCCCCTGGCCACGCTTGACTTTCTGGCCACATAGTCGACATACGGCTACGTTTACTTCCTCGGGCGGCTTGACGAAAAATTGCCACACCGCCGAGTAGGAAACTTTGCCCCCGATACTCCTCACTGGCTGACTGCTGCTTCCTCCGTGCACACCGGCACCACTACTGGCCGTGGTGGTAGGCTGCAGTGGAGCTGGTGCTCTACTCCGTGGCCGTTTAGCTCCACTGACACTGCTGCGACCCTGCTGCCTCCTGGGCAACCCACCGACTGTTTCGCTCGCTGCCAAGCTGCCACCCTCTTCTCCTGATGATGCGGAAGAAACTGCCTGATGACGACGAGGCTGCCAAGTGCGATCAACCTCCTCATCATCAAGTAGGGTCTCCGCCTCACTACTAGCCCCCTCGGCTGCGTCTGGGTCAGGAGACAGACCTGTCTCTAGACCGGCTACCGAGCCACTCTCCTCGCCACTACTTCTTCGCCTGGCTGCTGAAAAGGCGGATGTCTCCCCCCGTTCCTGACCGCCCTCTGTTAGCTCTTCCTCACTGTACAGTGGGGCTGAGCCCACAGCATGCGATACTTTGCTTGGTGAGGGAACACCAAAGGACAGGGGCAGGTAGAGGACACGTGATTTCAGTGGGCTTGGTCCCGGGCCATGCCAACTAACGGTTGTGTCTGACGTACCCACCGACCGTTGGCTGTAGGTGTCAGAGGTGACCTGGGAAGAGGAAGACGACCGAGCCAACCAATCGACGACGGCAGGGTTGTCGGTGGAGACACGACCGCTGGATGACACCGGGAGCACTGGCCTCTGGCTGCGAATAGTGCTGCCTCGACCCCTTCCTCTGCTGCCACGTCTGCTCGCTCCTAAAACATTGCCTCCTCTGCCACTCCTCTGCATGTTGTCTGACATACTCTTTAATTCAACGATTCTGTGTCCCTGAGTAACAATTCTGTGTCCCTGAGTAACAATTCTGTGTCTGTCCCTGAGTAACAATTCTGTGGCCCTAAGTAACGGTTCTGTGGCCCTCAGTAACAATTCTGTGTCCCTGAGTAACAATTCTGTGTCTGTCCGAGTAACAATTCTGTGGCCCTAAGTAACAGTTCTGTGGCCCTCAGTAACAATTCTGTGTCCCTGAGTAACAATTCTGTGGCCCTAAGTAACAGTTCTGTGGCCCTCAGTAACAATTCTGTGTCCCTGAGTAACAATTCTGTGGCCCTAAGTAACGGTTCTGTGGCCCTCAGTAACAGTTCTGTGGCCCTGAGTAACAATTCTGTGTCTGTCCGAGTAACAATTCTGTGGCCCTAAGTAACAGTTCTGTGGCCCTCAGTAACAATTCTGTGTCCCTGAGTAACAATTCTGTGGCCCTAAGTAACAGTTCTGTGGCCCTCAGTAACAATTCTGTGTCCCTGAGTAACAATTCTGTGGCCCTAAGTAACGGTTCTGTGGCCCTCAGTAACAATTCTGTGTCCCTGAGTAACAATTCTGTGTCTGTCCGAGTAACAATTCTCTGGCCCTAAGTAACAGTTCTGTGGCCCTCAGTAACAATTCTGTGTCCCTAAGTAACAATTCTGTGGCCCTAAGTAACGGTTCTGTGGCCCTAAGTAACGGTTCTGTGGCCCTAAGTAACGGTTCTGTGGCCCTCAGTAACAATTCTGTGTCCCTAAGTAACAATTCTGTGGCCCTAAGTAACGGTTCTGTGGCCCTCAGTAACAATTCTGTGTCCCTCAGTAACAATTCTGTGTCCCTCAGTAACAATTCTGTGTCTGTCCCTGATTAACGTTTCTGTGGCCCTAAGTAACGGTTCTGTGGCCCTCAGTAACAATTCTGTGTCCCTCAAGAAACAATTCTGTGTCTGTCCGTGAGTAACAATTCTGTGGCCCTAAGTAACGGTTCTGTGGCCCTCAGTAACAATTCTGTGTCCCTGATTAACGTTTATGTGGCCCTAAGTAACGGTTCTGTGGCCCTCAGTAACAATTCTGTGTCCCTGATTAACGTTTCTGTGGCCCTAAGTAACGGTTCTGTGGCCCTCAGTAACAATTCTGTGTCCCTCAGTAACAATTCTGTGTCTGTCCCTGAGTAACAATTCTGTGGCCCTAAGTAACGGTTCTGTGGCCCTCAGTAACAATTCTGTGTCCCTGATTAACTTTTATGTGGCCCTAAGTAACGGTTCTGTGGCCTTCAGTAACAATTCTGTGTCCCTGATTAACGTTTCTGTGGCCCTCAGTAACAATTCTGTGTCCCTCAGTAACAATTCTGTGTCTGTCCCTGAGTAACGGTTCTGTGGCCCTAAGTAACGGTTCTGTGGCCCTCAGTAACAATTCTGTGTCCCTGAGTAACAATTCTGTGGCCCTGAGTAACGGTTCTGTGGCCCTCAGTAACAATTCTGTGTCCCTGAGTAACAATTCTGTGGCCCTAAGTAACGGTTGTGGCCCTCAGTAACAATTCTGTGTCCCTCAGTAACAATTCTGTGTCTGCCCCTGAGTAACAATTATGTGGCCCTAAGTAACGGTTATGTGGCCCTCAGTAACAATTCTGTGTCCCTGAGTAACGTTTCTGTGGCCCTAAGTAACGGTTCTGTGGCCCTCAGTAACAATTCTGTGTCCCTGAGTAACAATTCTGTGTCTGTCCCTGAGTAACAATTCTGTGGCCCTAAGTAACGGTTCTGTGGCCCTCAGTAACAATTCTGTGGCCCTGAGTAATGTTTCTGTGGCCCTAAGTAACAATTCTGTGGCCCTCAGTAACAATTCTGTGTCTGTCCCTGAGTAACAATTCTGTGGCCCTAACTAACGTTTCTGTGGCCCTAAGTAACAGTTCTGTGGCCCTCAGTAACAATTCTGTGTCCCTGAGTAACGTTTCTGTGGCCCTAAGTAACAATTCTGTGGCCCTCAGTAACAATTCTGTGTCTGTCCCTGAGTAACAATTCTGTGGCCCTAACTAACGTTTCTGTGGCCCTAAGTAACAATTCTCTGGCACTCAGTAACAATTCTGTCTGTCCCTGAGTAACAATTCTGTGGCCCTAACTAACGTTTCTGTGGCCCTAAGTAACAATTCTCTGGCACTCAGTAACAATTCTGTCTGTCCCTGAGTAACAATTCTGTGGCCCTAAGTAACAATTCTGTGGCCCTCAGTAACAATTCTGTGTCTGTCCCTGAGTAACAATTCTGTGGCCCTAACTAACGTTTCTGTGGCCCTAAGTAACAGTTCTGTGGCCCTCAGTAACAATTCTGTGTCTGTCCCTGAGTAACAATTCTGTGGCCCTAACTAACGTTTCTGTGGCCCTAAGTAACAGTTCTGTGGCCCTCAGTAACAATTCTGTGTCTGTCCCTGAGTAACAATTCTGTGGCCCTAACTAACGTTTCTGTGGCCCTAAGTAACAATTCTCTGGCACTCAGTAACAATTCTGTCTGTCCCTGAGTAACAATTCTGTGGCCCTAATAACGTTTCTGTGGCCCTAAGTAACAGTTCTGTGGCCCTCAGTAACAATTCTGTGTCTGTCCCTGAGTAACAATTCTGTGGCCCTAACTAACGTTTCTGTGGCCCTAAGTAACAATTCTCTGGCACTCAGTAACAATTCTGTCTGTCCCTGAGTAACAATTCTGTGGCCCTAACTAGCGTTTCTTTGGCCCTAAGTAACGATTCTGTGGCCCTCATTAACAATTCTGTGTCCCTGAGTAATGCTTCTCTGTCCCTAAGTAACGTTTCTCTGTCCCCAAGTAACGTTTCTGTGGCCCTAACTCTGTCCCTAATACAGAGCGGTCTGCCTCTCTTGAATGACTGGAGGCAAATGAAGAATTCTAAAATGGCCGCTATTTATAGCTCGACCATTACACAGTGCTGGCTGGCTGGCTGCTGATTGGCTAATGCGATCCCATGTCATTAAGGAATGCATTATGGGTCAGCGCGCCTTGTCTGCGCGCCTTCCCAGACATCCCCGCTCCGTCGCCGCACATGTCCGCCGCCATTTTAGGAAAAATTTCGATTCGCGCGTCCGAAGTAGGCTATTTTTCGGATTCGGCGCGAATCAAAAATTTTCCAATATTCGACTCGAATTCCACCTCGCCTACTTCGATTCGCTCATCTCTAATGGTCAATTTTGGAGAACAAGGCTCTGTCCAACACTATATTAGGGAATGATTTTGTTCTTTTATCTGGTGTTTCCATAATTTTGTCCAACCCCTGTATATCTACACAGGTAGCAGTGACACCTTAATCCAGGGTTTCTCAACCAAAGTTCTTCCAGAGGTGGCTAGGGGTTCCCTGAGCAATGAACAATCTCTGCCACTCAGATAAGTTCCCACTGACATCATTGATCTTTTTAACTATCTGTAAGGGGGGTAACTCTTTCCAGTGACCACAAGTGTAAACAGCAGACTTCCAAATGACCATCACATAAAAGTATCATTAATGTATCATGAGTTGTAGATATAGCAATGTTTATCAGGGGTTCCCTGAGACAGTAATGTTATTTTTAAGGGTTCCTTAGTGTTGAAAAGGTTGAGAAAGGCTGCCTTAATCTAATCATTGTGAAAAGGCAGATGTTATTGTCCAAGAATCGAAAGCAATTTTAAAGCTTGACAGGTTGGGTATCTATTAACTCAACACAACCTCACCTTTCATATTTTACCAAAAATGGGTAATATATTGCATGTGCATGCCCTAAATTTAACTTCAGTGTGTTTTTTGCTGTAAAGGTGTATTTTTACTGTTGTACTAATATTGTGTAGAAAATTGGAATTGCTACTATTTTATTTTCCGGGGTATCTGCTTTCAGAAAATATGCAATGTTTTGAGGACTTCAACTTCAAGTCCAAAATGATTTTCTAAATGTGTGCAGAAAAAAAAAAACTTAAAAATGATTCTGGCAGTGAAAGGGTTTAGAATGGTATCAAATCATTACATTTTTATTTTTTTGTTTTAATAAAAAAATAATAGTAAAATAGTGTTAAGGGTTAGATGAGGGTAACAGTAAATGTGTGGATTAGGAATTAAGGATAAACTAAGGTGAAGGTTAGGGTTTGTTGACTGATGAGGGTTGAGGTTTCATTCTGGTTAGGGGTTGGGTTAGTGCAGTGTTTCTCAACTCCAGTCCTCATGGACCCCCAACAGGTCATGTTTTCAGGATTTCCCTCAGATGAAACAGCTGTGGTAATTACTAAGGCAGTGAAACTGATCAAATCACCTGTGCAAAATAATGGAAATCCTGAAAACATGACCTGTTGGGGGTCCATGAGGACTGGAGTTGAGAAACACTGGGTTAGAGTAAGGGCTAGATTCAGGGTTGGGGGTTATGGTTAAACATTAGAATTAGAATTAAAGTTTGTTGACTAATAGATTAAGTTTAAAGGCTGCTCAACCAAAAATGGACCCTGCACAAGAAGTGCAACAAATTACATCTAAAAAACATTTTTGATTTTGGATGGGGTAGGAAAGGGCTAAAATCTCAGGGTTTTTTTAAAGCCACCTGTGTTTCATTGACGTGATTTTCCTTTACTTCTTCTCCTATGGACTGCAGGAAGTGAAAGGAAAACTTTCCAAAGTGAAGGCACTCCTCTTAGTAATCAGCAATATGAATATCACCATTGGAAGATTTACCCTCTATTCCTGTTTTGGTGACAACATTTGGGACTTTCTCTCTCCAGATGACAGTGGTCATCAGGGCAAAGTTATGACTCTCCCCAACAAGTCCATAGCCAAACCTGACAGAGATAACACTAATTAAAGGAGTCATCCCCATTGAAGTCTTAGGCTCCATGTACACTGCAGCTGATAAACTCACTTTTAGGAGCTTTTCTGTGTTTTTTTCAGCAGCCCCTGAACTCTCCCTAATGTTTTCCTATGTGTCCATGTACACTATGTCGTTTACAGGCAGTTGAGTTTACAGTCGATTTTTGAACGCAACAAATTTGCATTCAGGAGTAGATTTTATCAGCGTAACAGTAAAAACATTTTGGCAGGTACGAATCTGCATACAAACCATCAGCAACATCTGACGTCATCACGGGGACCCCGATGTCAGTGACCCCAAGTCAGTTCCCCCCCAGTGTCAGAATGTCCGCCGCAGTCCCGCCATAAGTCGCTGATCGCCGCCATAAGTCACTGATTGCCGCCATAAGTCGCTGATCACCGCCATTATTAGTATAAAAAAAATTTAAAATCCTAGTATCTTTCCCGCCATTTGTAAATGCTATAACTTTCACGTGAACCAATTAATTTACACGTATTGGGTTTTTTTTAGTAAAGACATGTCGCAGAATGCATTTTGGCAGAAATTTATGACTAAATTTGATTTTTACATTTTTTTTTACTGGACATGTTTTATAGCAAAAAGTCCAAAATATAGTTTTTTTTCCTCAAAATTGTCAGCCTTTTTTTTATAGCGCAAAAAAATAAAACGCACAGGCGATCAAATACCACGAAAAGAAAGCTAAATTTGTGGGGAAAAAAAGGATGTAAATTTCATTTATGTACCATATTGCATGACCGCGCAATTGTCCGTTAAACTAGCACAGCGCCGTATAGCAAAAAAATGGCGTAAATTCCATTATCTATACCATAGTTTGTAGACGCTATAACGTTCACACAAAGCAATCAATATACACTTATTGGGATTTTTTTTACCAAAAACATGTAGCAGAATACATTTTGGCCTAAATTTATAACTAACTTTGAGTTTACTATATATTTTTTATAGCTGAAAGTAAAAAATATAGTTTTTCTTCAAAATTTTTGGTCTTTTTTTGTCTTTAGCGTGAAAAATAAAAAGCGCACAGGTGATCAAATACCACCGAAAGAAAGCTCTATTTGTGTGAAAAAAAAGGACGTAAATTTCGTTTGGGTGCAGCATTGCATGACCGCACAATTATCAGTTGAATTAGTGCAGTGCCGAGTAGCAAAAAGAGGCCTGGTCATTAAGGGGGGTAAATCCTCAGGAGGGCAAGTGGTTAAGCAGGCCATACATGTGTTGAAATCCAAACTTTTTTTGATTGAAAATCGAAAACATCGTTCGTTCTGTAATCCGATGGTACCACCAATGATTTAGAAAATTGGTCTTTTTTTTACGAATTTTCAGCATGCCCAATAAACGAAATGGAGAGGAAACACAAAAATCGTCCGGTGCCATTGCCCCACTAACAGAGCGAAAATCAGCTGATTATTCTTAGGTCTGATTTTCGAACGAAAAAGGGATATTTGAATTGAGCAGTAAAGTAAGAGCACAGAACCAGAGACATGCCACAATAAAAGGACAGTGTGGACAACAAAATTTGTATAGTACACTTGCACAGTGGGCACCCCCACCCTTGAGACCCATAAGCACCACACGCATTGCACCCATGGATGATACGCCACTGGTGCAGAGGATGGCCCAGGAGTGGACTGACAACTCATGGGGCCCCCGGGCAATAGGGGATCATGGGGCCCCTGTGTCCTTGCCCAAACTCAAAAAAGCCTATGAAAAAGGTACCAGGGGCATCTCATGGGGCCCCCTACTGACCCCGGGCCCTCGGGCAGTGCTCGAGTTTCCAAATGGTCAATCTGCCCCTGGGATGGGCATAAAGGCCCACCTGCCCTGCTGCCACACATGTGCATTATGCTGTTGTAGGGAGTTAATTAGTTGACACATAGTTACAAATATAAATATATATATACTGTATTTTTATTTTTCCCATAGTGTTCTTCTTGGTTTGTTCCTTGTGACACTGTTAGATAAAATAGAAAGCTGAAAATATTTAAACTTCTCCCTAATTTGAAACTACAAACGTTTCCCTTCTAAACTGTACCAGCCAAACATAAATTAGATCACCAGGAACATTACAGCACTAACTATTTTGTAAATATGCAAAATCCTGCCATCAAATATGCAGGGTGGTCATTAGAAATCCCCAGCTTGTTTTATTTGCATAGTAATGGGATTTTTAGCCATGTGGCTTTATTAATTCCAGACCTAGTTTTGTAGCAGACTTTCTGTGCTTACAGTCATCGGGGGGCATTTCCGAAAACTGGAACAAACAAACGCAATGACAATGCCAATAGCAACCCAGACTGCGTCAACTTTATACTCCGATGTAGAAAAATGACAACCTGATGGAAACTTTGGGTGGTTTGTTATATTAAAAACCCCAAAGAAATGCTGTTTGTATCTCTTTGAATGTATAGTGTATATGTAGGAAGATGCCAGGCTCCCTTTAACAGCTGGTGCAAGGCACAGACGCTCATTTGACTTTTAAAAGCTGCAGGCAACAGTGCACAGTGTGATGGTCCGCAGGGGTAAACATACAGAGCAACCATAAGGTGAGAGTCAGATTCAGAGATGTCTGGCCTAATGTAGTCCTTTCATTAAAAATGAAAATCTCCAAATAGTGAAATACATACAGTGGATATAAAAAGTCTACACATCCCTGTTAAAATGTCAGGTTTCTATGATGTAAAAAAATGGGTGATCTGAAGAGGGCTGTGCACAGGAGATGCCCTCGCAATCTGACAGATTTGGAGTGTTTTTGCAAGGAAGAGCAGGCAAATATTGTCAAGTCAAGATGTACCATGCTGATAGACTCATACCCAAACAGACTGAGTGCTGGAATCAAATCAAAAGGTGCTTCCACAAAGTATTAGTTTAAGGGTGTGCACACTTATGCAACCATATTATGTTAGTTTTCTATTTTTACTTCCCTCCACCTAAAAGATTTCAGTTTGTTGTTCAACTGAGTTGTATAGTTTATAGGTTACATTAAAGGTGGAAAAAGTTCTGAAATAATTTTTCTTTGTCTAATTTTTTTATCAGAAAACTGATATTTTAACAGGGGTGTGTAGACTTGTTTATCCACTGTATATTGTGTGTAAGCTGTCCTATCAACTAGAGGATTTGTGATCAATACCCCTCTGCCAGACAGCACACCCAGGAGAGTGACACCACTTTTTTCTATTAGGATCCTTTCTAGACATGTGCAGTGATCGGATATGTCCAAATTCCGAATTACAATAGTAACGAATTTAAACAAATCTGAAATAACAAAACGAAATTCGGCCAAAATTTGAATAGAGTGGAATTCGAAAACACATTTGGAAACAAATTCAAATACGAAAACCAATTTGAATTTGAAAACAAGAATAGAATAAAATAGAACAGAAAATAAAGAAATTGAAAAGAATAGAATAGAAAATAAAAGCATAGAATATAATAGAAAAGAATAGAGTAAAAAAGAACAGAATAGAAAATAAAAGAATAGAACAGAATACAGTAGAAAACAATAGTGTAAAACAGAACAAAAAAGAGAATAGAAAATAAAGGTATAGAAAAGAATAGAATCCATTAAGATTAAAATAGAAAATCAAAGAATAGAGTAGAAAAGAATAGAATAGAAAATATTAGAATAGAAAAGAATAGCATAGAAAATAATAAAATCAATTAGAATAGAAAACATTAGAACAGAAAATCAAAGAATAGAATAAAAAATATTAGAATAGAAAAGAATAGAATAGAAAATAATAGAATCAATTAGAATAGAAAAGATTAGAACAGAAAATCAGGGAATAGAATAGAAATTAATAGTAGAACAGAGCAAAATAGAACAGAAAAGGAGTAGAATAGAATCAATTAGAATAGAATAGAAAAGATTAGAATAGAATAGAAAATCAAAGAATAGAATAGAAAAGTTTAGAATAGAGAATCAAAGAATAGAATAGAATACTATAGAAAAATAGAATAGAATAAAATAGAATATAACTGCCGTCTGAAATTTGAATTTTGAATAGAATGAATTTGAATTCGAACAGAATACATTAGAATAGAATTTAAAATAAGAGAAAAGAATAGAATAGATTAGAAAGGACTAAAATACTTCACAAAAAATTGCGAGCTTCGCTATGGTGACGTGAGTAGTGGCAAACAGAGGCACTGTGAAAATTTTGCTAAAATATAAATTCCCAATATGCTCACTCGACTCTTTATATAGCCCATATACCATCAAAAACCTACATGGATTGCGAATTATGGATTGTAACGTTAGAATTATTATCGAATCCGTTAGAATTGTTTTCCAATCTGTTCGAAATTTCGAATTTGGTCGAATTTGAATAAATGAAACGAATTCCAAAAAGCGAATGAAACAAGTTTCACTAATTGAACGAAACCAAAATAATCAACTAATGAATGGAAACAAATGTTTTCATTTTGCACGTCTAATCCTTTCACATGGGTGGCCAGGGCGGTTGATCCGTGTTTTTACCACCATGGCCACCCAACTACAAATGGACATGATACCACTTAGATGAGTACACATTGCTGCAGCCATGATGCTATACACTGCGTTGTGACAACTTTAATGGGCAGCACAGTGGCTAAATGGTTAGCACTTCCGCCTGGCAGTACTAGGGTCGTTGGTTTGAATCCCAGCCACGGCACCACCTGCCTGGAGTTTGCATGTTCTCCCTGTGCCTGAGTGGGTGTGCTCCGGTTTCCTCCCACACTCCAAAGACATGCTGGTAGGTTAATTGGCTCCTGTCTAAATTGGCCCTAGTATGTGTATGAATGTGAGTTAGGGACCTTAGATTGTACACCCCTTGAGGGTTAGGGACTGATGTGAATGTACAATATATATGTAAAGCACTGTGTAAATGGACGGCGCAATATAAGTACCTGGAATAAATAAATGTCACACTCCCAGTGAAGTGAATGGGACCCTGCTGGAACTGCAAGAAAAAACACCAGTATTGCCTCGTGAACACCTGCAAACTTCCTCTCACCATCCACTGAAGAGTGATCCACTGCTGATAGCTTTTTGTAGGCATGGTACACATTGCAGTATGAAAGAAGCCTTAGAGCTAATAAAGTGAAACTTCACTCCCCCCAGTATGGTGGCCCCATCCCTTACTTGGACACCACCATAATGACGCATGCACAGATGTGACCCATGGACTCTGCCTGGCCTTTGTGCATGTGCAGATGTCATGGGGACATGGCGCATACGCAGAAAAGGGCTCTCTTAGCTCTCAAGCTTTCCAGCCCATCTGCTCATGTGCAGGATGCGGGGAGAAATTCCTGCCTAGGCAAGAACTGAGGAAGTGCTCCTGTACAGCACAGATATAGGAGTTAAAAAAAAAAATCCCATTTCTAAGGGGGAGGCAAGGCAGCCTATCATGCTTTATAGGATGAAGGTCTGCTTTAAATACAGTGGCATCAACACACCCCTTGCAGCCTGCTGATTAGACATCAAAAAAGAGCCCCCAATACATTTTTTTAATTTTTATTTAACCCCCAGGGGGACAAAGTACATAAAGCACATGATCTGATTTGGATTAGTGGGACTAAAAAACGCCCTCTTTTGTTGGATGGAGTTCCACCTCATTATGAGTCCCTGCCCCTCTCATATATATTAGTCAGGTCAGGGGCGGACTGACTATTTGGAAACTCGGGCACTGCCCAAGGGCCCGGGGTCAGTAGGGGGCACCATGACATGCCCCTGGTACCTTTTTCATAGGCTTTTTTGAGTTTGGGCAAGGACACAGGGGCCCCATGATCCCCTGTTGCCCGGGGGCCCCATGAGTTGTCAGTCCACCCCTGAGTCATTTTGAAAAAAGACGCAAGTCTATCTAGTTCAGGTTCTTCACAGGGCGTTCTATGTTAAAGCAGTATTAAACCCAAAAGCAGACATTTATATTGCAGCCTACCAGTTCTTAGATGTGATGGCTGAATTAGTTTTTTTTTGGCTTTCTTTCTTGTATTTTCATCTGGTGATCCTGCCAGTAAGTCTGTTTTTCAAAAACAACAAGCCGTAACTGATGTATCACATATATATATACAGTTGTGACCAAAATTATTCAACCCCCAATGCTGTAAAGGGGTTTAGGGACTATAGTGTACATTTGGAATTGTATTCAGAATCAAATCCTACAAGGACGTTGTAACTACCCAAATGCAACTAAAATGACATCAATTGTTTATGTAATACAGTAGTAAATGGTTCTTATGTGGTTTCTTCATTGCCACAATTATTCAACCCCTTAAAGACTACCACTCTGAAGAACAGAGGTTCATACAGGTGCTTTCCATCAGGTATTGAAAACACCTGTGGATGTCACCGAGCAGCAATCAAGCATAATAAGCACCAATTAGGCAGCTTTAAAATGACTGTGATACTCAGCTCCTTCTAGACATTTACTGGTGTGGTTACAAACATGGTGAAGGCAAGAGAATGGTCCAGGAAGACAAGAGAAGAGGTGATTTCTCTTCACAGGAAGGGCAATGGCTATAAGAAGATTGCAAAGATGTTAAACATACCAAGAGACACCTTAGGAAGCATCATTCGCAAATTCAAGGCAAAGGGCACTGTTGAAACGCTACCTGGTCGTGGCAGAAAGAAGATGCTGACTTCGACTGCTGTGCGCTACCTGAAGCGTAGAGTGGAGAGAAGTCCCCGTGTGACTGCTGAGGAACTGAGAAAAGATTTGTCAGATGTGGGTACAGAAGTTTCAGCCCAGACAATAAGACGCACACTGCGTAATGAAGGCCTCCGTGCCAGAACTCCCAGGCGTACCCCCTTGCTGTCTCCAAAGAATAAGAAGAGTCGACTGCAGTATGCCAAAAGCCATGTGGACAAACCACAAAAGTTGTGGGATAGTGTTCTGTGGACTGATGAAACAAAATTAGAACTGTTTGGGCCCATGGATCAACGCTATGTTTGGAGGAGGAAGAACAAGGCCTATGATGAAAAGAACACCTTGCCTACTGTGAAGCATGGTGGAGGGTCAATCATGCTTTGGGGCTGTTTTGCTTCTGCAGGTACAGGGAAGCTTCAGCGTGTGCAAGGTACCATGAATTCTCTTCAGTACCAGGAGATATTGGATGGAAACGTGATGCAGTCCGTCACACACCTGAGGCTTGGGAGACGTTGGACCTTTCAACAGGACAATGATCCCAAGCATACCTCCAAGTCCACTAGAGCATGGTTGCAGAGGAAAGGCTGGAACATTTTGGAGTGGCCATCGCAGTCACCAGACTTAAATCCGATTGAGAACCTCTGGTGGGACTTAAAGAAAGCAGTTGCAGTGCGCAAGCCTAAGAATGTGACTGAACTGGAGGCCTTTGCCCATGAAGAATGGGCGAAGATACCCGTAGATCGCTGCAAGACACTTGTGTCAAGCTATGCTTCACGTTTAAAAGCTGTTATAACTGTAAAAGGATGCTGTACTAAGTACTAAGATTGAATGTCACTTGGGGGTTGAATAAAACTGATAATGCTGTGAGCACAGAAAAGACATTTGTGGTTATTTCATTATAACTGTTATGTTATATTTGTCTGACCTACAAGTGCCTCTTTAATGTAAATGTAAGCAAGATGACTGAATGATCAAAAGCAATGTCAAACTGGCCAAAACACTCAATTTCAGTGGGGGTTGAATAATTTTGGTCACAACTGTATATTACCACTGACAGGGGTGCTTACAACGATCAGCTTTTATTTATGTAAAATCTTTAACCAAAAAGGAAAAACACTGTTTGCTGTAACTGGTTATAAAGTGTTAGCTGGAGTTCGGCTTCATTTTGTTAGTGTATGTAGCACTACCCCCTTAGGAGTTACTAGAGAGTCCCCTATAGTCCTGCACAGCCAGGCAGCATGCATTTCCTTCCAGAGTAGCACTCCAGAAACAGTAAACAGTCCTTGAACTTGTTTTTTTGGATTTTATTTAGGAGTTAATTACTTGGATAGGGATGAGAGGTACATGGGATGCCCAAGGAACTGTGAAAGTGAGGACAACTTCCTGGAACTATGTACAAGTAGTCAGAAAGGGTTTTTCTTCTTGCAGAGCTATCCAGCCTCTCCTGGTGTACCACCACAGACCTCAGATGAAATCTCCTCTTCACCCAGCTTCCTGAGGGAATCCCTGGCCAAGAGCTCTCAGAAGCTGCCACTTTAAATGCAAGCAGCTCCAGATGGGGGACTAGTCAGGGTTCCCACCCGAATTCCCTTTTTCCTTATCGGGCCCAGGGGGTGTGGGGTTTCATGAGACAATGAGGCTGAGAGATCCTCCCTTTCAGCTTCTCTGCCTGCAGGTAAGTCCCTCATCTGGACCCCCTTCCAGGTTCTACATTTCATCCTGCTCACTCCATCTTCCACCTAAACTCTCCTGCTGCTGAACAGGCTCAGCTACTCTTAAGGGCTGTCCTAACCCCATGTCAAGCCTCCTGCTTGGGGATTGGTTAGGATCCCCTAAGAGTGCAGACAAGTCACTCCTCACCCCCGCCCACTGAATTCAAGAGACTTCTCCAAGTCTCTAGATAAGGAGGAGGTTCCAGAGAACTGATCTACAAAGCCTCTCAGCCCTGAGCATAATTTGACCCCCTCTGACTATTCCACCAGGCTGCTATTCAGCCTCTAACTAAAAAGAAAATCAACTAGCTACCTAGGAGGGTGCTACATGTATTTAAGTCTGCTAGTACATCTAACACTCCACTTCCCCCCAGACTGACAATGCTGCTGTTCAAAAGTGCCCCCTTCATTCAGAGTGGGGGGCGCTCTAATACAAGGAAGTGTGTTACTGGCCAGATCACCAGGTAAAAAGAGAAGGAAAAAGAAAACTAATGCAGCCACTACATCTAATGAATGTAAGCTGCAATATATTACATTATGGGTTTGGAGTTTAATTCTGCTGTAAGCAAATGTGCAGGGGTGCAATAAATTCCTAATGGCACCTCATGCATCGGCACCCGCGCTGTATTTTCACAAGTGCCAAACTGTATGATGCCACAGTACCATGTGGTCAATGCGGCACTTTTTTTAAAAAAAAAGAGGTCCAGGACTTTTTTTTCCCCGCATTTCTCATGGGTAGGGCAACCCATTAAAATGAATGGGCTGCTCTATCTGCAACGTGTGCGTGCAATTGCATGCGCAAATATGTAAACCAGGTCTAAGTGTGCGCAGCAAACACACCATTTAAGGTGATATTAAAGTCAATTTTTTTTATTAATTAAAATAGAAAACATGAAACTTTCCTGCTCTGAGCAACAATATTGTACAGAGTGATCCTTTACCTCTTCTTTGGTTGTCCACACCTCATCTCTTCCGAGTGACCCCTTAGCAAGCTGTATGCTATGGGGCCACCCATGTGGACGGGCTTTAATACCACTTTAAGGCAGCACGTTTCTCTGGGGGACAGGAGAGTGCGCAATTTTGCACACGTTCCCCAGCTGCTGAGATCCTAAGCCGTATACCTCTCCCGGGTATCAGGAAGACAGACTCCAGTGTTCCCAGCTAATCCTTACAAAGGATATTGTCAGTGATAATTCGGAGTATTACAATGATCGCTTATGCTCACGGTTAATTGTACAAACATATTATCTCCCCGATTTCTGCCATTTGGCATATAATGTGACAATTTCAATTAGGACTCAAAATATTGTTACTAATTAACAGTAACACAAGCTGGAGGAAATCTGTCTGAGAGCTAATTAAAGAAAAGTAAAAACCGTTATCGAGGAAGACATGAAGTGACCATTGTATGATAGTGGCCCAGAGGTAGAGATTCTTCTTCATCTGAGGAATATTACAAATCGGAGATAACATCTGGAACCACAAGCCTTTATATTAAGTACATTTGTTCTACATGAGGATAATTACAAGTGACAATATTGCAGAATGAATTGAAGGAATATAGGAAGTACAGTACTTGTGCGGAAATATTACCCGGGTTATGTTGGGTTAAGTATTAAACTTGGTCCCACCCAGTCTAAGATGCTATGGCAGTAAGGACGCTGAACTCATATGACAGCCACACAATAAAAAGCAAAGCTGTGCAAATGTACAGCAAGGGATATAGGGCATATTGTTACTATGGAAGGGGTGCCTAAGTTCAAATGAACCTCACCTGGTCCAAATCAGGACCCCTTTACAAATCAAGTGTGAGGAGGACTGCTGTTAGAAACCACAGGGCCTCATACAGCCAACCTGACAAGGCCCCCTTCCCAAACAACAATTTTTTTTTTTACCAGGCTTCAGTTATGAATGAACACAGTGAGCGATGGATACTGAACACTCGTTGTGTTCACTCAGTAAAGGAAGGGGGTTGGTAAATGGACAATTCCTCCATTCTCCATCCTGAAGGATCCAATTGCAGCTTGCAGTGTGTTTGCAGCTGCTGGCGGGAAGGAGAGGAGGGAAGCCAGCAGTATTGCAAGGGTGAGGGGCCTAGGCAGCAGGGGAAACGTATTGTGCACAGGGAGGGTGATGGGTGTGATGGGGGGTGGACAATTAGTGGAACCGATCCCCTGTATGGCTCTCTCTACTGCAGCAGGAGAGCAGAAAAAGCTGGCTATCAGCTGGCTGTAATTGCCCCCCACTGTGCCGATCACCCTCCCTGCCTGCCTCCTATTCACCCAGCTGCCTAGGCACCCCTGCTGGCCTGGGCCCCGTACAGGAGGACTGGTGGTACCCCCTTATCCACCGCCCTGAGTGTGAGCCCTACTTCTCCTAGCACCAAGACCCCATTCACACAGGGCATTAGCTAACCTCTTTTCTAAACGACTTTCCTCTTGTCAGTCGTGTTTTTGCAGAAAAATGCTCAACACATATAAATGCGATTAGGCAAATCAGGTGCTTAAATTCTGTCCATTTAAATGAATTGACGCTCAAGTGCTGACAAGAACTTTTAGATGCGTTTACACACATCAAGTGTTTTTCTCTACCAAAACAACTGCTCCTGGACGCGCTGACAGAGGGGTTTTTCGTCTGCCTCTAAACACCACATAGGCTAACATAGAGGGGTGTTTGGTGGCAGAAAAAAAAACCCCACAAGACGCCCCTAAAAGCAACGTTAAAATGTTGCGTGTGCATGAGCCCTGTGACCCAGCCCTGTTATTTAGGTGTCACATGCCAGAATCTCTACTGCTCCCTACATTTCTAGTATTTGACAGTTTAATGACAGGGGGTGGGGCTTAGTGCCAGAAAGGGGTATGGCCTAATTTTGACTTGGTCAGAATTCAAGGTTCCATAAGTCGCAGTCATACCAGCATCATTAGTATCTTAGAAACATTTTAGGCCAGGTCTTAGCATTTCAAACTAATATGTGTCCTTTTAATTACAGGAGTCCTTTTAATTACAGGAGTCCTTTTAATTTAACATTTAATGTAACATTAGTTCCTCTTTCCTCCACTTCATCCATTGAGAAAGGAAGGGGAGGGCTCAAAGTACACTGTCTGCATCTGTCATTGCTGTCATTGGTCTCCCTATGACCAATCACAAGGATCCCAAGGTACAGAGCCGCTCAGATAGCCTCTGTATATAGGCATTAATGGGCACGCTGGCTACCCTATGGAGATTATAAACACTTTGCTATTTTTTAGATGTATGGTGGTAGACAAGTGGTTAAATGGTGTATACAATCTATTAAAATGATTGATCTGTAATATAAGTGATTCTCCAGCAAACATAAATGTTTTAAAGATCAAAACTGTGCCACGGCCAATCAACGGTGATTGTTTTATTTGCAAAGTCTATTAAACGATCAATTGAATGAGTAGATTGATATGACATTATATTGATTACCTGCAAAGCTAAACACAGACAGCTCTCACAATGTACCCCCTGTGTGACTGGGATCCTAAATGCACTGAGCCACTGAGAGCTCCCTCTACAGGCTTCTCTACCAGTCATTAAATTAAATCTGAACTCTGCGATTAGCAAATATTGTCTAAATACAAGAATCTTGTGTATTCTTCCTAGAATCTTGATATGCTTTGTGTATTTCTTCCAGATCTGTCCAGTGTGAAACTGTGCCTCTGTGTAGGAACTTCCTGTAATACAGACCGCTCACTTCTGCTCTCTCTCCTTGTGCAGGGTGACTGGTCTTGTCTCCGCCCCCTCCTGTAGTTTCCTGCAGGCAGACTGTAGTGGGTGGAGCTGCAGGGCCCCACAGCTCTGAGCACAAGCTATGTACAGGACAGTGATGGTGTCACTGCTACTTTTACAAGGTAATGTCTGGATTTTTAAAGGTGGTTGGCGCACACAAATTGATTTATATCATTTGTGGCTATTAAAGCAGAGCTCCACCCAAATGGGGAAGTTCCACTTTAAGGACTGGTCCCCCGCTCCCCATTAAGGATTGGCACCTTTAGGGACAGGTGCCCGCTCCCACTTCCGCTGCGATCACCTAGGCAATCATAAGCAGAAGTTGCCCCCACCATAGTCTTCTGGGACTCATGACAGGTCCCTGAAGACTACAGGACCATTCACAAAGCGCAGCACTATTCATGCATGTGTAGTGGCCACCCATCTGTGAAGCCGCAAGCTGTCACAGCCAGATGCCCACACTGAAGATGCCTGCGCCGGGAACACAGGGCGGCCGGTGAAACGGGCTGCAGGGGCGACACCACAGGATCGAGGGACAGGTAAGTGTCCATTTTTTAAAAGTCAGCATCTACAGTTTTTGTAGCTGCTGAGTTTTATTTATTTTTTTATTTTCACTGGAACTCCGCTTTAAGATTTGCATTAAAATGACAGTTTTTGTGCTCAGAGTTCAGCTTCAATATAACAAAACCTGAAATGACAAATCGGAAAACTTGAAAGTCATTTCCAAAGCTTCTTTAGATAAAATACTGCGATGATAAGTGCAAATACGTGTTCGCTGTAAATACACCATACTTCCCCGCTAACAATGAAACACCTTTTCCCAGGGCATTATTTTTGCTTTGTTTTACTTTTATATAGGAAGTAATTGGCAGACAAATCTACCAAGCATTGCGTATCCACCCACAGACTCAGAAATGTCTCTCTAATAAGACCAGAAAAGTATGTTGTACAGAACGCGCTGTCTCACCATCCCATCATTTGTATCATTGTAATCTCCTGCATATATGTATGTTCTCTCTGCACCAGAGAGGGGAGAAGGGCGAGTGGAAGAGATGAATTCTGATGTGCAATGCATAATATGAGATATAGGAGACTCTGCCTACATAAAGGAAGAGTAGTCCCAGGTGCCCATAGCATGCAATCAGATTCCATCTTCCAGTGCAGAACTCCATCCAAAACCGATACTTTGAGTAAACCTGACATCTTTCTGAATTGGTTACAGCTTAATGCCTTTGTGTGCATTAATATATCGATAAAGTGGTTGTAAACCTCAGCCGTGAAATATGAACAAAGCATATCCCTCTAGAGTGCGTACTTGTCTTAATCCACAGCACTGAGTGTCATTTCTGCAGGACTTCTCAAGGACTTCCCCCATTCTCTGGAACTCACTACACCAATCCATCAGACTGTTACCTACCCTCCTCACCTTTAGGCGCACCCTGAAAACCCATCCCTTCAGGGAAGCCTACCCCACCCTCACCTAACAGCCAATCTCCTCCTCTCCTCCTACCACTCCATCCCCCACAGCCACTTCCTCCTGTACCACTTTCCCCTCCCTCCTAGATTGTAAGCTCTAAAGAGCAGGGCCCTCAAACCCCCCGGGTATTGTATTTTTACTGTATTGTCTCATGTTCTGTCCCCCACTATAATGTACAGCGCTGAGCAAACCTTTTGGCACTATATACAGTTGTGTCCAAAATTATTCAACCCCCACTGAAATTGAGTGTTTTGGCCAGTTTGACATTGCTTTTGATCATTCAGTCATCTTGCTTACATTTACATTAAAGAGGCACTTGTAGGTCAGACAAATATAACATAACAGTTATAATGAAATAACCACAAATGTCTTTTCTGTGCTCACAGCATTATCAGTTTTATTCAACCCCCAAGTGACATTCAATCTTAGTACTTAGTACAGCATCCTTTTACAGTTATAACAGCTTTTAAACGTGAAGCATAGCTTGACACAAGTGTCTTGCAGCGATCTACGGGTATCTTCGCCCATTCTTCATGGGCAAAGGCCTCCAGTTCAGTCACATTCTTAGGCTTGCGCACTGCAACTGCTTTCTTTAAGTCCCACCAGAGGTTCTCAATCGGATTTAAGTCTGGTGACTGCGATGGCCACTCCAAAATGTTCCAGCCTTTCCTCTGCAACCATGCTCTAGTGGACTTGGAGGTATGCTTGGGATCATTGTCCTGTTGAAAGGTCCAACGTCTCCCAAGCCTCAGGTGTGTGACGGACTGCATCACGTTTCCATCCAATATCTCCTGGTACTGAAGAGAATTCATGGTACCTTGCACACGCTGAAGCTTCCCTGTACCTGCAGAAGCAAAACAGCCCCAAAGCATGATTGACCCTCCACCATGCTTCACAGTAGGCAAGGTGTTCTTTTCATCATAGGCCTTGTTCTTCCTCCTCCAAACATAGCGTTGATCCATGGGCCCAAACAGTTCTAATTTTGTTTCATCAGTCCACAGAACACTATCCCACAACTTTTGTGGTTTGTCCACATGGCTTTTGGCATACTGCAGTCGACTCTTCTTATTCTTTGGAGACAGCAAGGGGGTACGCCTGGGAGTTCTGGCACGGAGGCCTTCATTACGCAGTGTGCGTCTTATTGTCTGGGCTGAAACTTCTGTACCCACATCTGACAAATCTTTTCTCAGTTCCTCAGCAGTCACACGGGGACTTCTCTCCACTCTACGCTTCAGGTAGCGCACAGCAGTCGAAGTCAGCATCTTCTTTCTGCCACGACCAGGTAGCGTTTCAACAGTGCCCTTTGCCTTGAATTTGCGAATGATGCTTCCTAAGGTGTCTCTTGGTATGTTTAACATCTTTGCAATCTTCTTATAGCCATTGCCCTTCCTGTGAAGAGAAATCACCTCTTCTCTTGTCTTCCTGGACCATTCTCTTGCCTTCACCATGTTTGTAACCACACCAGTAAATGTCTAGAAGGAGCTGAGTATCACAGTCATTTTAAAGCTGCCTAATTGGTGCTTATTATGCTTGATTGCTGCTCGGTGACATCCACAGGTGTTTTCAATACCTGATGGAAAGCACCTGTATGAACCTCTGTTCTTCAGAGTGGTAGTCTTTAAGGGGTTGAATAATTGTGGCAATGAAGAAACCACATAAGAACCATTTACTACTGTATTACATAAACAATTGATGTCATTTTAGTTGCATTTGGGTAGTTACAACGTCCTTGTAGGATTTGATTCTGAATACAATTCCAAATGTACACTATAGTCCCTAAACCCCTTTACAGCATTGGGGGTTGAATAATTTTGGACACAACTGTATATATACTGTATAATTATAATAATTTCTGTCTGCTGCTTCATCCTTCGCTGTCAGCAGGAGTCACTGACAAGTTTTTGCTGACACCAATAGAAAAAAGGTGACGGGAGGGACCTCCAGCTTATTGACAGCCTGTTCTTGTGTGCTGTATGGAGGAGGGTGTGTCCCTTTCCACCAATCAGCTCTCAGAACCCTCCTCACTGAGCTCTGCAGTGTGTAATTTCAGCTCTCCACCCCCTGCTTTCTGAAAGCTCATACAAGCTTTATAAATTCTGGCCCTTGAACAGCTGTAGAGATGAAAATACTGCTGATAGACAGGTACAACTTATGTAGGAGGATCTGTTTCATCTCTGTACATCACCTGGGGCCAGTCACTTCACTAGGTATATGTAAAGGTTAAGGCCTGGTTCACACCAATGCAGTTTGCTTTTGATCAATTTTTGCATTTCGCTTTGCCTTTTTACATGTGTTTTTGCTGTGTTTTGCATTTTTTTCCTTTTTTTTTTTTTGTTAACGGGGAAATGTTTTGGTTTCTGGGCTGAATGCACTCCACGCATTTCAGCAGCGTCTCCATTGAACTCTATTGTAACAAAAAAGCAATAAAGAAGCCCTTTTCCAAAAACGCAAAAGCTGAAAAAAAGCATAGATGTGAACCTGTCCCCTAGGAAACCATGTTAAATGGAATGTAGTATGTTTCTGCTAAAAGCAATAAAAAAAATGCATTGGTGTGAATCATGCCTTACAACCAGTTTAAGGGTTCGTTCACACTAGCAGCTGAGGGGCGGTAAAAAATGTGGTTGAGCCGCACTTTTACTGCCCCCAACAGCTACTCCTTTTAGTTTTAGAGGTAGCGACCAGGGGGTATACACATGCCACAGCTAAGATGCTTTGCTTCATGACAAGAATTATACATGATGTCATTATCAGCAGGTGTAGCACCCACCAAATGCGACCTATACAAGTGAATGGAACTGCTGTGCAAGTTCCCCACAACTGATTGCAAAGCACATGGTTGTGGTGCACTAGTGCTTGATTCAAGGCATTAAAGCAGGTGATGAGAAGGTGATACAAAGCCTCCTCACTGTCTGCCAAATGCTTTCTGAAAACAATCTGAACGCGACCAACAGCTTGAACTAGCCCTAGGAGTATTTTTTTAAATGCAATGAAAAGTACCCAAATCTAACTTTATATTAGCTTCTTGCAGTCTCCGTACAGCAGTGCTCAGACTGTGTGAGGGAGAAGCAGCACAAGGAGCCAATCAATTGTATTGCAGTGCGAGGAGCATTCTGGTAGGAGGAGAGAGCATAGTGATAGGATGATGACTCATGAGTCTGCTGCTTCTCCTTTCTCTGTCCACTCACAAGGTGGGGGAGGGACAAGACCTGCAAGTGATACCGAACTGCAGCAGAGAATAATTGGGTCTCCTGTCCTGACAAACAGGACTGTGCTGTGTGGCAAAGCTGAGCAAATCTCAGAACTGGATGGATGGACATAGATTTAGATCCTATGATAGATAGCTCCCATCTATGTGCTTGAAGATCTGCTATACAGATCCTCTGGCTTCAATATTGTCTGAGGACCAAAAAATGCACATGGGGGAAGCTGGAGTAAAGACAGATTTCCTTGTATGCATACTGGTAAGTGATAAAGCAGGAACTTGGGAAACTCCAGAAAAACAGAAATATAAATATAATAATATTAATTACATTTAAAAAAATAATAATAAAAAAATTATATATATGTATATATACTAGAACCCCTGTCAGCTATTTATTGTTGTTTGTGTCCCTGTTGCAGATTTCCACCCAGGCGTCTGGTGAAAGGGTTGTCAGCAGGACAGGAAGTGAGGGTAAATCTCTCTAAGCCCTGGTTCACATCTGTGCGGTCGTGCGGGCCGCGATTTGCACGGGCAAGAGAGCCCATTCATTTGAATGGACTCCCGTGCCCTGGGACACGCAGGGAAGAAGTCCCTGCATTACTTTGGAACTCTCAGCCCACACCAGAACCGAGGTTCCCAGTATGATTGTGTTTTCCAGTGGCGTGCCATTAGAATTAATGCCACTTCCCGCAGGTCCCACATTCCTCTGTGCGCAGGGGCAAACTGACCATTTGGAAACTAGGGCGATGCCCAAGGGCCCGGGGTCAGTAGGGGGCCCCATGAGATGCCCCTGGTACCTTTTTCATAGGCTTTTTTGAGTTTGGGCAAGGACACAGGGGCCCCATGATCCCCTATTGCCCGGGGGCCCCATGAGTTGTCAGTCCGCCCCTGTCTGTGCAGGTGGTGCAGCTGCAGGTATTTGTGTGGGTCCCGCAGCGGCACCACCCGCACAGATGTGAACCAGAGGTAATGGAGTCCCAGATAGCAGGAAAAATAAAACAGATATAAGTTCAACACTAGAAAAAAAAGTTTTGGCTTGACTTTAAGATACTTCAGACACTTTATGTGTCTTTATGTTTTCCTTTTCTTTTCATTTTATCCTTTTTTTTTTTAATTATTATTATTGCAGTTTTGTATCAACAAACGTCATTTGGCTCTCTCTGCGGATAATTAAACTTTAATACAATCACCATCTTGAACACGTAAAGCCTTCATACTGCACTAATTTGTTGCCCTCACCCATCTTTGAACTTGGCAGTCTAATCTGACACCACATCTCCAGCCTGAATGTGCGGATTTCAGTGGAGATAATCACATGTCCCCGCTCTCTTAGCAACAGCCCCATTACAGCAGAATTATTATTCAGCAAGCCAAGTGAAAATTCAGCAATCACCTTCAAGGCTATTTAATTGCGCTACAATACGCACTGCACAGTTTCCAGCCAAACTATATCTAATGTGAGTTAGGACCCTAGATTGTAAGCTCCTCGAGGATTACAGACTAATGTGAATGTACAATATATATGTAAAGCTCTGCAGAAATAATGGAGCTCTATAAGTACCTGTAATGAATAAATAAATCAATATGGTGAAAATGATAAATCATATATTCCTTTCCACATTGAATTCCAATTATTTCTAGCCTTCTACTAATAATCTGAATGATCTTGAGCTCTGTGACGGGTATTCACTATGCCCTGTGAGTAGGCCTGGACTGGCCATAGGGCGCACCAGGCATTTGCCCAGTGGGCCGGGGCTGCCTGGATTGGAGGGGCGGCCGGACGGTACATAGAGGAACGGGTCGTGCATTTCTTGGTTCCTCTATGTGCCGCCCAGCCGCCCCTCCTATCCGTCTCCTGCATGCCCTAGGCTCCTGTATGCTCCCCCTGCGGTTCCCCCTTCCCTGCAGCTGCTGCGGGGGATCTGTCAGCATATTCCATCCCCAGTGCTGACAGTCCCCAACAACCATAGATGGGAGAAGAGAGAGACAGCTGGTTCTGCCCCTCCTCCTCCCACCCTCTCCTCCTGTGTCTGCCCCGCCCACACTCCCCTCCAGTCTGTCTCTCTCTTTCCTTCTCTCTCTCTCCTTCTTTCTCTCCCCTCCCCTCTCCCCCCCCCCCCCCCCCCCGTCTCTTCTCTTTCTTGAATTCTTCTTTTTCTCCTACAAAAAAAAAAATTAAAATTAAATAAATATATAATTGTAAAAATTTAAATAAAAACCAACTGACACTAGTGGCGGAACTACCAGGGTCGCAAAGGTCACTCTTGTGACTGGGCCCTAGAGTTCCGCCACCAGGCTCCGAGGAAAGGGTCACCGGGCTTGGGGCCGCTCAGTTCAATATTCCCGGGCCTATTTTTTGTCCCAGTCCAGGCCTCCCTGTGAGTAGGCACTGCTGTGTCACACATTGCACTGAGCCTGCCTTCTGAACTACAGAAGAGCTGAGAGGAGGAGTTTCAGGAGGCGGAGTCAGTGCAGATATCACTGCTTATAGGCAGCAAGGTTCCATGGGATATGTAGTCTTAAGAAATGGAGAGTAATTAGCAATGCAGAAGCTGCAAAGCATGCAGGGAATCCATGACATTGTGGAAGGAGAGGACCAGCAGACAGGCAGCACTCGCAGCAAGAAAGGAGATTTTTTTTAATATGTTTATATTGGATTGTCAAATATAGCTATTGTCTGGCCATCTGTGGGCCCAGGACTGACATGGAGGGTGGTGTTAGGTAGAGGGGATGGAGGAGAGCAGGTACGCATCCGCTCTCCTTTTTTTGGTGTCCTGGAAAGCAACTTGTATGACATCACTTCCGGGTCACCCTGTCACTTTCCCCAGCTAGCATAGCCGGGAAGGAATGTATTGCAGTGTGATCTGCATTGCAATACATTCAGTGAAGCATAGAGGAGACATGCAGAGTCTTTTAGACCCTGTCACCTAAAAATCATCATATGTGATTGTCATATGTGATAAAAAAAAAGGTTAAGAAAAAAACATTTTTTAATCACACAAATTTAGATATACACCCAAACACATAAATCCCCCCCCCAAAAAAAAATGTTTTAAGGCCCCCACTGCCACATATACGAACGTACAATGGAAACATATGTATTGGGGGCTCCTACGCATGCAAACGTTGATAGCAATGCACATGTTGCATATCTCCACACACGCCGGAGTGGGAGAAATTATTCTAGCACCAGACCCCCTGTGTAACACTGAACTGATGACCTATAGGGGCGTTTGAAGCGTCGCCTATAACAAATATAGGGTACTGAAGTTTCACAATTGCACACAAATTTAGGGTTTGACATGTTGGGTATCTGTTTACTCGGTGAAACAAGAGTTTGAAGCACTGAAAATCAGGTTTGGGGAGGGCACTTTCACACTGCTGCTAGTGTCACACTGAACAAAGTGATAATAGGATATAAAAAAAACAGCGCTAGGGTGACCGTGGCTTGAAAAAGTGATAAATAATTCTATAAACCCCACAACAATTCCATAAGGGGTATACTTGGTTAAAATGTATTCAGAGATAATCCGGGATCAGCAGTATAACCCGGGCATGACAGAAGGAATGTCTGCTCATCGGTGTCCCAAGGCCAGGAAGTGGTAGTGACCCAGTGTGGCTATCCGGGCCGGGGAAATATGTCACAACCACCGAGGGGGGAGCGGAAGTCAGGCACTGGATGTGGACCGCAAGCTGAGGATGTTAACTGGGACAACACGTTTCACGAGAATGCGATTTATCAAGTTAATTCTTAGATGTGATGGCTGCATTACCTTCATTTTTTTGGTGTTCTTTTCTATTTTCATTTGGTGATCCAGCCAGCAATTCTGTTTTTCAGCTCTCTTGCGGTTACAGGGATGAGAAAGACCATTTAACACTCATAATAAAACAGCTTCGCTTTTTTTTTTTTTAATTAAAATAACAAACATGTCATACTTACCTGATCTGTGCAGAAGTTTGCACACACCAGCCCCGATCCTCTTCTTATCCATTCCCCCTCCAATGCTCCTGGCTCCTCCCCCTTGAGCAGTGCCCCCAGATAAAGCTGCTTGCCCTGGGGACACTGCTGTGTGCTCGCTCATGAGCTGCTGCTCTATGTGTCCATAAGACGCATAGAGACACGTCTCAGCCCCGCCCCCTGCTCTATCCTCATTGGCTCACTGATTGTGATTGTCTCAGTCAATGAGGAGGGAGATTCCCCATGCAGCCAAGACTATTGTGTACATCACTGGATCAGAGGGGGCTCAGGTAAGGATTAGGTGCTGGGAGGGCCGCTGCACACAGAAGGTTTTTTACTTTCTTGCATAGAATACATGAAAAGTACGGAGGGGCAAAAAAGTATTTAGTCAGCCACCAATTGTGCAAGTTCTCCCACTTAAAAAGATGAGAGAGGCCTGTAATTGGCATCATAGGTAGACCTCAACTATGAGAGACAAAATGAGAAAAAAAATCCAGACAATCACATTGGCTGATTTGGAAAGAATTTATTTGCAAATTATGGTGGAAAATAAGTATTTGGTCACCTACAAACAAGCAAGATTTCTGGCTCTCACAGACCTGTACCTTCTTCTTTAAGAGGCTCCTCTATCCTGTACTCATTACCTGTATCAATGGCACCTGTTTGAACTTGTTATCAGTATAAAAGACACCTGTCCACAACCTCAAACAGTCACACTCCAAACTCCACTATGGTGAAGATCAAAGAGCTGTCGAAGGACACCAGAAACAAAATTGTAGACCTGCACCAGGCTGGGAAGACTGAATCTGCATCTGAATCTGCCTAATGAATATTTCATTGTATAAGCACTGTTTCTGAGAACTGCTATACATCTGTGTTGCATGGAGTCCACCAACTTCTGGCACCTGTGAACAGGTATTCCAGCCCAGGATGATTGGACTACATTCCACAGTTCTTCTCTATTTCTTGGTTTTGCCTCAGAAACTGCATTTTGATGTCACCCCACAAGTTTTCTATTGGATTAAGATCTGGGGATTGGGCTGGCCACTCCATAACGTCAATCTTGTTGGTTTGGAACCAAGATGTTGCACGTTTACTGGTGTGTTTGGGGTCGTTGTCTTGTTGGAACACCCATTTCAAGGGCATTTCCTCTTCAGCATAAGGCAGCATGACCTCTTCAAGTATTCTGATGTATTCAAACTGAGCCATGATCCCTGGTATGCGATAAATAGGCCCAACACCGTAGTATGAGAAACATCCCCATATCATGATGCTTGCGCAACCATGCTTCACTGTCTTCACACTGTACTGTGGCTTGAATTCAGTGTTTGGGGGTCGTCTGACAAACTGTCTCCAGCCACTAGACCCAAAAAGAACAATCTTACTTTCATCAGTCCACAAAATGTTGCACCATTTCTCTTTAGGCTAGTAAATGTGCTCTTTGGCAAATTGTAACCTCTTCAGCACGTCTTTTTTTCAACAGTGGGACTTTGCGGGGGCTTCTTGCAGATAGCTTGGCTTCACATAGGCGTCTTCTAATTGTAAGAGTCCTCACAGGTAACTTTACACCTTCTTTCATCTTCCTGGAGCTGATTGTTGGCTGAGTCCTTGCCATTTTGGCTATTCTTCTATCCATTCAAATGGTAGTTTTTCGCTTTCTTCCACATCTTTCAGGTTTTGGTTGCCATTTTAAAGCATTTGCGATCATTTTAGCTGAGCAGCCTATCATTTTCTGCACTTCTTTATATGTTTTCCCCTCTCCAATTGACTTTTTAATCAAGGTACACTGTTCTTCTGAACAATGTCTGGAACGACCCATTTTCCTCAGAATTTCAGAGAGAAATGCACTGTAACCAGCATGTACAACATTTGCTGCCTTCCTTCCTTAAATAAGGGCAATAATTGCCACCTGTTTTTCAAAGAATGAATGACCTCACTAATAGAACTCCACACTGCTATTATTTTGAACATGCCCCTTTCAATGAGTGATTCAATTACACAGAATCAGCAGCATGCATGTCATGACTGTTGGATCTGTTGGATTTCTATTACTCTACTACACCTGCTAGTAAATTATTTGCCATGTAGAAATATCATTTCCACCAAAAACAGTGATTGATCAGGTTAGTGATGTCTGACTGCTATTATTTTGAACACAACTGTACAATCCATAGTGCATGTTTGTAAAATAAGAAACTTACACAAATACAAAATGATGAAAAAGAATCCTCAGTTTAAAAAGAGATGAGTTTTTTTAAAAATAAAACACTTAGCCAAAATTATTTAGGGCCCATTCACTCCAGGTGCAGTGTGACTACATTTGGTCATCTTTCCCAGGGCTGTCCCAATGCAAGACAAGGTAAAATGCCTTCTTTCCTATCAGGCCTGTTCATACCATTGGCCAAGGAAGTCTGCGCTGCGCTGCATTTTTTTTCAGTACTGCACACTGTGACAAAGACTGCCACCTTGCACCACACTAGGGCCAAATTTGAGAAAAAATATGCATTAAAAAAGTGCAATGCTGTAGGACTGGTGCATCTCAGCCACCATCACCCGGGCACAGCAGCGGCTGTGTTCTAGTGCACTGCGATCCCATGAAAAAGTACCACTTTAGGCCTGTTTCACACTAGTGCGGGCCATGATTACTTGGACATGGCAGCCCATTCATAGAAGTGGGCCGCTGTGCCATGTGTCCTGCACAAAAGGTGCATGCACCATTTCAAAAACGCATTTGTAAGGGAAACCGCATGGTCTTTTTGACCATGCGGTTTTTCTGTGGTTCCAGCACCCGCAATCACGCTGCAAGCTGAGATGTGAAGGGTTGCATTCGGTTGCGGGTGCAAGAACAGATGTGATTCCTGCACCCAAAATCAACCAGCACAGTGGGAACCAGGTCTTAAACCACTGTGTCTACATATCATCTTACAACTGCCAAACTGTGATAAGGTGCAGGTGCTCCAAGCTGGACTTGTCTAGCTCAGTCATACAGGCCTTGCTATAGAAGAGAGCGGAGCCATATACATACAGTCAGCCAAGTAATCATTCATGTGAAAATCAGCTTCAGCTGGTCTCTTTCCATGTCAAGTCTCTAACGCGTTTCACCTTCCCACAGACTTCGAGCTCTATGATTAAGCATGTGAGGGTGAAATGCGTTAGAGGGTATGGACCAGCTGAAGCCAATTGTCACATGAATGCTTGTCTGGCTGACAGTTTGTGTACGGCTGCGCTCAATTATGTTGAGAAGACATGCGTTCCAGCACAGCTCCTGGTGCGAACGCCCCTGTGCTGAAGACCTCAGCCCATTGCTGAACTGGGTCTGACGTCGGTGAGTGGAACGCACGCCGAGCGGTGAGTTCCAAGGGGCCATCTTTGCATAGTGGATGAGTCTGCATCTGAGGTCTGTTATCCTGCTGTATACCTGGCTGTGGGGTCTCTATACAGAAATCGTTTTTATGAAAGAAAGATCGTTTTTATGAAAGATCGTTTTGCTTCAATAAAATGTGGGTTAATATCTGCTAAAATGTGAGTGGTCTGGAAAAAATTATTTTAAGATTGGAAATCATTACGGTATCACACTATGGTTTTTTCTTCTTCCTGATTTTCTCTGGGGGATTCGGTAAGAGGAGTAACCAGAGGAGGTGTCCATATCCTAGAGGAGGCAATATTTGGAGGTCATATACAAATTAAAGGAGGTCCAGGAGCCCTTAATATCCCTGAAAGGCATTTTACTCACCAATATCTGGTGAGTGTGGTTAATGTTGGTTTTGCACTGGTGGATGGTGGAGGTATCACTGGCACGGAAGAATCCAATGAAAATATAATTTTTTCACGGGACTGTTTTTTTGGATTTTGTCACTGGACTTATTATTTTCTAAATTATATATATTTTTTATTTCATTAATATTTTAATTAATATTTTTGTGTCACAGTGTATTTTAAGTTTGTGATATTTAGTAATTATTATTTATGGGTTGGGTGATGTATTTTATTGTTTTGTGGGTTTTGCGCTGGTATAAGTTGAAATAAATTGTCACATGAATGCTTGTCTGGCTGACAGTTTGTGTACGGCTGCGCACAATTATGTTGAGAAGACATGCGTTCCAGCGCACCTCCTGGTGCGAACGCCCCTATGCTGAAGACCTCAGCCCATTGCTGAACTTTCCACAAATCTAAATATCAGAAAAAGGATCCGGCACTGTCAGATGGCTGTTTACATCTGTATTGTGAACATTCCGTCAAAATATTTAGCAACATCAGACTTGTCAGCGTTCCAAGTGAGTTGGTATAGCAACCATACTTCAGCTGAGATAAACTTTGCATGAAATGAAGGCGCTTACAGGTGCGGAGAGCCAGCGGAATCTCAATATTTATATAAGAAATATGCAGAAAATGTAATTGGCCTGAGAGCTATTTAAATAAGAGAGATAATCTTTGTATGTATCGTCGGTCTTCTCCAGCCCACATGCTGGCTGGCACATCTCTACATCCACCCTTTACCTAGGTATGTCTTATGAAGTCATAAAAGTTTTGAATTCTTGTTAAATTACTGGAAAGCCTGTGTAATCGCCGGAAATCTGTGTGCAGAGATAACAGCAAACTAGAATGCTTTGGGGTACATTTTCTTTTTTTATAGCTGAATCCCTTCAGAATACAAAAATCACATTTGGGTCCCCCAGTATCCAAAGTCAACTATCTCACGACCGGCCATTAAAGTGGTTGTAAACCTCAGGTATGAAATAGAATGGGAGTGCCACACCAGCTTGTATAGCCCTTCTAAAAGAAAATTGCAAAGCCATTTCCAATCCAAATTCCTTCATTATCTGGCATTTTAGACCTGATGAAGGGGAAGTTTGAAATGTGTTGGCTGCTACAAAATAAAAATCTTTTAAAAGGTCTATACAAGCTGGTATGGCGCTCCCATCCTTTCAAAATTTCAATAAACTCCCCTTGAGTTTCAGCAAGAGCCTACAGTTGCTGGTGAGCAGCCTCTAAGACCGTAAACAACCACAATGCATTATAATGCATCTCCATAAGGTTCAGTGCTCCTATATTTATTTTAGGTACTTATATAGCGCTGTCCATTTACGCAGCGCTTTTCACATATATATATATATACAGTTGCAAGAAAAAGTATGTGAACCCCTTGGGATTACGTGGCGTTTTGCATGAATTGGGCATAAAATGTGCTCTGAATGTCATCTAAGTCACAACAATAGAAGAACACAGTCTGCTGAACATAATACTACACAAACATTAGATGTTGCCATGGTTTAATTGCACATAACATGTAAACATTCACAGTGCAGGGAGGAAAAAGTATGTGAGGCCCTAGTTTAATGACTTCTCCCAGAGCTAATTGGAGCCAGGAGTGAGCCAACCTTGACTCCAATCAGTGTGATGATATCGGATGTGTTGCTGACAGCTGTCCTGCCCTTAAAAAACACACACCTGTTTTGGGTTTACTGGTTTCAAGAAGCACTGTCTGATGTGAACCATGCCTCGCAGAAAAGAGCTCTCAGAACACCTACGATCAAGAATTGTTGACTTGCATGAAGCTGGAAAGGGTTACAAAAGTATCTCCAAAAGCCTTGATGTTCATGTGTCCACAGTAAGACAGACTGTCTACAAATGGAGAAAGTTTAGCCCTGTTGCTACTCTCCCTAGGCGTGGTCGTCCTGTAAAAATGACTGCAAGAGCACAGCACAGAATGCTGCATGAGGTAAAGAAGAATCCCAGAGTGTCAGCTAAAGACCTACAGAAATCTCTGGCACATGCTAACATTTTTGTTGACACATGTACAATAAGGAAAACATTAAACAAGAATGGAGTACATGGGAGGACACCACGGAGGAAGCCATTGCTGTCCAAAAAGAATATTGCAGCACGTTTGAAGTTTGCAAAAGAGCACCTGGATGTTCCACAGTACTACTGGCAAAATACACTGTGGACAGATGAAACCAAGATTGAGTTGTTTGGGAAGAACACACAACACTATGTGTGGAGAAAAAAAGGCACAGCACACCAACATCAAAACCTCATCCCCACTGTAAAACATGGCGGAGGCAGCATCATGGTTTGGGGCTGCTTTGCTGCCTCAGGGCCTGGACGGATTGTTGTCATTGATGGGAAAATGAATTCCAGAGTTTATCAAGACATTTTGCAGGAAAACGTACGACCATCTGTCCGCCAACTGAAGCTCCGCAGAGGATGGGTGATGCAACAGGACAATGACCCAAAGCATACAAGTAATTCAACAAAACAATGGCTGCAACAGCACAGAATATGCCTTCTGGAGTGGCCCAGTCAGAGTCCTGACCTCAACCCGATTGAAATGCTGTGGCATGACCTTAAGAGAGCGATTCACACCAGACATCCCAAGAATATTGCTACACTGAAACAGTTTTGAGAAGAGGAGTGGTCCAAAATGACTCCAGATCATTGTGCAGGTCTGATCTGCAACTACAGGAAACGTTTGGTTGAGGTTATTGCTGCCAAAGGAGGGTCAACCAGTTATTAAATCCAAAGGTTCACATACTTTTTCCTCCCTGCACTGTGAATGTTTACATGTTATGTGCAATTAAACCATGGCAACATTTAATGTTTGTGTGGTATTATGTTCAGCAGACTGTGTTCTTCTATTGTTGTGACTTAGATGACGTTCAGAGCACATTTTATGCCCAATTCATGCAAAACTCCACGTAATCCCAAGGGGTTCACATACTTTTTCTTGCAACTGTATATATATATATATATATATTGTACATTCACATCAGTCCCTAACCCTCAAGGGGTGTACAATCTAAGGTCCCTAACTCACATTCATACATACACATATTAGGGCCAATTTAGACAGGAGCCAATTAACCTACCAGCATGTCTTTGGAATGTATGAGGAAACCAGAGTACCCGGAGGAAATCCACGCAAGCACAGGGAGGACATGCAAACTCCAGGCAGGTGGTGCCGTGGCTGGGATTCAAACTGACGATCCCAGTACTGCCATGCGGAAGTGCTAAACATTTAGCCACTGTGCTGCCCAAACTATATCATAAAGATGAAATATGAACAAAGCATATCCCTCTATAGCAGTGGTCTCCAAACTGGGGGCCGAATACAGCCCTTTGCTTGCTTTTATTTGGCCCCGGAGACACTGTTCTTCTTACTCAAAAGACACTATTCCTCCCACTGACACCAATGACTGGGCACCATTCCTCCCACTGACACCAATGATTGGACACCATTCCTCCCACTGACACCAATGATTGGGCACCATTCCTCCCACTGACACCAATGATTGGGCACCATTCCTCCCACTGACAACAATGACTGGGCACCATTCCTCCCACTGACAAAAGTGATGGGGCACCATTCCTCCCACTGACAAAAGTGATGGGGCACCATTCCTCCCACTGACAGCAACGATGGGGCACCATTCCTCCCACTGACACCAATGATTGGGCACCATTCCTCCCACTGACAATAATGACTGGGCACCATTCCTCCCACTGACAGAAGTGATGGGGCACCACTTCTCCCACTGACAGAAGTGATGGGGCACCATTCCTCCCACTGACACCGATGATTGGGCACCATTCCTCCCACTGACACCGATGATTGGGCACCATTCCTCCCACTGACACCAATGATTGGGCACCATTCCTCCCACTGACACCGATGATTGGGCACCATTCCTCCCACTGACACCAATGATTGGGCACCATTCCTCCCACTGACACCAATGACTGGGCACCATTCCTCCCACTGACACCAACCATTGATCACTATTCTACCCACTACCAATGATTGGACACTATTCCTACCACTGACTCCAACGATTGGGCACTATTCCTCCCAGTGATATCAATGACGGGGCACTATTTCTCCCACTGACACCAATGACAGGGCACTATTCCTTCCATGAACACCAATGTCTGGCCCCCCTAAGGTTTGATGGACAGTAAACTGGCCCTTTGTTTAGATTGTTTGGAGAACCCTGCTCTATAGTGTGTACTTGTCTCAATTCAGAGCAATAAGTGTAATTTCTGTCTACTGCTTCATTCCTCCCCCTATCCCCATGAATCACTTCTGACAAGTTTTCACCAAGAGAAAAAAGGTTTCAGGGGAGGGAGCTTCAATACACAGCCTGAGATTGACAGCCTCGGCTCTGTTCCTGTGTGCTGTGAAGGGTTCTCTGTTCCCTCCAATTAGCTCTCAGAGCTCTCCTCACTGAGTTCAGCAGTGTGCAATTTCAACTGTATGCCCTCTGTTTTCTGAAAACTCAGGCAAGATGTATAAATTTTGGACTTTGAACAGCTGTAGAGAAGAGAAGACTGCAAATAAACAGGTTCAACTTATGTAGGTGGATTTGTTTCATCTCTGTGTATCACCTGAGGCCAGTCACTTCACTGGGTATATGTAAGGGTTTACAACCACTTTAAACAGTTGGTTAGAACTGTTGTCCTGATAGGATGTTTATAAACATCCTTGTTTGCAATGTGCATGAATATCAGGCACTTACAGTGCCTGTGATCGCACTGTCATTAGGCAACATGAAAAGAGTCAATCAAAGTGGCCCTGTGTCTTGTGATCTCTGTGAACCAATCACAGCGACCGCAAGTAGTAAATACTGGCTGTGATCAGCAGCCAGCTCTCCCCTATCTCTCACAGCAGCTCTGCTTGTGTGAGAGGAAGGAGGATTGCTGCTGATCGTATCTGACGCTTACCAATATAGCAGAATACATTTTCATCTAAATTTATGAGGACAGAAAAGAAGGGTAACAGCTTGTTTTGCTTGCTAGTCCAGTAGATATGAATTACAGAGGAGTAAATGCTCGCTCCCCCAGCAGCCAGTTCTCTTCTGCTCTCCAGGTCTGGAATGTGCGCTAAATGAAACAAGCATAATAACAACCTAATATATGGGGGGGGGGGTCATACTGAAATGTGATTTGTGTAAGCTAACCAGAGCTCAGCTTGGAATCTAAAACAGAAAAAAAGGAATTTAGAGGTTTAGTTCGTTATGCACATCTTTATTTATTCAGTAATCTTGTATAGGTAATATTGACCGATATTTTATCTATTGTCTTTGAAGAGGGCTTCTGAATCCCCAAAATGCATTGGCAGTACTGTTTAGCCATAATTAAAGTGGAGCTCCACCCAAAAGGGAAAGTTCCGCTTTAAGGATTTGTCCCCCGCTCCCTGTTAAGGATTGGCACCTTTGGGGAGCAGAGTGGAGCGGGTACTTGAAATTGACAGGTACCTGCTTCCACTAGGTGATCAGAAGTGGAGGTTGTCCTCCTACCCTCCCTCCCTGTAGTCTTCTGGGACACATGTCAGGTCACAGAAGACTACGGGGCCATTCACAAAGCGCAGCACTACTCATGCATGCGCAGTGGGCACCCGGCTGTGAAGCCGCAAGCTGTCACAGCCGGGTGCCCACACTGAAGATGCCGGTGCTGGGAACACAAGGCGGCCGGTGAAACAGGCTGCGGGGAGGACATCCCGGAATCAAGAGACAGGTAAGTGTATGTTTTTCAAAAGTCAACAGCTACACTTTTTGTAGCTGTTGACTTTTAGACTTTTTTATTTTTACTGGAACTCCGCTTTAACATATATTCACAGATCTTCATTTTTTTTAGTTCAGGTCCCCTCACAACTGTTGAGATAAAAATAATAGCCAAACAGGCACTACATTGTTTCCAGTGAGTAGGCTGTTTAATAGACTTGCAACTACGTCTTCCCAGTTGGCCTGGAATTCGCTACAAGCTGATCAGTGGGTCTCGGCTAGAAGAATTGGATTTATGGCCGGGACCTTCTGATAAACAACACAGGGGTCTCTATGGAGTGCAGCAAAGCAGGGAGATAAAACAGTCACATTGCTTAGTAAAAGCAGCATACTTTACACTCGGGATACAGTTAACCCTTTGATTGCCCCAGATGTTAACCCCTTATCAGCCAGTGTCATTAATACAGTGACAGTATATTACACTCACCTCCCCCAATTACATCACCAATCTTGTCTCCAAATATCACGCAAACCGTCCTCTCCACTCCTCACAAGACCTCCTGCTCTCTAGCTCTCTTGTCTCCTCCTCCCATGCTCGTCTCCAGGACTTCTCCAGAGCCTCTCACATCCTCTGGAACTCTCTACCCCAATCTATCAGGCTATCACCTACTCTGCCCACTTTTAGGCAATCTCTGAAAACCTATCTCTTCAGGGAAGCCTATCCTGCAGAATACATTTTGGCCTAAATTTTTGAAGAAATTTGACTTTTAAAAATCGTATTTATTGGATATGCTTTATAGCAGAAAGTTAAAAAAAAAATTTTTTTCAAAACTTTCGGTCTTTTTTCGTTTATATAATAAGAAAAAAAAACACATCGGTGATCAAATACCACCAAAAGAAAACTCTATTTGTATGAAAAAACTAATATACTATAAGCCTGGGTTCACATACATGTGATACGGTACATCGCATGTTATTCGCACAGGAACCGCACCGCATCCCTGTGCAAATCACATCTGATTTGTGTACGGTGCGATTAGAGCCATAAATTTTGTATGGCTCTAATCACACCGCACCAAAAAGGTGCAGGACCCTTTTATCTGTCTGCACTAGAATTTGATTGCATGGGTATTCACACCTATGCGATCAATTCTGCACATTGCACCGCGTTATGCGGACCGATTTTGGGGTGTTGCTAACTCAATATACACGCTCGTAGCGGTTCGCATGAACAGGGTGCGATTATGATGTGGTGCGGAGTTCGCACAGAAAACGCTGCAAATTCCGGACCGCATCAGTGTGATCCCAGGCCTAATGTCATTTGGGTACAGTGTTGCATGACCATGCAATTACCAGTAGCGCAGTGCCGAACAACAAAAAATGGCTTGGTCATGAAGGGGGTAAAATCTTGTGGAGCTAAGCCCTGATTCACACCAGTGCAGCTTTGAAATTGTGCTTCTGCGTGCAATTTCAAAGCTGACTATTAAGTGCGACTTCATTGTGGCTTGCTGACACTGTGCGATTTCATCTAACAGATGTCAATGCAAGTTGTGAAGAAGTCAAACAAAAATAGTGCAGAAACCTTTTTCAAAGTCGCTGCTACTTGAGTCACACCCATTTGAACAGTTCCATTGCCACTAATGGGGTGTGATTTGGCATGCAACTTAGACCTCTCAAGTCGCATGACAAGTTGCACTGGTGTGAACCAGGGCTATGTGGTTTTACATAGAAACAATGTTTCTATGTAACCATTACATCGTAGTTATAATAAATTCAGTGGAAAATAAAAGGAAAATTGAACAAAAAAAGAAAAAAAAAAAACTGACCCATGTTTACACACCCCCATGTACCATACCCATGGCCAGAATCAATTTTGTTTAGAAGGAAAAGTCATCAAACAAAAGAACACCCAAATTGTACTCGGGGAAACTGAAAAATTGAAGATAATAACACCGGTTCTGGACGTGAGTCAGCTGATGACAAACTGCCCAAGCAGGCTGTCACATTTATCCCGGCACTTACAGCAACAACAAGTTAAATGGTAACGAGAAAATATTACGTTAGCAGGCCTCCTTCAATGTTATTTCTATTTATTGCAATAAAAAAATAACATCGCCAAGACATCAATTCAGGTTTCATGCACAATTTTAAGAATATGTTCAGTCTAATGGAAGCACAGAATAAAATTATTTTTAAATTATAGGCTGTTAAAATCAACCAACACTTTCATTCGCTGCAATGATAAAGCAGCCAATTTGTACACCAAGTACCCATTACCCGCACATATTTTGTATGTGTCCACCCACTCCAGTTCTTTGGAGTGGAAAGACATATTGAGAAGACAAGTATGCACTCTGCAAGGACAATTGTTCCAGAGCTTAGTAAATGAGGTGAAGTTTCACTTCCAAAGAATACCCAATCACATGCAAGGAAATAAAAAAAAAACAGCAGTTTTACTTGCTTAGGATTGGATAATGGAAGCCAGCAGAACTTCCCATAATTTACTAAGCTCTGGAGCAAATGCTCTTGCAGAGTGAAACTACTCTTGCAAAGGGTACAGTCTTCAACTAGAGTGCAGCGCCTGAAACATTTCAAACAAAAATCATATTAAAATGGGAAAAATAATTAATAATTAATCTTAAAATGTTCATAAGTGAAATATCATATGGTGAGATCAAGACAGAACAGTCCCCAAATGCCATGATGAGATAAGAAGACTTCCAAGGATAGCCAATTTGACACCAACCACTTGCATGCAAGGCTTACCGGAAGATATGTGACCCCCTGCTAAGAGTGGTTAATCTGCGCTTTTATAAGATGCTATTGGTGACATAAGGGGAAATGGACGGTTAGAATCATCCTCTGGACACCCAAGGAAAAGACTGGTAATTCTCCAAAGCCGATCTCCCTGTATATGATGGCTCCAACCACTCCAAATGAGTTACATGAGACCAGAGCTCATGGCGTTAAACATGTAATAAAAGATTTCTCCAAAACCCTCAAATATCCAAACTTTATTGAAATAGAAAATACACTCACATGATAAAATACACAAATCAGTGTGTACAAGCACTAAAACAGGTCTTTCCAGCATCCAAGATGGCCCCCGGCCAGTCACGAATGCGTGGTAGCATGTGTGCATGGCTCCCCTCTACGCGTTTCATCATAAATTATGTAAACAGGGGCCTTTAGTAAATCAACCCTAGTACATGTATGTTCCAGTTCTTTGAACTAAGGGATTCCATTGAAGATCTCTTCAATTGCATTATAGTAACTTCATTTTTCTCTCCATAGATCTGCTCAGGAAAGTGGAGGTAAACTCCCACTGGACACTTGTGCCTACAGGTAAGCATATAATAAAGCTTACCTGTAGGTACAAGGAATATCTCCTAAACATCCACCACTTAGGAGATATTCAGTGTCCCTGCAGCCATTGATGTCACCAGTGCATGCGCTCTGAAGGAACGGCACGGCTCTGTGCCATGGCCAAGACTCCCACACGCATGCTCGGAAGTGACGTCATCGCGGCTTGGCCAATCAAGCAGCCAGAGCCTGCAAATCCAGAAGGAAGACTGGGTGAAGATGGAAGCCCTGCCAGTGGTGACAGAGCACCGCTGGAGGACTTCGTTCTAAGGTAATTCTTTCATAATGTGCTGGTATATGATGCATACTAGCACATTATGCTATTATTTTGCAGGGGATGAACAAAAACATACCATACTTATACTGATACTTTCCATTATAAAAAATATCCAGTAAACTCAAAGTTAGTCATAAATTTAGGCCATAATGCATTCTGCTACGTCTTTGGAAAAAAATCCCAATACGTGTATAATAATTGGTTTGTGTGAAAGTTATAGCGTCTACAAACTATGATATATATATATATATATATATATATATATATATATATATATAGATTTATTTTCTGATTGCCTACCACATTTCTTGAGGTGCTAAAATGCCAAGATAGTACAAAAACGACCCCTCTTTGGAAAGTAGACACCCCAAGGAATTTGCTGAGAGGTATGTTGAGTCCATGGAAGATTTTATTTTTTGCTATGTTGGAAAATTACAATTTTGTTGTTTTTTTTTACACAAAGTTGTCAATTAAATGATATATTGCTCACGCATGCCATGGGTATATATGGAATAACACCCCAAAACACATTCTGCTACTTCTTCTGAGTATGGGGATACCACGTCTGAGAGACTTTTTGGCAGCCTAGCTACATACAAGCCCCCAAAATCCAATGACCACCTCCAGGCTTTCAAAGGGCATGGTAAGTATTGTGCAGATATCATTTTTGAAAACGAATAAAGGAAAGAGAAAATACATTCATTTTCTTTCTTCATTTTCCAAAAATGTGGCAACAAATGAGATCTGCAAAATACAGAGATCTTAGCAAATACCTTGGAGAGTCTAATTTCCAAAAAGGGGTCATTTGGGGGGAGGGGGGGTGCTTTACTATCATGGCATTTCAGGGCCAACATTAGAAGCTTATGCCAGACATCACCCACTCTCCCAACTACTTGAAGACCAAGCCTTTCTTGACAAATTTTGGTTTCTTTGAAAAAACAGTTTTGTTGCTAGAAAATTACTTTGAACTCCCAAACATTATATATATTTTTTAAAGCAGAGGCCCTAAAGAATAAAATGGTGGGTATTTAAATGTTTTTTGTCACACAGCATTTGCGCAGAGGTTTTTCAAAAGCAAATTTTTGGAAAACATACACTTTCTAGAATTTTAATGCACAAAAACAGTATATTGTCCAATTGTTTGATAAAGTATAACGTATGATGTTATGCTTTAAAATTGAGCATGCCTGTGCAATGGTGACAATTTACATACATTTTTAATATCCATAGGTGATGCTTTAAAAGCCTTTACAGGTCACCACTTTAGGTTTACGGTGATACCTCACATGCATGGTGCAATCTCTGCTATGGGACCGCTGCTTGTGTTTGCCTTACGGGGTGGGGGTGAATTTTTTAATATTGTTTATTTTGCTTTTTTTTTACTGTCCCTTTAATTTTTTTTAGCACTTTTATTGATATCATAGGGCATATAAATATTATGTGATAACAATAGGCAATGACAGGTACTCTTTTCTGAAAAATTTGAGGTGTAATAGACTCTAGATCTCTCCTCTGCCCTTAAAGCATCTGATCACACCAAGATGGGTGTGATCAGATGCTTTCTTAATTTTAAAATGGCGCTGTTTACATAGTTAATCTAGCTGAAAAAAGACAAAAGTCCATCCAGTTTGACCATTAAAAAAAAGTTATAATCCTATACCCACAGTTGAGCCAGAGGAAGGCAAAAAAAAAAAAAACAGCAAAGCATGATCCAATTTGCTTCTGCAGGGAAAAAAATTCCTTCCTGATCCCCCAAGAGACAATCGGATAATTCCCAGGATCAACTTTACCTATAAATGTTAGTATCCAGTTATATTCTGTGTATCTAAGAAAGAATCCAGGCCTTTTTTAAAGCAATCCACTGAGCTGGCCAGAACCAACTCTTGAGGGAGTCTATTCCACATTTTCACAGCTCTTACTGTGAAGAAACCTTTCCGTGTTTGGAGATTACATTTCTTTTCCTCCAGATGTAAAGAGTGCCCCCTTGTCCTCTGTGATGACCTCAGGGTGAATAACTCTACACCGAGTTCACTATATGAACCACTGATGTATTTATACATGTTGATCATATCCCCTCTTACATATTATACATGTTGATCATATCCCCCCTTAAGCTCCTCTTCTCCAGAGAGAATAAATTCAGTTCCTCTGATCTTTCCTCATAGCTGAGCTCCTCCATGCCTCTAATCAGTTTGGTTGCCCTTCTCTGTACTTTCTCCAGTTCCCCAATGTTCTTTTTGTGAATTGGTGCCCAAAACTGAACTGCATATTCCAGATGAGGTATTACTAATGATTTGTACCGGGGGAAATGATATCTTTCTCTCTGGAGTCTATACCTCTTTTAATACAAGAGAGGAGTTTGCTCGCTTTAGAAACTGCAGCTTGGCATTGCATGCCATTATTAAGCTTGTGATCTACCAGAACTCCCAGATCCTTCTCCACCATTGATTCCCCCAGTTGTACCCCCCCCCCCCAGTATTTATGATGCATGCATATTCTAGGTTTGATTTTTAGCCTTTCAAACTTGTTGCCCATGGGACTATATTTTGCAGTGTGTTCGCATACAGTCTTTTTGAAGAACTCCCATTTCTGTTTTGTGTTCTTTGATGCCATTATTCCCTCCCAGTCTAAATCTTGGAGAGCAGCTCTCAGCCTTGGAAAATTAGCTCTCTTAAAATTGAGTGTTTTTATTTTTCCCGTCTGTGCTTGCTGCTACAGCTAACAATAAATTAAATCATGTTATGGTCACTGCTACCCAGATGTTCTTTTATATGGACATTCGTAATCAGCTCTGCATGGTTTGAGATTACCAGGTCCAGCAGAGCATCATTCCTAGTTGGGGCCTCTATGAACTGTACCATAAAATTGTCCTGTAGTAGGTTTATAAATTTTTGCCCTTTAACTGTTCCTGCAGTACCATTACTCCAGTCAATTTCCGAGTAGTTAAAATCTCCCATTATTAGCACTGTCCCAGCCCTTGCAGCCCTTTTGATCTGTGCAAGGAGCTGAGTCTCTGCCTCCTCATTAACACTGGGAGGCCTATAACAAACTCCAATGATTACCTTTGTAGTATGCACCCCCATGTGCAGTTCCACCCATAATACTTCAGCCTCATCACACTCCATCAAATAGGTCCTCTTTCACACTCTGAGATCACTTCTCACATAGAGACAGACACCACCATCTTTCCTATTTACCCTGTCTCTCCGAAAGAGTACATAGCCAGGAATATTAATGGCCCAGTCATGTGATGAATGAAGCCACAATTCAGCAATACCAATTAAATCATAGTTCTCTTCATGCACCAAAGCTTCCAACTCACATATTTTGCTTGGCAGACATCCGTCAGTGGTGAACAAACACTTTAATGCATTGACACCTTGTGCACACGTATTTTGCATATTTTTTATTTTCATACAAATTGTACCAATTCCACTGGTTGTTTGTAACATGAGAACCTTCTTATCATCCTCCATAGCCCTCCCCCCATCTTTCCCCATTCCACCCACCAATAAGTACTGACCCCTGTCTGATCTGTCTACCACGTTATAATCTAATTCACCCTCCCCCTTCAATCCTAGTTTAAATACTCCTCCAGCCTCCCCATAAACCTCCCCCCCAGCACAGCAGACACCCTTCAATTTAGGTGCAAACCATCTCTAGCATATAGGTTGCACCCCAATGAAAAGCCAGCCCAGTGCTCTAGAAACCCAAATCCTTCCCTCTTACACCAGATCTTCAGCCATGCATTGAGTTCTCTAATCTCCCCGTCTTTCCTGAGTTGGTAATATTTCAGAGAATATCACCTTGGAGGTCCTTCCCTTCAACTTGCAGCCTAGTTCTTTAAATTGATTCTTAAGAAGCCTCCACCTTCCATGTATAATGTCATTGATTCCAACAGGGACCAAGACAGCTGGGTCATGCCCAGCCCCTCCCAGTAATTTATCAACCCAGTCCACCACATGTCGAACCCTGGCACCAGGAAGACAGCATCGGGTCCTGATTATCTGGATTCTCTAGTGGACACAACGGACGTGAGGGGGGAGGGTTGAGGGTTGAACAAAAAAGGACGCACTCTCATCGTGCATTACCATGGTACACACCGTTTTTATTGTGTAATCAAATAGATGTATATTTGGGGATAAGCTGATGTGTTTTTGGAGACGAATCCCCTTTCTCAGAGCTTTGTCTCCCGAAACGCATCAGTTTATCCCCAGTTGGGGCACAGCATTGCATTGACTGCCATTGCGGACCATTCACACTGCTTTTATTATCCTTTGGTTTGTGAGTATACATACACAATAAACACGGTGTGTACCATGGTAATGCAGGATGAGAGTGCGCCCTTTTTTGTTCTTTGTTCATTAGCATCCAGATTTCCCAATCTTTGAAGGGCAGCACCTCTTCATTTCCCATTTTGAATTCTTTAAGTCTGCATGAAGATTTGAGCGCTGGTTTCGTTTGTTTGTCTTAGGCTTCTCCTAAGACCACTCTCCTGATGAATTTCACCCTGCCCCTGGGGATTAGTCATAGAGGTCTTTGACTAAGTCCCAGGGGCAGGGCGAAACATGTTGGGGGCGTAATCATAGGAGGAGCTGAGGCTAAGGCAGCTTCTCATAATTGTCACACCCTGAGCTGCCAGTGTGTGGCACCTTCACACTGCATAGTTAGCATGTCTTTTGCATGAGCACTTAAGACACCAGCACCCCTTCAAGTATCGGGTCACTGGAGTGGCAATATCCAGCACTTCCAGAGTGGTGCTACAAGATATTATAATGGGTTGCAGAAAGTAAATACACATGTGGTATCAACACAAACGTCGGAGTGAGAGCATTAATTCTAGGGCCATTATCCATGATTAACTCTAAACCGATAACCTGTAAAGGCTTTCAAGGTGTCACACACGGACAGTTTTAGGAACTGTAATTTGTCTCCATTTCCTGGCATGTGCAATTTTAAATCTTAACATGTTTGGCATCTATTTACTTGACACAACATAATATTTTATGAAAAAAGTGGGTATTATATTGTGTTTGTGTGTACTAAATTTAATTTTAGTGTATTTTTTCCTAAAAATTTTACATTTGATAAATGGCTATGCACAGATTGTGTTACATAAAAAATTCAAAAAAACACCATTTTTTCTCCAGGGCCTGTGCTTTCAAAAAATATATAATTTTTGGGGATTCTAAGTAACTTTCTGGCAAATAAAATGCTGATTTTATCGTGTGTGAAAAATTAAAAAATTTCCCTGGATAGCAAGTAATTAAGACAGTGAAGTCATCCAGGGAATGTAGTGGTAGAGTGGTAAGGAAACAATTCATGAAAAAAATATGTAGACAGCAGTAGTTAAAATAAAAAACAGCAATGCTCACCTTCAGTCTGGCACTGTTCCATGCAAAAGGTCTGCTGTTTCACTAGATGACGCTCTTCTTCCAGGTTAGATGAGCACAGTTTAGTGGTAGGACTACCTTCTACCACTTAAGAAAAGAATTAGACCTGTGACCAGACCAGACTGGTCAGAAGAACACCAGAAAAAAAGTATGCATGCTTTTATTTAAGTATGTGGGTTTTTTTTAAAACTAGAACTTTGCCTTAAATTTGTGCATTTTTAAAGTGTATCGATCCTCCTCTCTGACTATCTAAAACTAAAGGTAGTGCCCAAAAGCAGATACCACAGGGTGCATGCCTTTACACTTAGGACATAAGCCAAACCCATACATGGAGCTAAATACTACCCAACCCAATGACCTACTGTCCAATAAAAGTGCCTTTTGACCACCCTCAAATCACAGGGTTGAGAAGTTGGGTAGAACGCATGCATCAGGTCAAGAAATAGCGTTGTTCATAGCCAAGTAATACTTATTACAGACGTGGTACAGAAAGGGCATTTTGGGACTAAAGTAAAAGTGGACACCTTGTGGTCCCTGCTCTTAGGAAGCACTTTTAGGTAGAGGGTGCAGTTAAATAATAGGGAGAATAAGTATGCATAAAGTAGAAACAAGTCTTGTGGACACCTGACCATCACACCTATATGGGCTTGTTGGCCATCTGGTTCCAAACTCATTAGTATTCCCCCAGATTTTGGTGTTTCTGTGAAAACTTGTGTCCTGAAATTTTGTGGAGTCAGGCACTGATCTATGAAAAGATCTGGCACACAATGAGCATTCTATTTCATCCCAAAAGGTGTTTGAAGGGTCAGTCAAGTTCCTTCACACCAAACTGGTCAAACCATGTCTTTATGGAGCTATTTTTGGGCAAAGGGATACAGTCATGCTGGAGCAGAAAAGGACCTTCCCCAAACTGTTGCAAAGACATTGGAAGTGCACAATTATCTAAGTTGTCTTATGTCTGTATACTGTAGCATTAATATTACCTTTCACGGGAAGCACCCGAACTCTATAATTTAGTGATGTTTCCAAATATTTGCTACCAACAAAATTAAGTCTTACAATTAAAAAAAAAAAGCAGTCTGATATACAAGGTTGCAATTGATTGTGATGGATGGCTGGAGTCCTCCTTTAAGTATAAAAATTTAGAAAAAAAGAATCTTGATCCACAAGTTTTCCAGATAACCTGCCCCATAGTCTGCTGTAGAAAGCAGAAAAATCACTGTTCCTGAAACCTATTTGTTAGCGATGTCTCCGACCATACAGGTTGCTGTGGATTTGTTTTGAAACTGAAGGAGACTGGCAGGCATGTACTGACAGCTTACACCTTCAGATCCCTCGCCTGCTCTGCTGTTTAATCAATAAAGAGAGGTCTCTGAGTACTTGAAGGACAGAATCTCATTTTTAGTTTATTGCATAGTTTATTGCTATGGACCATCTTCTCTCGGGAGGAAAAAATAGACAATGATTTAGAAGGCACTGAGCTCCATGGATAAAACCTGAAGTGAAGGCTTGACCTATGCTCAGACTTCAGCTGTTATTGTATCAGCAGAGGTCCAAATATAGATAGGTTGGGTGACACTCTTAGACTGGTCTTACACTTGTAGAATTTTTCTAGAAAATGATCATTTTCAGAGGGTTCGTATGACTAAGAGTTAAAGGAGGCAATTTGAGAATCAGTTTCAACCAAAGTGAACAAAAAAATTGAAAGACAAGAAAATGAAGTCAAATTGAATGGGAACAAACATATTTCTAATCATTAAATTTGCTCTTGGTCGAGAAAAATTGTAGCTAGTCTTGTAGCTATGCACTTGTCAAAGTTAATCCAGAAGTAGAACGCTTGTTCTACGAAAATCGAGACAAAGACATGGTACTGGAATGAAAAGTCATTAAAAATTATCCAAGTCCAGGAAGGTACCATCAGATGGTCAAATAAGCAATTATTATACTTTCTGATTCAAATATTCAAATTAAATCCATGGCAGATCCTTTTCAGAAGGCATTTGACAGGTGGTGAGGAAACATTATGTTGCCTTCTCACCACCTATTTTAACCACTAATAATCCACTCCAATAAAAAAAAACAGTTACATGGGTGGTGAATGTGAAGGGGGGGTTATCTTTTCCACAATGTGATGCAAATCATCATGGTCATGGCATATGTACGCTGCCTTTGCAGAGCAAGGATGAACAGTTGGGGATGGAAAAAGTGCAGTTCAGCTGTGTATTTTTAGGGCCCCGCCCAACTGAAAGTGTAAACCTAGTCTTACATTCCTAGAAAAAGTTGATGTGAGGTGATAGACATGCTAGGCATTATTCTATCAATCACGGGGTATTGATTGGGTCCGAAGACTGTGTGGTGCTAAAGCCAAGACATTTTTTTGCTTACTGCATCCCCTGCATTAAAGTACAAAAATGTCCCATTAGCAGTATTGTCCCATTGCTGCCAATCTTCCCTGCCTCCAAATACTTAACTGTCTTCACTCAATCCAGTGTTGTGCCCATCTGCAGCAGCTCTTTGCTTTCATAGGACAGAGAGGCAACAGGGACTTTGTCACTGGTGGCAAACTTCAGAAGAAGACATATCAGACTGGATGTCACTCCACTTCCTTAAATTGAACCTCTCCAAAACCGAGTTTCTTGTCTTCCCCCCAGCCCGGACACCACCCCCCATTGACTTCTCCATCACATCCAACAACGCTACCATCAAACCCGCCCTGCAGGCCCGAGTACTTGGTGTCATTCTGGACTCCAACCTATCCTTTCAACCCCAAGTCCAATCTTTAACAAACTCGTGCAGACTCCACCTCTGCAACATCGCCAAAATCCGCACGTTCCTAACCCCAGAAACCACTAAACAGCTCATCCACTCCCTCATCATATCACGACTTGACTACTGCAACTCCCTCCTCACTGGCCTGCCTCGCCGCTGGCTATCCCCGCTTCAGTCCATCCTGAATACGGCTGCCAGACTCATTCACCTTTCCAACCGCTCTGTATCCGCCACCCCCCTCTGCCAATCCCTCCACTGGCTTCCGATTGCGCAACGGATCAAATTCAAAATCCTAACGCTAACGTACAAAGCTGTCCACCATACTGCCCCGAACTACATCACTGACCTAATATCCAAGTACCGCCCAGCACGCACACTCCGCTCCTCACAAGACCTCCTTCTCTCTAGTTCCCTGGTCTCCTCCTCCCATGCCTGCCTCCAGGACTTCTCCAGGGTGTCACCCATCCTCTGGAACTCCCTGCCCCAACCCATCAGATTATCACCTACTCTCCTCTCCTTTAGGCGCACCCTGAAAACCCATCTCTTCAGGGAAGCCTACCCCACCCCCTGCTAACTTGCCGACCTCCTCCACTCTTTCTACCACTCCATCCCCCACAGCTATCTCCTCCTGTGCCACCATCCCCTCCCTCCTAGATTGTAAGCTCGAAAGAGCAGGGCCCTCAATCCCCTCATGTTTTGCATTGTATTGGTATTGTTCTGTCACATGTTCTGTCCCCCTTTGTAATGTACAGCGCTGAGCGAACTATTGGCGCTTTATAAATACTGTATAATAATAATAATAATAATAACAGTGGGAGCCATTGGCCCCTGCTGATGTCAATCAAATCCTGTGAGCAGAGAGCAGGGGCAGAGCCAAGACACGCTGTGTGTGTCTATGGATGTACTCAGCCCAGCACGTCTGCCCCTATAGCAAGCAACTTGCTTTGATGGCAGGCACAGAAGAGAAGGAGTCAATGGCTCCCACTTCTGTCAATCAAATCCTGTGAGCAGACAGCAGGGAGTAGAGCAAAGCGGTGCTGTGTGTGTCTATGGACACACAGCCTGGCTCGGCAGGAAGCCTACATCTCTGCGCCGATAGCAAGCGACTTACTATGGTTGGCTGCTCTGTGCAAGTAAGATAAGCAGGTAAGTATACCATGTTTTTTTATTTTAGAAAAAAATTTAACCTTTACAACCATTTTAACCTTTGCAGCTCTGCCACAATGCATAAACCCTCCAAGGGGTATTGAGCTCCCCAACTGAGAAATCCAAGAGAAATCAATAAACAGAGTCCACATAATTCATTGTTGATAAAAATGGGATGTTGTAACATGAGAAAGGTTTTGCATGTACATGATGGTGATGCATGTTTTCATTCCCCATATTGATTATGATTATTGACGTGTCCTGTATTGGTAAATTTCCATCTCAGCAGCACTGACATGATGAATTAACAGTGAGAACAGTATTTTATGGAAAAAAGTCAATCCTCTAAGATGAACATTTGAAAGGTAGTGCTGCTCAACCATTCTGCATCTTTGCCCAGACAAGAGCGGTTTGGTACACATCTCCTTGTGCAGTTTTAAAGTCTGCAAATGTCAGCACTCACTATTGTTGTCCGAAATAGAAAAATATATTAATTAGATATGCAGAAACATAAAGTAAAAACCAGGTTGATTTGTTCCAACTGTGCCCAACCATAGTAGTTATGGTATTTTGGTTATATTTTCTTTGTACTGTATGTTCCTGGATATTTTTCTATTTTGGAAAACAATGGTGAGTATTAGCATTTGGAGACTACGATGCACAGTACTTTAGCACCCTAAACATTGGTAAGAGTCTAGATCTTAGATCTACTAACTAAACAGATTACAGAATTAGTACTGGAAATTAATTTTAGAAGTAGTTTTGTTAATAAGCTGTCTTTGATGGCCACCACTCTTGAACAAACACAATGGTACCCTGGTTAAATCTTTTACAAAGAAAGAGGGGTTTGAATTCACAAACAACCATGCTTCACCAATGCCAGTCTTTGAATCCAGGTTCTGGAGGACTTTTTGAGGATAATCAGCTTGTAGGGTTGGAGCCTCATGAGCAGGTCTTTTATCCATCTTTTTTTAGCTCCTTTTTCTAGCTTTTTTTTTGGAAAGCAGCCTTATCTTACTTTCCAGAAGTAAGTGCTTGCTTCCTGGCAAACTTATAGGCCCTCAAACAGTAATTTTCTACAATATCCCATTTCTATCAGTCATCCATAGTGGTTTTTGCAACTAAAGGGTAGCTGTCATCATTTACATTTTTGTTGATTTCTTTGTCAAATATCCAAAAAAGATTGGTCCATGCTTGTGCGTCTTTGGTGATTACACATGAACAAACACATACTTCCTATTGGTTATTATAGGGTCTTCAAGGATTAGTAGTTCCTCATAAGTTGTCAAGCCACAAGCTGCTAGACATTGCTGAAGACAGGAAAACTCACTGTACTTATTCCAAGCCAAGCTACAAGTCTGAACATTTCTCTCCATGTAATTTCTGACTTTTTGGCGATCAGCAGAAACTGGAACAGTAAGAGAAAAATCCTCATCCTCCTTTTGCTGAGTTTACAGTTTGGTAAGGGAAAGACGATGCTTTTCTGGAATCTCAAAGAATAGTTCTCTTGTGTTGGGCAACCTCGAGCAGCTGATGACTGCCTTTGTACGTTAATGGTGTTACTGGCATGCTGGATTGGATTGCAGTGTGTGTGAAAGATCTGTGGCAGAAGGATACCACAGGCATGTGTTGCTTACTTTATGGAATATGCAATCAAAGGCGCCCAGGATCTGAAGTGATAATTGCTCAGTATATGCATTAACTACACTGACATTTAAACAGAGCATGTGATGGGATATCTGTGTGCCTGGCAGATGGCAGTGTTGGACACAGTAACACTTTCATGAGTGTTGATAGCCAGTCAGTGTCAACCTGATGGAAGAGTTTTAGAAGAAACCAATCCAAATAACCCCTTTACCCTTCCTAACCTCTTCCCGGCTGCCGTAGCAGATACAGTATATGCTGCAGCAGAAAAACTGGGTCTTAATGCTCAAAGCTTCTGTGCTTAGAGCTTCCTCACTGCTATATCCAATAGCTCTCGGATATGGTTTATGATTGAGAGCCCAATCCCGATCATATGATCACTGTGAGAGCCAATCAGTATAATCACATGATCAGGAATCTGTTCTGCCTCTTGGCAATAAAGCCCACCTACATGGGCTTGGGAGACCGTAAGAAGGGGTTAAACGAAAACTGAACTCAAAGTGAAGTGAAGTGCTATGATATAGGGAAACTATAGAAATATGAATTGTGCCTAAGCATTATTCTGAAAATTATACCTTTTCTCTGGAATTCCTTCTGATAAATATCAGTGTATTTTCTGACGTGTGAGTATGCATAGACACTCCTGTGCCTACAGCCCCATAGCTCTATATCTGTAGTGCAATTCTAATGTAGCCAGGTTCTGGCATATTTCATTAAGCCATTCTGGGACATTTACAGATTAGACTCTGAATAATCTTTTTCCCCTAGTGCCCAGTACTGGGACTTCTACATCACTTCTTGTTAGCAGAGTGGATTCAGTTTTTCTGACAGCAGATGATCTTGGGACTTGTAGTACTACAGCCAATATATCCTGTATTCCTAAGTGCTGATTGAACTACAACTACCAAGGATCAGGGGAATGAGAAGGATGCTGGCAAAGCAGATATATTCTACAGCAAGGGACTGGCTCTCTCTCTTGGGGGATTCAGAGCTGAATGCAGGGGAACTGCTGTTCTCCTCCAGAGACTGATTGTTGGCCTACTGCTGCGGGACTCTGCACATCAGTTCAGCACAGCGGTGATGCTGAATACCACACTGAGATCGCATAACTTCTCTGCATCAGGACTGTCACTGTCTTCATACAGACATCTCTGCTTGCCGCGCTGACAAGCCATCAGGCGGTAACTCTGCACATCCCTGCAAACAGCCAAAAACCTGGGCAAGAACTCTTGTTCTTAGGAGGCCATGCTGTCCATGAGATTGGTGAGTGGGCAGATACCCAACCTCTTTCTGTCATCACTCTAGAGACTGTCAGGAACCATAAACCAGGTGGAGACAGAACGTGCAGTTAAAATCACACCTTTAATGAAATAGTAAAAAATAACAGTTCAGGAAAGTAGTCAAAACAGAAGCTAGGGTTTGGATGCTAGAGCGGGTAATCAGATGAGCCAGGGTCAGGAAATAAGAAGTCAGCGTAGTCAGGTGTCAAAAATCAGGAACAGGGATCAGAAGAGAAGTCAGCCAAACCGAATTGTACACAGGAACACAGGTAGGCACACACTGGAGATCATAGACCATGCAAGGGCAAGGAGGAAATTAGCTAAGCTGCTAAAATAGCAAAAAGGGCTGGCTGTAGGCTGGACTAATGAGGCAGGTAATGGTATTCAGGTGAGTAACTGTGGAGACAATGAGTGGCTGGTAATTAACCAACAGCTGAGCGAACTGCTCGTTAAGTAGCAGGAGCCAAGCCCTGCCGGACACTGCATGCAGACACATTTACACCTCAGTTGCCAGGAGACCTTTGCTTTGGCCAGTGCCACAGCTTATCTATTTAACTTCATTGAATTACAAGTAGTCACTAATGCTTATGGGCCCCACCATTGCTAGCAGACAACAGCGGATACCACCATATCAGAAACATTAAACATCACAGGACTCAAGTTGCAGTCTCTAGTTAAAGGGGCCTTTTCTCATAGTCATTGTCATTCAACTTAGAGTACTTATATCTATTTATGCCAGCGTATACGTTTACATAATTCTCGGTATGCCCCATTGAGGCACCGATGGCACAGAGGGAGCTGATAGGTCAACAAGCTTTTTCTTCCACCTCTTGCTGCTGGTGTTGCAATTAAATAGCTGAAGCATACTACTCATGACTGTATAACTTGCTAAACGTTGCTAATTGATTATTCCCTTTTTACCAGTGTTCTGCTTTTATGCGTTAACTGGAGTTGTATAAACCCATTATTCTTGTAGCCTACTCTTTTGAACAAGTTTGTCAGAGGTGTCGGGAGGTTTACAAGATCAGGGCAACCACTGGGGACAAGCACTACCTGTACATAGATATACAGTATAAAAGAAGGCATGGTAAGTTAGTAATGATAGAAATATCAGCTGTAGGGAGACCACAGGCAATACCGATGACTAGTCCTATGCTCTCTGCTTGCCTTTTTGGGCACAGATTATAAAGTTTAGTTCCTTTATGCAGAAAATGTTTACCATTTTCATATCCTTCCCCTCCTCCCTCAAAGGAAAAAGCTCCTCCTCAAAATCAAAGGAAAAGCTTCTGCTATGCTGCCACTTTAGACAACATAGTGAGCAGGGGTGGACTGACAACTCATGGGGCCCCCAGGCAATAGGGGATCATGGGGCCCCTGTGTCCTTGCCCACACTTAAAGTACACCCAAAAAAATCCTATAAAAAAGGTACCATTTCATGGGGCCCCCTACTGACCCCAAGCCCTCAGGCAGTGCCCGAGTGCTCGAATGGTCAGTCCGCCCCTGATAGTGAGAGCACAATAATCTTGCAAACAGAGACAAGGCTTAAACAGGAAGTTCATGGGAGGGGAAAAGAGTTCAAGTTCACCAGAAACAAGAGATAAGGCAAGAAGGTCCAAAGGATCAGATAAGGAACTTTTAGCATCTCTGGTGGCTCAGCAAGAAGAGCCACTGCTGGATGCAGCAGAGGTTGTGGGTTCAGATACTGGTCCTGGCACATAGAATGCTTTGCAAACCCTGTGTTGTGGATGTATGTTATCATGAATGTTTATTAGTAAAATATAGATTTTATATAAATAATAAAAAATAAATATATCAAACATTCTGTTTTCAAGTATGTAAATTTTAATAAAAATTGCACAATGTGGTGCATGTAAATTCTCAATAGATTGCTCTTCCCCACTGCATTCAGAGCCAGACATTTTCATAGCCAAAATAGGCAATGACATAGGGCAGCAAGGAAGAGCATCAGAGACCAGTTCATCATGCTACTGACAATCAATAACACAATTTTATGTTTAATAGAATAATAAAATGTTCCAGGCTGCCATCCTACCCACCATTACCATTCAGCTGTTTTTCCATTTTGCCACCCCTGCATTGACTGTGAAATTTAGTGACACGGTGACCCGTGAATCTGTCATTTGCTTATTCTGTGCAAGCTTCTGTCCAAAAATTGACTTGACGAATGTCATTGGAAAATATTTTGTTTTCACCATTTGATTTTTGGAATGAACTTTCCAAATGGCAAGCATATACACTGTTAGAAATTTGATTCAAAAGGAAAAATTGGAGAAACATTTTCCATCCTGCGACTTCAAACTTTCCCATCGCTGTGATGAAAATAAACATAAATTTGACCCTTCTAACAATTAGAGAATCGACCGTACGTACTTAAAACAAAAATGTTAATGCAAAACTCTTCTATTGTATGGCCAGCTTTAGAAAAAAAAGTGGAATACACAACACAGTCAACTGAGGGAGGAGGTGGGCAGCAGAAAACATTGGAAGAAGTGGGGAGCAGAAATTAGAAATCCGTCCTTAAATGCATTGTGGAAACCAAGAAGGACATTCCTCAATTTTGATTTTTTTTTTTAAGTCTATATTTGCGTGTTTCAGGCCCCTAGGGTTTAATGGGCTCTCTGTAGAACCTGGCAAAGCAGAGGCACCAGTACCCATCCTGTTCTTCAAGTTAGAGATGTCCAACTCCACATTGCTCTGCACCATTTAAAATACTGTATAGTGGTAGCTCTCAGTACAGTACCCTATCTCCAGAGCTGTCCCCTGCAGACTCACTGCTCTGTGATCTAGTGCTGTTCCTCTTCTAGGTTGAATGACACGCAGCTTCATTCAACCCACATCCTGTGACCTCAGGGTGTCAATGCTTCCTGGGGATTTGTCACCATGCTTCCTTGGGATCACAGGAGAATTCTGTTACATGAGCAACATTTTTTGTAGTATTCAGAACTGCCAGCTGCCTACGGATGAAGAGGAGAAAGACCTATGACAACATGAGCCAAAAGACCTTAGGAAAAAAATCATATATATACTGAATTAAAAAAAAAATGAGGGGGCTCAGGGGGTAATGAAGTACAGCAGGGAAGTTGCCCAGCCTGGAGTTGGGCTTTATAAAGAAGCTTGAAACCCCCAGAGAGGGAAAAGTTCTTCTGCAGACATTCACAATTTCTCCAAAAGATAAATTTAGATGCTTTTGAGCCAACCATGTCTTCAAGATCCCAAATCAGATCATAGTCCTACTGTTTTTAATCATATTATTTTCTTTGCTTTTCCCCTGGTTCAGTTAAAAATAGCTGTACAGTATTCCATGATGTGAAATTAAATTCAATATTTTTCTTTCAAGCCATGGGAGAACTAACGTCAGTGTCCCAAGATCTTTCTCCTTAATTAGGCTGATGCTGGTAACATCCTAAACTACAGAACAAGATTTTAATTTTTTTTTAGAACAGAAAAATCAACCAGGGGCTCTGTGCAAACCTAGACTTCCTCCTATGATTGCAATGTACAGTGATGAATTGATCCCCTAACCAGGGGCGGACTGACAACTTATGGGGCCCCCGGGCAATAGGGGATCATAGGGCCCCTGTGTCCTTGCCCACACTCAAAAAAGCCTATAAAAAAAAAGGTACCAGGGGCATTTCATGGGACCCCCTACTGACCCTGGCCCTCGGGCAGTGCCCGAGTGATCAAATGGTCAGTCCGCCCCTGCCCCTAACTACACAGACCATCAATACAAGGAAAGTGATTTTTCATTGACTACCAATGTAAGGGGTCATTTCTACAATGACCACTAATGTTAGGGGACACTACAATTTTCACTGTCAGCATTTGTTTTCACCATAACATTATTCATTTAATTTCCAATTTTTGTCTCAGGTGGCATCAGTAGACATGGTTCCCAGCTTATCTCTGGATCCTTCAGTTGTGTAGTAAAGCATCATCCAGGTGCTTACTTACAGTGAAGGAAATAAGTATTTGATCCCCTGCTGATTTTGCATGTTTGCCCACTTACAAAGAAATGATCAGTCTACAAATCGAATGGTAAATGTATTGTAACACAGAGACAGAATAGCAACAAAAATTCAAAAGAAATGCATGTCTAACAAATTATACACTGATTTGCATGTTCATGAGGGAAATAAGTATTTGATCCCCTATCATTCATCAGGATTTCTGGCTACCAGGTGTCTTTCATACAGGTAACAAGCTGAAATTAGAAGCAGTCTCTTAAAGGAAGTGCTGCTAATCTCATTTTGTTACCTGTATAAAAGACACCTGTCCATAGGAGCAATCAAATAATCAGATTCCAAACTCTCCACCATGGCAAAGACCAAAGAGATGTCCAAGGATGTCAGGGACAAGATTGTAGACCTACACAAGGTTGGACTGGGCTACCAAACTACTTGTATTGGTGGTCTGTGTAGTTAGGGGATCTTTTCAAAGGATGGCAGCCTTCCAGAGAGGTTACATCCACGGTTCAGAAATCTTCCCATGCTTGTGTAATAACTTCCTCAAGACCTGAATGAGATGTACCCATTCTGTTGCATGGGCACAAATAGAGGAAGCCGGTGGCTACCTTACAATAGGTTGGGGGCCTGGTAGGAATGGCCAGGAAAATTTATTTCCAAAATAAACATATTTTTTAAGCTAGACATCAATCATTTAAAGGACTTCTGTTCAGGAGACACGCTGAAAACTTTTTCCAAAGTGTCTTCAGACAGCAGCTGGAGCCTCTCAGAATACAATGTCCTGGTGGGGAGCATTCCTTCATCCACCTCACTTGTGTGGACAAAGGAATCTGTAATTTATATATATTTTTTATACAATCTTTATTTATATAGCATGTCACACAGTGAAAGTTACAGACATTCTGCTTCATGTCATAGACATAATGACAATAATAACAGTTCATCACGTAGCTTGACTCTTTATAGACCATTTAACTCACTTACATCGGGAAGAAACCTGCAATTTTTTTTTATTTAGCCTACTGCCTGAACAAAAAAAAATACCCGCCTACAGCCAGCTTTAAGCTCTGCCTCCCACAACTAGAAAGATTTCTAAATAAGCCGGAAGATCTGTATGTAACGGCAGTCGCTCAGTCTTCCTGCTGGACAATTGTTCAAGTGTATGTAATAGTTATAAAAACATTTATTTTCTTATTTGAACAGAGTAGGGAAGGGTTAAAGGAATATTGCCAAAATCCTTGAACCAGAGTTAATTCCCCCAAGAGACCCAGTATTTTGTCTCGTTTAAATCCGTGGTGTGGTTGCTGGGCTGCATGGTCGAACAGCTCGCCCCCTTCCCCTCACCGCTATCCAACCACACTGGATGAAGGAGACAAATGCATAATTAACTATAACTGTCAGCACAAAGAGGAGTAGAGGGGTTACAGACTGTGCACTTATCCCAGAAAACCACCATCCACCTCTTCCGGAAGCTGCAACAAGGAGCATCTGCAGCTCTGCTGTCCTATATCATGAAGCCCTGCACCTCCTATGCAATCTTCTTTTCCACCAAAAAGAAAGCTACTGAGCACAAAGACTAGTGTAGTAGGACTAGTGTAGTAGCTGCCATGTGTTGTTGTGGGCTTGTGTTATTGTGAATGATAGCTCTGTTCTCCAGCACGGTCATTCACAACACAAGCTGACAGTTACAACTGTACTGTCTCTCTTCTGGCCCGAAATATAAGGCTGCTGTGGGTGAGCAGGTCTGTACATAGAAACTTTCTTTTGCGTAAAAATGAAGAGTGCAGAGGCTTCAATACCCCCCCCCACATAAGAACACCCCTAAATCGGGCTTCAGCCTGGGGTGGAGCTATAACCTGCACCAACTGAGCTAAAAATGTATATTTAATAAAATCCACTGCATACATTTTAAGTATTACTGGGTTCTATGGGGGATTCAAAAAGAGTTTTAAAATACTGGTGATAAACCCTTTACTTTATTTTAGCCTGTCTGCCCTCCATTGTAGAGATTTTTCTTCACTTCTTATCTTGTAGAACTCTACCAAGTGAGGTGAATTCTCCTCTTAGACAGTTGCCATTGGAAAACATTTCCCAGTTGAAAGATTTCCCCTCACCTCTTCCAGTGACAACTGTAAAATTTTAGATTTTTCCATTACTTTCTGTCTTGGGGACAGTGCTCATCAGGTCAAAAACAGTGAATATGCCTGGCAAGAACTCAGACAGCAATAAAAAGTGTATACATGCACACATACATTTTAAAGTGGTTCTAAAGGTACAACACAGTGCACAAGAGCAATGGTTCTCTCCCTCCTCACTGAAGATTGAGGGAGCAGGGGGAGCCATTGGCCCCTGCTACTATTGGTCACAGCCAGAGAGGGGAAAGTGAGGGGTGGGGATGATCCACGCTCTGTATATCCATGGACACACACAGCATGGCTCAACTACCCCCATAGCAAGCTTGTTATGGGGGCACTCAGAGGGGATGGAGAACGTTGGCAGGGGACCAGGGCCTGATCTAGCCTGTCTGATGTGGGGGTTCAGTTAAAAACATCAGGGGGACAGAGGATGAAAGGTCAATGGGGCAGTGTATAGAAGTCAGTAGGATGATGTACAGGGGGGCCAGCAGGGCAGAGAGATAGGGAAATCAGTTTGTAGGGCAGAGTACAGAGGCCATTAGTTTGTAGGGCAGTTTACAGTGGGTTATCAATGTAGTGTACAGAGGTTAGCAGGACAGAGGAAAGGGGTCAGCAGGGGAGTGTACAAGAGTCAGTAGGGCAGTGTACAGGTGGTGTCAGGGATACAGGTGTGACCAGAAGTGCGTGGACTGACACAGGGAAACGCAAGCTTCAGATATGGTATAAATAAGACAATTTATTAAGACTAACAATACAAATGTAAACGCAGTGCACCAAACCCCAAGCTAACATAAATACATACAACAAGGTGAAACAAACCCAAACCTAAACTGATATAGATACACAGGTACATACACATATAGAGCACAATGTAGTCAGGCAGGCTGGGTCGATAACTATCGGGCAGGTAGGTACAGGAGGAGCAGGCAGAGAATGGTCAGGGTCACAAGTCAGGGATCAAACAGGAGAAGTCAGCAGAGGTCAGGATCAGGCAGGGTCGGCAACAAGTCAGGCAGAAACAGGAACAGGAACGCAGGTTACAAGATACAGAGGCCCATGGAAAAACACACACCAAGGCACAGACTGCAGGTCTGGCCATCCCTTAAATACACCACCTGCAATCAGCCCCAGGTGATGGCTAATTGCCGAAGTGAATCTCTGGTTGTTGAGAGCACCCGCTGGCCAGCCCTGGTACTGCAGCCCACAAGGCAGGTAAGTCCCACCACTATTGGCAAGTCCATTCCTGACAGGCGGTCAGTAGGGCAGAGGATGGGAGATCAGCAGGGGAGTGTACAAGAGTCAGTAGGGCAGTATACAGGGGTCCAGTAGGGCAGAAGATAGGGGTCAGCAGGGCAGAAAAAAGGGCAGTAGGGCAGGAAAAAAAAAGGATGTCAGCAGGGCAGAGAAAAAAGGGTCAGCAGCACAGAGGGCAGTGGTCAGAAGGGCAGCGTATGGGGTTCAGCAGGATGGAGGACAGGTTTCAGCAGGGCAGGGGACAGGGGTCAGAAGAGAAGAGTACAGGGTCAGAACTGCAACATAGCAGCCAGCTATACACTGTAGATTGAGGCTGTGTCTGAAAGGGAATCTGATCTCAGCTATGTGCTGAGACCCATGTGTGAGCATCCTGTATCAGCTTAAATCCCTCCCCTCAAATAAAACAGCACTAATCAGTGTTGTCCCCAAACAGCAATGCAAAAATTCCCCCTCCTCCCAGTATAAACCCCCATCCCAGCACAAATCTTTGCCCCCGATCCTGCCCCCAATTCCCCCCTTCTAGCACAAATTTCAATATCTTAACCCAAATACCTTCACCGCCTCCTAGCACAAATCCCCCCCCCCCCCAATCCCCCTTCTGGCAAAAATCCCCCCACTAATCCCCCCTTCTAGCACAAATCACCTGTCAACCCCCCTCCTAGCACAAATCTCCCTTTTAGCACAAATCTCCCCACTAATCCCCTCTTCTAGCACAAATCCCCATCCTCCAATCGCCTCCCTATGACAAGTTCCCCTAAATTCCTACTTCTAGTACAACCCCCTGCCAAGGTTCCCTTCCCAGAACAGATCCTCTCCCTTTCCAAATCCCTCACCCCCTCTTAGCCCAAATCCCTCACCCCCTCTTAGCCCAAATAAGCACAAATATTCCCCCCAAGCCCCCTCCTGACTCAAATTCCCCATATTTTTTTTCCTAGCAGAAGTCCCCCCCAACCCCCATTACCCTTTCCAGCAAAATTTTCCCTGTCATCCCAAGCACAAATGACTATTCCCCCCCCACACCTCCCCCTTCATTATGTACAATTTGCCTGTAAGCTCCCCCACCCCTATCCTCCCAACTTACAGTCCAGAAGTTCGGGTTGTGCAGTGCTCCGCCCCCTCCTCCTGTCAGAACGGTGCTGCTCCATATAGCTGATGACACAGGATCGCTCCATCCATCGGGCTCTACACAGTTTCTTTACCTGCCCCCAACCCACATTTACTGCTGTGGGAGATGAGCGGTCCTTGGAGGAGATAGGGGCAGGTATTGAAACTTTGTAGAGCCCGATGGACGGAGCGATCCTGTGTCATCAACAGTGCTGTTCTGACAGGAGGAGGGGGCAGAGCACTGCACTGCTCCTCCTTGCTCTCTCTTCATTGTCACTTTCTGGACTTACAGTGTTACTAAACCCACAACAGTAAAATCAGTCTGTATGTGTAGTAAAGCATGCTTGTTATACTCACTGTGGAACCTAAGCGGTTAATCCTCTGCATTGTGTAAAAAGGCCATTTGATCCTGTCTTCTCTGCCCATCCTCTTGTTCAAATGTCCACCTGAAAAGAACCGGTAGCCACATGCACATGCTCAGTTTGGTGTGTATTGCTAGAGAGGTTTTTTTTCTTGGGAGAGTGCATGTGATCAGCACAGGGCCTATCAGTACTGTCCAGACAGAGGATCAGGGGTTTTGCTTCTTCCTAGAACAGAAATAAAACTCCTACAAGCTTTAACCAGTGCTCTGCTGAAGTCACAAGACTGCTCTCACTGCTGATGAGAAAAGGTATTGCACTTCCATGTTGTGTGTACTGTGCGAGACCAGATATAGTGAATGCAGGGTCTAGGAACACTTTAACTGCTCCAGGCTGCCTTTCCCTTGTCCCGGCTCTGACTGTGGGGATGGGGGGGGGGAAGAAGCTCAACAGTCGGGGGGCACAATGGATATCTGGGGGGGGCGCAGCCTACCCCAGCACCCCCCTAGATCCGGCCATCTGGGGCCCCTCCAGTAACAATAGATCCCCCAGCAGCCAGCTTTAATAGACCTTCCAACACACCCCAGCACTCCTTGCCACTGCACATATTCAGTGCTAGAGGTGCCGAAACTGCGCCCCCCCCCCGCCCTTCAAAGCCCTGGATATGACTATACATTCCCTTTAATTAAAAAAAACGCTCATTTTTCGCCTCGTCTGCAATGCATAGGCTTGCCGCTGTGCCATGTATACAACTACCTGGTTTCACTGTCCGCCAGCCATACATATGAACAATGCCTTATAGACGTACATTGAGAGGAAGCAATAATGCACAAGCAATATTCAGCACTACAAATCAGAAAGCAGAGCCTGTGTATGTAAAAAGGCAATATGGCTGCCCCCATGTGTATATTTAAAACTAGATTTAATGGCAAAGTTTATAAAATATTAACACATCTTGATTGGATTATTTACATCAAGCTGGTCATGGTTCCATGTATATATAAAAGAACTGATACGACTGTACATTCCCTTTAATAAAAAAATAAATAAAATAAAAACTGCGAAATCTGAACTGAAAGCATATTACAGTTTCCCTTTAAACCTCCTGACAAGCACTATGAAATAGAATGTGATGTACCAGCCAGACAATCATTCTCCGATAAAGTGGAAATATGGCGAGACTTTAGAATTATTGTGCTAGGATTATAAAGTCAGAAGCAAATTTCACAGTTCAATAATCTAATAACTTTTGCATTTCTCGTCATCAAGATAAAAACTGAAAAATTCTCAAACGGGGAGGGATGTTCAGTGATGTATTTATCTGCTATGATTAGATACACTTTAAATCTAATTTTCTGGCAGAATAAAATAAGCTTTGAAGTTCCAAGACCTTCATCCCATTATATAATCTCATATTCCTTATCTGAATTGTTTCCAGTTTATGATATCGTTTTTCTAATAAGGTGATTTGAACTTTAGTCCGCATTGTACAAATGTTCGGGGCGAATGCGGCGGTGTGTGGGCGAGATTATAGTCTCCATCTTAAAAAAAAAAAAATCACTTCCGTACACGGTCAATTGGGTTATTATTGATGTTGATATGAGAAGGCTAAACGTCCTGAGGAACCCAAGCCGTTGAAGCTAGGTATTGCTTTGAAAGTGTTACATGTACATTATAATTGAATCTTATATTTCACATTCAGTAGTCAAATAAAGAATCATTTAAAATGTATTTAATTTTAAAGTGATTGTAAACCTCAGACATGAAATATGAACAAAGCCTATCCATATAGTGTTTACTTGCCTCAATCCAGAGCATTAAAGTAGTTCTAAAGGCTCAAGGTTTTTTACCTTTAACCACTTCCTGTCCGGACACTTTTACCCCCTTCCTGCCCAGGCCAATTTTCAGCTTTCAGCGCTATCACACTTTGAATGACAATTGCGCGGTCATGCAATACTGTATCCATATGAATTTTTTACCATTTTTTTGAGATAGATAAATCTTTATTTTGGTGGTATTTATTCACCAATGGGATTTTTATTTTTTTTACTATGTAAATGAAAAAGTCCAAAAATTTTGAAAAAAAGTGGTTTTTTTTTTATAAAATTTTGCAAATAAATAATATTTCATCATAAATCTTGGCCAAAATTTATTCCGTTATTTTTTTAGTAAAAAAAAAATCCAAATTAGTTTATAACCAAAAATTATAATTTTTAAACATTTTTTTTTACATTTTTATTTTATTTTTTTTATATTATTATTATTATTTTTTTTTTTTTTTTTTTTTTTTTTTACATACTGTCACCCTAGCAGTACAGTGTCACCATGGTGACACTGTACTACTTGTGGGGGGTGATGAAGATTTTTTTATTTTTTTTTTACACTGATTGCTTTTACACCCATATAGGATGTAAAAGCAATAATTTCTCTTTCTCTCTGGCTGCATTCTTGCAGTCATTGAGAAATACTGAGTGAGCTGTGATTGGTCACAGCTTGTCACATGGTACAAGGCTGTTGTGAATAGCCTTGTACCATGTGACCTCTGTGATCATTCACAGATTTCACACGTAGTAAGCAATGATGTCACAAGTGACATCTTGTTTACTACTTTGCATGTGATCACTGATTCGCCAATCAGTGATCACATGATCGGGACCTCGTACAGAGGTCCCGTCCGACGATCGGTGTTTCTGTGTATGTATTTTATTGCATTTTTTGTACAAAAAATTTTTTTTTTTTTTACTCATTTTTTTTCAGCGTTAGAGCATTTTCACAGCTAAAAACATCCTTTAGAAGCCCACTAGTTATTTTTCCAGCCAAAAATAAGCTGATTACAGTCTATGTATGCATGGACACATAGGATAACATGCTGGGGAGTTTATTGGCTGTAGAAAAAAAAACGCCAAAAGCCAAAAACAGCCGCTGTAAAAACGTCCAGTGTGCATGAGGATTAGGTGTCATTTCTGTTTGCTGCCTGGTTCCTCTGCTATAAGCATGAGTCACGTCTGACAAGTTTTCCTGACACCAATAGAAAAAAAATTATAATTTCATATGGTTCCAGTGTCGCATGACTGCGCAATTGTCATTCAAAGTGCATCAGCGCTGAAAGCTGAAAATTGGCCTGAGCAGGAAGGGGGTAAAAGTGTCCCATAGGCAAGTGGTTAAATACTGTTTTCTAACCTAACACATTGAGCACAAACAAATAAACATTCCTCAGTAAACTGTTTGGTATAATTCTTACTCCAAGCACTTGCAATTTACAACATTTTAATCCTGCTGGTTCCTGCTGTCCCAGTGCTGCTTCCCTGAACCTCCACTCTTCAAGGTAAAAAATGAACAGTCCGGTTACCAGTCTGCAACCAGTCTGTTAGCTTGCAGAAGGGGGGAGGAGGGAAGTTTTTGCCATCCTAAGTAATGGGGCTGTGTGTTTCTATTAATGCACACAGTCTAGCCAGCCACAACTCCAAACACAAACCCTTGCATGCAAGGATGGCTCCACAGAACACTGCAAGAGAAAGTAGCTACCTTGAAACAGGAAATCTGGGGCAGCAGTCATGGCACCAACTTAAACTGGAACATAGGCAAGGATTACAAGATATGGAAGTTACATACTCAGTAAGTTAATAAAGTGGTATTAAACCCCATACCAAAAATGTAATATATTGCAGCTTACCAATCATTAGATGTGGTGGCCTCATTAGTTTCCTTTTTTTAGTTTTATTTCTCCTTGCTTTCACTTAGTGATTTGGCCAGTAACTCCCCTCCTGCATTAAGGTTCCCCCACTCTGGATGAAGGAGCACAGGGGGCACCTTTGGACATCAGCATTGTCAGTCTGGAGGGAGGGTAGTATTAGATGCACTAGCAGATTTAGATACACTACCAATTTGAAGCCAAACCATTCTAAGCATCCCTTTTAGTGGTAAATGGTTTGCCTCAACGCTCTAACTTCTACATCTGTAGGAAGGCTTGTTCTGTTGAATAACAACAGACTTACAGGCAGGATCACTATTAGAAAATAAAGAAAGCCTAAAAAGAAAAACGAATGCAGCAATTACATCTAAGAATTGGTAAACTGCAATATAATAAATGTTTGCTTTTAGGTTTAATACCACTTTCAATTAGGGCTTTAAAAGCTGAGCATTTATTATCACTTTAAAGAAGTCCTATAGAACTCATTGGGGCCAAATAGTATAGCTTGCTACCGACAAGCTGTAATTCCTCCCATAGACAGTTTGATAAATGAGGCCCACTGTTCTCCAGAGTAGGTGTGTGGTCAGCTGTCTGTCTGCATTCCAAAATTACCAAGCTACTGTATTCCTTGGACAAAATAGCCTTTGACCTTCTTCACAGGTTTGACCCATTCCTCTTTTTACTTGTGTCCTGTGGACACCCCCTGCCTCCTATATGGCTCAGTAAACTGACTATTGGGAAGAATAACCCAAGCCAAAGGGATGGTCCGACTTACTAACCTACCAAGGTCACAGGGTATTCCTGGGGAGGCCAATCATCCAATGGATCAGTCTATATATAGAAGTCCTTTCAGGAACACTTGTGTAAACTCTACATCTCCAGACTCTTTTGTCAAGAAGACTTCCCGAACGTTATGCCCATTCTTTGTACCCTTCTGGAGAACATCATAAAATGCTTAAAACCTAAGTGCAGTCAAAATAAAAATAAAAAATCAGCACAAGAGACATACTTACAGTCATTAGGATGTGTCCCTTGTGCTGATGTCTGTTCTGTTAGCTGACATTCTCCTGCATGGATGCCCCCTACCCCCTCTGCAATCTTTTGGTGTGGTGGGCTTTAATAGAACTGGAGGGAGCATTGCCAGGCGTTCATCAAAAGCGGCTGACTATGCCCATCCTTTCCACCCAGCTTTGCTGTTTATGAAGCTGTAATGCAGCTTCTATGAATGACTTGTAATCTATGAATGGGAGAAGTGAACCTTTCATTCATACATCCGTCCTCCATTCATATTTCATTCATACACCTATAGTTGCAGCTTCTATGATTGGCAGAGCCAAGTTGGACATTCTTATTGAGTACCTATCACTGCTCCCTCAGTTCTATTATCGCTGCTGCACCAGATTATAGCGGCAGGGGTTGGTGTGGCATCAATGGAGTAGAAATTTAGCTAACAGAAGAGACATCAGCACAAGGGACACATCCTACTGACTGTCCCTTTTGCTGTTTTTTTGGTTGCATTTAGGCTTTAACATAAGATCCAATAAGAGTTTTAGTTTAAAAACATTTTTTTCTAAACCAGGCAGATCAGCACAGATCCAGCAAAGGTTTTTAGCATCAGTAATCTGTAACAAATGGCATAAACAATTTTATTTTACCAGGAAGTTAGAAGAAATTCCCCCAAAGACAAAAAATCCCCACATAGGCAGTTGTCACCAAAACAAGTTTCATGTTGGAAGAGTTCCCCTCTATGCTCCATCCATGTTCTGGTAACAAATTTTAGATTCTGGGAACCAAATTTGGTCAGTGGGACAATAGCCTGTCACCAGGGGTGGACTGACCATTCAATCACTTGGGCTCTGCTCGAGGGCCCGGGGTCATTAGGGGGCCCCATGAAATGCCCCTGGTACCTTTTTTATAGGCTTTTTTGGGTGTGCTTTGAGTGTGGGCAAGGACACAGGGGCCCCATGATCCCCTATTGCCCGGGGGCCCCATGACTTGTCATTCTGCCCCTGCCTGTCACCCTAGTGGGGACACAGACAGCAAAATACAAAACCTGACAATGGTTTTACCACTCACCACTCTATCCAAAAATTACGGGAAATAATTACCTTATATATATTTAAACTATTTATAAATGCATTTTTTCAGCAAAATAATAAACATCTTAGACTTACCTGTCCCGATCCTCCTCTTCTGGGGTCCCCCGCTGGCGCTCTCAATTCCACCTCTTCTGTGTCTTCCCCATAGCAAGCCGCGAGTCGGGCTGTGTGTATCTATAGACACACACAGCACGGTTCAGCCCTGCTCCTTCTCACAAAATTTGACTGACAACAGCAATAGCCAACAGCAATAGCCAATGCTGCATGAATACCCTGTGAGAAAGATGGGAGAAGACCTGCAGCTGGGCACAGTGCTAGATAGATACAGCACAAAGGTAAGTGTTTGGGGGATGGGATACGACAAGTTGTAAAACGTTGACCTCAATGCAGGGAATGCATTAAAGTAAACATGTTTTAGCTCAATGGTTCTTAACCTGGGTTCGATCGAACCCCAGGGGTTCGGTGAGTCAGTCTCGCGGGTTCGGCGGAGGTGAAGACCCACACCCGACTCATATGATTCGTGCAGTAAATATTCATTATTATGTTTTTGTTTTTGTGTGAAAATCATGTTTTAATGGTTTTGTTCTTTGTTCTTAATGGTTTTGTTCATTTTGTGCACCTATGTATAAATATATACCTATGTTTTGAATTTGAAAAATCATATTTTATTTTTCCAATTAAGAAAGGTTCGGTGAATGCGCATATGAAACTGGTGGGGGTCAGTACCTCCAACAAGGTTAAGAACCACTGATTTAGCTCTATACAGAACACATTTCAGGCAGTAACACATTCAAAATTCTCTAAGGATCAGTTACTGCAGTTCAGGTTAGAGGCTCAGGCCTTAGTTTCTAAAGCAGTACTAAACCTCACTTCCAAAAACAGAAGCTTCATTCCTCAAAGATTTTTTTCATATGTCCTATTTCTATCACTTACCTAAACTACACAAAGATCCACTGAACCCACTAGGACGACCCATTGTTGCAGCCTTGGATAGTGTATCCAGCGGCTTTTCCATCTACATAGGTCATTTGTTGCAGCCATTGGTCCAAGGTCTTCCCTCCTACATCTGGGATGGCATACATCTAAGAGAAATGTTAGTGACTTATACTTGGGAGACCACATACTCATGGCTCTCCTTGGATGTAAATTCCCTGTATACCTCAATACCTCATGGGGGGGCCTACAGGCCATACAACATTGTTTAACCACAAGCCTACGGGGCACTTATACCCCCTTCCTGCCCAGGCCAATTTCCAGCTTTCAGCGCTGTCGCACTTTGAATGACAATTGCGCGGTCATGCAATACTGTACCCGTATGAAATTTTTATCTTTTTTTTGTGACAGATAGAGCTTTCCTTTGGTGGTATTTAATCACCTCTCGGTTTTTTATTTTTTCTTAAACAAACAAAAAACCACTGAAAATTTTGGGAAAAAAAAGTTTTTTCTTAGTTTTTGTTCTAAAATGTTGTAAATAAGTGATTTTTCTCCTTCACTGATGTGCGCTAATGAGGCTGCACTGATGGGCACTGATAGGCTACACTGATGGACTGATAGGTGGCACTGATGGACACTGATGAGGAGGCACTGGTAGGTGGCACTGATGGGCATTGACAGGCATCACTGATGGGCACTGAAAGGCAGCACTAATATATGGCACTGTCAGGCGGCACTGACTGGCACTGATAGGCGGCACTGACTGGCACTGATAGGCAGCACTGATGCACACTGATAGGCGGCACTGATAGGTGGCACTTATTGGCAGCACTGATAGGTGGCACTGATTGGCATTGATAGGTGGCACTGACTGGCACTGATGGGTGACACTGAAAGGCAGCTCAGATGGGCACTGATATGTGGCATTGATGTGCACTGGTAGGCACTGATATGTGGCATTGATGTGGCACTGATGGGCACAGGCACGAAGCACTGATGAGCACTGACACAAGGCACTGATGGACACTAACAGGTGGCACTGCTGGGGATACACTGATCATCAGGGCACACTGATCATCAGTGCTCTGATGATCAGTGTACATGTCCCTTCCGCAGAAAGCTGATTACCGGTTCTCCTCTCCTCTCGAGCTGTCAGCATGACAGCTCGAGAGGAGAGAAACGCCGATAACCGGCATTTCCCTGTTTACATGTGATCAGCTGTGATTGAACACAGCTGATCACATGACCAAGTCGACATCTTCGGCTCTTTCCATGATCGGTGATTCGCTGTGTGCGAGGGACACAGCGCACCACCGATCGCCGTGCTGCGTGCTCCCTGAGCCGCACATGTGCTGTGAGAATGGGAGGACGTCATATAACGTCCTCCCAGAACGAGAGAACTGCCTTACGTCCGTCATGTTACTATTTGGCGGGTGGGAGGTGGTTAATGGAAGATCCCCTTACCAATAATAAACAGACCAATTTCATATTGGAGGCTACCACTTTTGTCTCCAACATAATTATTTCTATCTCCAAATAAATGGCATAGCTATGGGGGCTAACTTTGCCCTGAGCTATGCCAATTTGACCATGGGGTATTGGGAGTCTCTCCATATATGAAAAAACAAGAGTTGGTTCGACCAGCTCAGTGGATTGCTTTATAAAAGTCCTGGATTCTTTCTTGGATACACAGAATATAACTGGATACTAACATTTACAGGTAAAGTTGATCCAGGGAATATCCGATTGCCTCTCGGGGGATCAGGAAGGAATTTTTTCCCCTGCAGGAGCAAATTGGATCATGCTTTGCTGGGTTGTTTTGCCTTCCTCTGGATCAACTGTGGGTGTAGAATTGTAACTTTTTTTTAATGGTTGAACTGGATGGACTTTTGTCTTTTTTCAGTCAGACTAACTATGTAACAATCCCTTTGCACTTAACATAATTTTCTATGGCAGATATATTGATGACAGTCATCATTTGGGATAGTTTGGATCACACTGTGGATCTTTTTGTCCAACATTGCAACAATAACAGTTTAGGACTCTCCTTCACTTACGTTCATGATCATCATGTGTTGGCTTTTCTTGATTTGGAACTACATCATGAGGACACTAAAATTTACACCAATAATTACACAAAACCCACAGCAGGTAATTCCTTCCTTCACTACAGTAGTTGCCATCACCCTAGATGGATCAATAACATCCCTAAAAGTCAATTTTGTAGACTGTGGAACAGGGGTGGACTGACAACTCATGGGGCCCCCGGGCAATAGGGGATCATGGGGCCCCTGTGTCCTTGCCCAAACTCAGATAAGCCTATGAAAAAAGGTACCAGGGGCATCTCATGGGGCCCCCTACTGACCCCGAGCCCTCGGGCAGTGCCCGAGTTTCCAAATGGTCAGTCCGCCCCTACTGTGGAACAACTGTACTCATGAAGAGGATTACCAGCTAGATGGAGCCCACCTTACCAACAAATTTCTGGAAAAGGGCTACCCTACTCCACTTGTCCAGGATGCATTTGTCCAATATCGTTCTAAACAGGATAAATCGAAATTGCTACCCACTAAAACAAAACCCATTAGATTTACTACTCAGTATCATGCACAGCATAGGCAAATGGAAAAAGTTTTAAAAAAACACTGGTCCATTTTCCTGGAAGACCCTGTTATTGTCCTGCTTGAAAAGTTCCCAGCCTCAGGGGCTGCTGCCCCTTTGAGGGAAAAAAAAACTATATATATATATATATATATATATATATATATATATATATATACATACACAGTATCTCACAGACGTGAGTACATCCCTCACATTTTTGTAAATATTTGATTCTATCTTTTCATGTGACAACACTGAAGAAATGACACTTTGATACAATGTGACGTAGTGAGTGTACAGATTGTATAACATGTAAATTTGCTGTCCCCTCAAAATAACTCAACACACAGCCATTAATGTCTAAACCGCTGGCAACAAACGTGAGTACACCCCTAAGTGAAAATGTCCAAATTGGGCCCAATTAGCCATTTTCCCTCCCCGGTGTCATGTGACTCGTTAGTGTTACAAGGTCTCAGGTGTGACTGGGGAGCAGGTGTGTTAAATTTGGTGTTATCATTCTCACTCGCTCATATTGGTCACTGGAAGTTCAACATGGCACCTCATGGCAAAGAACTCTCTGAGGATCTGAAAAAAGAATTGTTGCTCTACATAAAGTTGGCCTAGGCTACAAGAAGATTTCCAAGACCCTGAAACTGAGCTGCAGCATGGTGGCCAAGACCATACAGCGGTTTAACAGGACAGGTTCCACTCAGAACCTGACTCAGTGGAGGTAGGGTAGGCTTCCCTGAATAAGTGAGTTTTCAAAGATCGCCTAAAGGCAGACAGGCGGGGGCTTACCAGACATACTGGGTTAGGGAGTTCCAGAGGATGGGGGAGGTACTGGAGAAGTCCTGGAGGCGAGCGTGGAAGGAGGTGATGAGGGAGCTAGAGAGCAAGATACTTTGGAAGGAGCGGAGCGTGCGATTCAGACAAGATCTGCGGATGAGGTTGGTGATGTAGCTAGGGGTACATACACTTTAAGGTTTTTGCTCTTTAATAATGTGAAATCAGATATCAGATTGGCTATTTCTTAATTTTTGCACCATCACTCTTGGCCTCATTAAATAAATATGACATATCAATGACATGAAAAAGGTACATATGCTGAGACTGGAGAGCAGAAAAAGTGGTAGCATTCGGGGGGAGGCTGGCATGACGCCATGTACTCTTGTAAGGAATGATATGAGGATCTGTGTCCAGGAAGTTTGGCATTTTTCCAACAGCGTCCACCGCCTGCCCTGAGGAAACAAAGAGAGACATGACCAAGTCACGCTCACGTGCTGAATTTACAGTACTCATCCATCTCTGTGAGACCGATATAACATGTAACTGCACCCTTCCCACTGTCATGTGTATTGAAGGAAACAGTGCTAGCTCTGCGATCCTGTACTTGTATTGGCTTCTGTAACTTATCCAGATTTGTGTGATCTGTACAGACAAAACAGAACAAGGCAAGTTCCACAGATATATGCTGATTACCGCACTAGAATAATATTATCAAGATAAGCTGACACATTTGTCTAATTAATTACCATTTTAGCATCTTCATTTGATCAAATCCTGAGAAGTTCTGCTTAATTTATTTTTACGTTTTAACATATTGCCTGTTCAGTTAGGGTCCATTTACTTCTTGCAGAATGAATGGGCTGCCAATGCACACTAATGGACCTAAAAATCACATGGCCTCTATTTCCCAACAAAGCTTAACGTACTGCATGCATTGCCATGCATTGTGGTGTGCTTCAGCTCCGAAGCATGGCCTCCAAACTGCACAGTACCAGGGCCAGATTGTAGATTCACAGAGATTTGCAAACTGAAAACAAAACTGTTTTACAAATGAATAAAATGTCAATGAATGAATATGGTTTAGCTGGACCTCCTTTGTGAACAGCAAGATATGACTCAGAGTTAAAGAGAAGTAAAGCAAAGCAAAGTTCTCCTTTACATCAGTGTCCTCACCAGATTCCCCCCTTACATCAGTGTCCCCATCAGAGTCCCTCCTTACATCAGTGTCCTCACCAGATTCCCCCCTTACATCAGTGTCCCCATCAGAGTACCCCTTACATCAGTGTCCTCACCAGATTCCCCCCTTACATCAGTGTCCCCATGAGAGTACCCCTTACATCACTGTCCTCACCAGATTCTGCCCATACATCAGTGTCCCCATTAGAGTCCCTACTTACATCAGTATCCTCACCAGATTCCCCCCCCCCTTACATCAGTGTCCTCACCAGACTCATCCCTTACATCAGTGTCCCCATCAGAGTACCCCTTACATCAGTGTCCTCACCAGATTCCCCCCCCCCCTTACATCAGTGTCCCCATCAGAGTACCCCTTACATCAGTGTCCTCACCAGATTCCACCCATACATCAGTGTCCCCATCAGAGTACCCCTTAGATAAGTGTCCTCACCAGATTCCCCCCTTACATCAGTGTCCCCATCAGAGTCCTCCCTTACATCAGTGTCCCCATCAGAGTCCCTCCTTGCATCAATGTCCCCATCAGAGTCCCTCCTTACATCAGTGTCCTCACCAGATTCCCCCCTTACATCAGTGTCCCCATCAGAGTAGCCCTTACATCAGTGTCCTCAACAGATTCCCCCCCCTTAAATCAGTGTCCCCATCAGAGTCCCTCCTTACATCAATGTCCTCACCAGATTCCCCTCCTTACATCAGTGTCCTCACCAGATTCCCCCCCCCCCCTTACATCAGTGTCCCCATCAGAGTACCCCTTACATCAGTGTCCTCACCAGATTCCACCCATACATCAGTGTCCCCATCAGAGTACCCCTTACATCAGTGTCCTCACCAGATTCCCCCCTTACATCAGTGTCCCCATCAGAGTACCCCTTACAACAGTGTCCTCACCAGATTCCCCCCTTACATCAGAGTCCCCATCAGAGTACCCCTTACATCACTGCCCTCACCAGATTCCGCCCATACATCAGTGTCCCCATTAGAGTCCCTCCTTACATCAGTGTCCTCACCAGATTCCCCCCCTTACATCAGTGTCCTTGCCAGATTCCACCCATACATCAGTGTCCTCATCAGAGTACCCCTTAGATAAGTATCCTCACCAGATTCCCCCCTTACATCAGTGTCCCCATCAGAGTCCCTCATTGCATCAATGTCCCCATCAGAGTCCCTCCTTACATCAGTGTCCTCACCAGATTCCCCCCTTACATCAGTGTCCCCATCAGAGTAGCCCTTACATCAGTGTCCTCACCAGATTCCCCCCTTACATCAGTGTCCCCATCAGAGTCCCTCCTTACATCAGTGTCCTCACCAGATTCCACCCATACATCAGTGTCCTCATCAGAGTACCCCTTACATCAGTGTCCTCACCAGACTCATCCCTTACATCAGTGTCCCCATCAGAGTACCCCTTACATCAGTGTCCTCACCAGACTCATCCCTTACATCAGTGTCCCCATCAGAGTCCCCCTTACATCAGTGTCCCCATCAGAGTACCCCTTACATCAGTGTCCTCACCAGATCCCCCCCTTACATCAGTGTCCCCATCAGAGTACCCCTTACAACAGTGTCCTCACCAGATTCCCCCCTTACATCAGTATCCCCATCAGAGTACCCCTTACATCACTGTCCTCACCAGATTCCGCCCATACATCAGTGTCCCCATTAGAGTCCCTCCTTACATCAGTGTCCTCACCAGATTCCCCCCCTTACATCAGTGTCCTTGCCAGATTCCACCCATACATCAGTGTCCCCATCAGAGTACCCCTTAGATAAGTATCCTCACCAGATTCCCCCCTTACATCAGTGTCCCCATCAGAGTCCCTCCTTGCATCAATGTCCCCATCAGAGTCCCTCCTTACATCAGTGTCCTCACCAGATTCCCCCCTTACATCAGTGTCCCCATCAGAGTAGCCCTTACATCAGTGTCCTCACCAGATTCCCCCCTTACATCAGTGTCCCCATCAGAGTCCCTCCTTACAACAGTGTCCTCACCAGATTCCCCCCTTACATCAGTGTCCCCATCAGAGTCCCTCCTTACATCAGTGTCCTCACCAGATTCCACCCATACATCAGTGTCCTCATCAGAGTACCCCTTACATCAGTGTCCTCACCAGACTCATCCCTTACATCAGTGTCCCCATCAGAGTACCCCTTACATCAGTGTCCTCACCAGACTCATCCCTTACATCAGTGTCCCCATCAGAGTCCCCCTTACATCAGTGTCCCCATCAGAGTACCCCTTACATCAGTGTCCTCACCAGATCCCCCCCTTACATCAGTGTCCCCATCAGAGTACCCCTTACAACAGTGTCCTCACCAGATTCCCCCCTTACATCAGTGTCCCCATCAGAGTACCCCTTACATCACTGTCCTCACCAGATTCCCCCCTTACATCAGTGTCCCCATCAGAGTCCCCCTTACATCAGTGTCCCCATCAGAGTATCCCTTACATCAGTGTCCTCACCAGATTCCCCCCTTACATCAGTGTCCCCATCAGAGTCCCTCTTCTTACATTAATGCCCCCATCAGTCCCTCTTTACATCAATGTCCCCAGAGTCCCTCCTTACATCAGTGTCCCCACCAGAGTACTTCTTACATTAGGGTCCCCATCAAAGTCCCTCTTTATATCAGTATCCCCATCAAAGTCTCTCCTTACATCAATGTCCCATCAGAGTCCCTCCTTAAATCAGAATCCCCATCAAAGTCCCTCCTTACATCAATGTCCCCGCCAGAGTACCTCTTACATTAGGGTCCCCATCAGAGTCCCTCTTTAAATCAGTATCCCCATCAAAGTCTCTCCTTACATCAATGTCCCATCAGAGTCCCTCCTTAAATCAGAATCCCCATCAAAGTCCCTCCTTACATCAGAATCCCCATCAAAGTCCCTCCTTACATCAATGTTCCCACCAGAGTACCTCTTACATCAGTGTCCCCATTAAAGTGCCCCTTACATCAGAGTACCCCTTACATCAGGGTCCCCATCAGAGTCCCCTTACATCAGTGTCCCATTAGAGTCACTCTTTACATCAGTATCCCAATCAAAGTCTCTCCTTAAATCAGTGTTCCATCAGAGTCCCCCTTACATCAGTGTCCTCACCAGATTTCCCCCTTACATCAGTGTTCCCATCAGAGTCCCCCTTAAACCAGTGTCCTCACCAGATTTCCCCCTTACATCAGTGTTCCCATCAGAGTCCCCCTTACATCAGTGTTCCCATCAGAGTCCCTCTTACATCAGTGTTCCCATCAGAGTCCCTCTTACATCAGCGTTCCCATCAGAGTACCCCTTACAGCAGTGTTCCCATCAGAGTACCCCTTACATCAGTGCCCCATTAGAGTCCCTCTTTACATTAGTATCCCCATCAAAGTCTCTGCTTACATCAATGTCCCTGCCAGAGTACCTTACATCAGGGTCCCCATCAGAGTCCTTCTTTACATCAGTATCCCCATCAAAGTCTCTCCTTGCATTAATGTCCCTATCAGAGTACCCCTTACATCAATGTCCCTATCAGAGCCTCCCTTACATCAGGGCCCCATTAGAGTCCTGCTTTATATTAGTTACTTTTTGAGGGTTGGGGGGGGGTAGCGGAGACTGTGCACAACAGGTACAGGCCAGGTAAAATCTTGTAGCAGACTGCAGGTTTCCTATGGGTAATGGTTTGGAGCAGGGGCGGACTGACATCTCATGGGGCCCCCGGGCAATAGGGGATCATGGGGCCCGTGTCCTTGCTCAAACTCAAAAAAGCCTATGAAAAAGGTACCAGGGGTATCTCATGGGGCCCCCTACTGACCCCGGGCTCTCGGGCAGTGCCCAAGTTTCCAAATGGTCAGTCCGCCCCTGGTTTGGAGTTCCCTGTCTTAGTGTATTGGGGTGCTATTAAAAATGAATGGCACCACAGCTCAGCAATGCGTGTTACGTGTTACCATGTGTTGCAGTAACATACGTGGTAATTAATGTGTTCCCACAATGCGGACGTGTTAACCAGCCCTGAACTATTTCTGTTTACTGTAAAAATGTTTCAGACACGAACATTTGGACATTAGTCTTCTTGACAGATTTGTGTGTTGAGCTGGAATGCTCAGAAGACAGAGAAGAATCCGTATAAATAGAAATAAACAAAGTATGAGCACCGGCCAAATTGTTGGCATGCCGAAGGCTGGCACACTGCGCCAGAGAATTGCCCGAGTGAGGAGAATGTATGAAATGGATAGTTCAGACATGGAGAGGAATGTTCACTGGATAGGCGACCAATATGCAACTGACAGAGCATGTCATAGCTTGTATGGAGAGAGGAGATAAGAGCTCTGAGCCATAGGGATCGTCCACATATCAATTTTTATTTTCCACAATAAAAAGGGTCTATTAAGAAGTGACACAGCAAATGCGTTTTGGGGGTCATCCACAAATCCCCCATTATCAGGGCTTGGATTTATTGTGTAAGAGCAATCTGGACAGTTGGGTTAATCCTGGATTTGAATTCTTTATAGGTTGTAGAGTCAAGCTCTCAGTAAAGTTATCTGGCATCAAGCTGGCAGTAGGAGTGGCAGTAATGACAAGGCATATGCCCAGATCAGATCTGACTTCACAAGCCAACAGACTAACTCCGGCCAGAGCTTTCTAAGTATTGCATACAGTGGGGAAGGGATGGAAGCCCTGGCAGTGCCTTTTATTTCCATGTCCCCATAGAGCAGATTTTCCTCACTTCCTGTCCCACTGACCATTTAGGAATATCCTCAGCGGGGACACAGAGAATCGGAAACATGCGTCTAAATGTTCCTTTCCTCTGAAGCACGATCTGCTTTTGGATCATGCTTCAGAGGCTACGGACAGGTGGTGGGAAAGCAATGCAACGCTCCTTACCACCTGTTTTAACCCCATTTTTGCCAACAAACTCACCACAGGGCTTTTGCAGCACTTCTCCATTTGCCTCAGTGTGTAGCATTTGGTGGGGGTACCACCAGTCCTCCTGTATGGGGCCAAGGCAAGCAGGGGGGCCCACACAACTGGGTGAATCATATGTAGGCAGAAAGGGGGAGGTGGGACTGGAACCGATCCCCTGTATGGCTCTCTGTGCAGCAGCTGAAAGCTGGCTTTTTCTTCTCCCCCTCCTGTCGGCTTTTAGCAGCTGCAGAGAGAGCCACACAGGGGATCAGTTCCAGTAATCCCCCCCCCCCACATCATGACGACCACCCTCCCTGTGCACCATATATTTCATTCTACTGCCTAGACCCCCTGGTGTACCCTTCTTACCCCCCGCAGTGCTTCCGGCTTTCCTCCTTTCCTTCCAACCGGCAGCTACAAGTACACAATAGGATCTTTCAGGATGGAGAGAGGGGGAAGAGCCCAGTAAATATGCCACATTTAGCAGCCTCTTTCCTGAATGAACTCAATGAGTGATTGGTACCGATCACTCACTGTGTTCATTTATAACTGAAGCCTAGTGCTTATTTGAGAGGGTTCTGTCAGGTTGGCTGTATGGGGCCCCGTGGTGTCTAACAGCAGCCCTGCACCCGACTATCGCTACATGTCAGGTAAACTTTACTGCAAATATTGTGCCTGCAGCAAGTAAACACCCTCGCCAGTTGCCTATCGCAGCTTAAAGGGGCCTCAAGTACGCATTTTTGCCACTCCCCCCCCCCAACCATACAGTACATGTTGAATACATGCAAAATAAAAAAACTCCTTTTTTTTTTTTATTTGTTATTTGACTAATTTTGTTTTGTCCAATTAGTTAAATTCGTTTAATTCATTTTTCGGAATTACTTTTATTTGAATTTGATTGAATCCAAAATTTAAAACGGATTTGAAAATAATTCAAATGGATTCTAAAACCATTCTAATGGATTAGATAATAATTCTAACATTACTATCCATAATCCACAATCCATATGTGTTTTTGATTGTGTATGGGCTATATGAAGTGTTCCCTGACCATATTGGAAATTTCTAATTCAGCAAAATTTTCACAGTGCCTTTTTTGATCACTACTCATGTCACCATAGCACAGCTCTTGTATTTTAGCCTTTTCTAATTTATTCTATTCTATTCTTTTGTATTATTTCATATTCTATTCTAATGTATTCTGTTTGAATTCAAATTCGTTCTATTCAAAATTCTATATTCGTAAGGAAGTTATATTCTATTTTATTATATTCTATAGTTTTTCTATTCTATTCTATTCTTTGATTCTCTATTCTAATCTTTTCTATTCTTTTCTATACTATTCTTTGATTTTCTATTCTATACTAATCTTTTCTATTCTATGCCTTTGTTTTCAGTTCTATTTTGCTCTGTTTTACTCTATTTTTTCTATTCTGTTCTTTGATTTTCTATTCTAATCTTTTTTATTATTTTCTGTTGTATTCTTTGATTTTCTATTCTAATCTTTTTTATTATTTTCTGTTCTATTCTTTGATTTTCTATTCTAATCTTTTTCTATTCTATTCTAATGTATTCTATTCTTTTCTATTCCTTTATTTTCTATTTGATTTTGTTCTGTTTTATGCTATTTTCTACTGTATTATGTTCTATTCTTTTATTTTTCTGTACTTTTCTATTCTATTTCTTTTCTGTTCTATTTTATTCCATTGTTTTAAAATTCAAATTGGTTTTCAAATTTGTTTTCAAATTTGAATTGGTTTTTTAATTTGTTTTCAAATGTGTTTTTTTAATTCGAATCAATTCGAATTTCGGCTGAAAATCGTTTAGTTATTTCAGATTCATTTAAATTTATTGCTATTGTAATTCGAAATTCAAATACAGTCGAATCTCCGAATAATGGAAAATTTGTCCAATTTTGATTCAGAACGAAACGAACTGCACATGTCTAGAGTGCACTTACTGTACTTATGCTCTCCCATGACCCAGAGTCAGCTTATAGTGGGCTAAAGTATGCTGTCAGCTGACGTGGCAGAATGGCTCCAAGCTCTGGAAGGATCCCGAAAATATTGTCAGGCTCTACCCAGCTGCTGCACGTGGCTGAGAGCCAAAGCCAGCTGCTCCCATCCCCTCTCCAGCTGGAATTTCAGTAAGTGTAGGAGGGGCAGACTGGAGAGCAGTGACTAACAGTCACTGCTCTCCACTCGGAGCAATCTGAGAACTCAGTGATCAGCAGGCATGTGATTGCTCAGTTCTTGGTCTTACAGCCGACGTGGGACAGCTGCAGCATCACAGCAATGCTGCAGCAGAAGGGCGAGTATATATCTTTGTTTTTTTATATAGCCCAAACTTCTTCAGAATGAACCATCGCCCAGGAAAACAACGTATTTGCATCTGGCTCCATCCTCCTCCCTCTCCCAAATTGAGATAAAAAAATTAAGTGTTTCTCCATGCATGCGCAAAGATGCCAAACTAAATGCAGACCCTAGATCTCAGCATGTTTGCACATGCACATGAAACCTCTGCACATAGGTAGATGTGCTGCAAGTCTCTGCTAGGTCCTGTGGTACCGTTACGCACATGCTGCTTTATTTTATTTTTTTTTAAACAGCCGCACCAAAGAGGGGGCAGGACCAACCATAAGGGGGCTTGTGCACACTTCCGTGTTGTGGTAACATGTGCGCATTATGCAATGATGCATTTTGGTGCCATACAGTATATTTTGAATGGCAACCCAACAAACTAAGGCAAGACATCTGCATTGTAGTGTTCCTCATTGCTTTAGAAAAAAAAGTTGTGCTTTTTTTAAGCATGTTATTTGGCATGGGAAACCATTCATTTTCATCAATGCACAACATAATGCATGATAATGCACACAATCACTGCAAAGAAGTAAATGGGTACACACCAGTAAACTTTATGCTTTTCTCTCCAGAAGGTTGGCACTATCTTTGTTCTGGCATCGTTTTGCACTAAAATAATACAAATCCCAATGCCCGTTTAGTAGCCATTGGGCTCTGGACTGTGTGTACACATTTCACACACATCAGCCCCTGCTCAAATTTCTCATCTTCTGATTTGCTACAAAATGACAATGCTGCAGTCTAAACAATGGGGGAGAGGAGATTGAGGACATGCTTCCTTCTGCTTGCAGCAGACTGACGATCAAACTTCTACCAGGTTCCTCCTCTCAGCCTAAGCAAAGTCACTTGCCTGGAGCTCAAGGACTACTTTTTAGGGATTATTTGTACAATTGTTTTGTTTCTATATACAGGACTTGTATAGCGCCAACAGTTTGCTCAGCGCTTTACATTATGGAGGGAAACAGTACAGTAACTTGTATTGAACTGTATTGTTACTGTACTGTCTCCCTCCATAATGTAAAGTGCTGAGCAAACTGTTGGCGCTATATAAGTCCTGTATAATAATATAGTGTGATAGGTCAGCAATTTGTTATGCACACTAGTAAAGGTACCAATAAGTCAAGTATAATTGAAACTGCTTCTTACACCAAACTGCTTCTGAGAATATCTAATAAAAATGTAAACTGAACTGCCTCACTGCTGCTGAGAGGTCCAAATAGAACTTTATTCCCATAAAAGTCAGGGAGGCAATCCAAAAAGTACCCAATGCATTTCAGAGGTCCAAGAGTGCCCCCTTCATCACATCTAAAAATGGAAAAAAAAAGAAAAAGAAGGTATTTGACCCTGATGAAGGGGGTGTTCTTGGACCCTTGAAATGTGTTGGCTATGGTTTGGGTTGTCCTCCTGATTTTTATTGGAATAAAAATGTATCTGGACCTCTTAGCAGTGGTGTGGCGTTTCCATTTCCAAGTTTGTTACATTACACTACATGCCAAAGAGACCATAGAGATCCTCTGGGGTGTAGAAGACACCTGCCTGGGAACCAGGACATTTATACATTTTATAACATCAGTACTTTAACCCCTTGGCGCCGAGCATACGCAAATTAGTGGCCCCACAGGACTGGGCTTTTTTCCACGGGGCCGCTAATTTGCTTACCTGTCTTTGTGCTGGGAGCACGCCACAAGACCGGGGTGTCAGTGAGAGCCCCAGGTCCCGTTCTAATGATCGGGACCTGGATCTCCCGATTCCAGGTCACATGATCGCTGTGAAAGCCTCTGACTGGATATCACAGTGATCAATCACTGTGAAGCCCACTCCCTTGTTTTCTCTCTCCGAATAGAGCAGAGAGATACATTGTATCTCTCTCTGTCCTTTCAGAGAGAAACAAAAGTGTTTGTAAAAAATAAAAATACTAATAAATAAAAATAATAATTAAAAAAAAACCTAAAAATACCTAGATCAAGGTTTGATCTAGGTCAGTGTCAGGGTTAGTGTCTGGATCAAGGTCGGGGTCAAAGGTCAAGGGTTAGGGTCAGTAATTTTTTTTGTCAGGATTTTTTTTTTTTTTTTAAATTAGTATCAGTGTCAGTTAGTGGCAGGATAAAAAAAAAAGCAAAATGCGCACTATTGTTTCTGGGCCGTACTACGGTTACAAACAACAACTAACATACACATATGTGGTATTGCTGCGATCTTCAGGAGCAGGAGAAATTATTTTGGGTTGTTTTTTGGTGGTTGGTTATGATAGTAGCAAGAAATATACAACTAAATTAAAAAATGTGTTTTCTGTACTATTTTGGGTCAGTTTTCCTTTGATTAAAAAAAAAAAAAAAAAATCGGGAGATATCCATTACCATTTACCACCAAATGAAAGCCCAATTTGTCCTGAAAAAAACAAGGTAATCCACCAGGATGCACAAAGTAGTTGTGATGATATGTACAGTTTTGCTAACACATGTCAAAGTTGCAAAATTGTGCTTTAAGATCTGTTTTACCCTTAGTTTAGGTTCACACCTATGCAGGTTGCATTTGAGCCGTTTCAGCATTGCATTTTGCGCTTGCGCCTTCGTTTTTTTACACGTTTTTGATGCGTTTTGCTGAGTTTTTTTTTTTTCAGTTTTTTTTAATTGCTTGTTGCTAAGCAGATTTAAAAACGCAAAACAAATCAAGAACTCATCAAAAAAGTGGCAAAAAAACATAAAAAAACTACATGCTTTTCTGCAGAGTTTCCATTGAGGTCTTTAGAACCAAAAATGCAACTTTCTGCGTTCAAAAAAGTCCATGACCCTTTCCAAAATAGGCACTAGGTAAAAACACAGAGATGTGAACATGTCCCATAGAAATCATGTTAAATGGACTGTACTATGTTTCTGCAAAATGCAAAACACTACGGAAAAGGCTTAGGTGTGAACCTAGGGTAAGGCATGAAGGGGTTAAGATAGCAATAGTAATAGAATACCCTTACGGGTTCCAGCAATATATTTCCATTTTCATCAACTGTCTGAGAACATCTGATCCAGTGTGGCGGCACATGTGAATTGGAGAATTAGGTGGCAAGGATTTGTGTTCAGTCCCGAGTCCTGGTAGATCAGTCTGAATGAAGACACTAATGTCTTGAGAAGAGTGGCAGAGAGGTATGATTGAGTGAAATTTGAAAATGCCAAAGGCCAGCTAGTCCTGGCGTGATGGCTTTGATGGGATCGGCTATGATTGCTTGATTGGCTGTAGTCAAGGAGACCATATGTCTGGAGAACGGTAAATGCTGCTTTCATTCCACTTATGAATACAACTAATACTGTCATTTTCACCCAGGATAGTTTTCATCCTCCCAGTACAGCACTGACACAAATAACTCATTTCTTTGACATGGCCCCAGTCAAACCCAACCAGGATTGGATCAGGAGAGCCAGTAAAACCTGACAAAATGTGGCAAGTCCAAGTGATACAAAATAATATTCCTATATATTCCAGCAAATTAGTTTAGTACATAACCAAGCAAAAACATAAATATGGAGGCTAGACCACTTACTCAGATTTATTAAAGTTGAACTCCAATCTTACCTTATAGCAAAATTGAGGGAACAAGACCGCACTCCATAGACGTCCTACTGGTAAGCCTCTATGATTAAGCCCTAGGAGGGATGAAACGTGACAGAAGGGCATGGTCTAAGGTCGGGGATTGTGTCTACAACCAGCTATACACAATAAACTGACCAGTAGGACTTCCATAAAGTGCAGTCTCATTCCCCTCGATTTGGCTATACCTATTGAGCTAAATGGGTTCTTGTGACCTACACCTACTACCCTACCTACCTACTCCCAAGAGGCTTTTTAGGAGCATGGAGCAGTGCAATTTTTTCCTTTGGCATTTCCAGTCTTATCTTATTGTTTACTCCATCTGTAGCAAGTCCTGTCCTGTATTTGAATTGATATTTTTCTCTGTAAATCTGTATCTGCACAATATAACCCTTTGAAGCTTCTTCATTGAGAGCATCTTCATTTACCATTTGAAGTACTTCATTTATCATTGATGCCTTCTCCTCCTCTGCAGTCATTGCTCCTCCTCTCACACCTATTAGCTTTCTCTGCCATCTATCATTTTTTTTCTTTGTCATGTGTGGGCATGATCTTTAAAGCTGGTGTCAGTCACTGTAGTGCTGTTTGAGCATTATATGAAAGAACATAAGCCTGGCATCCCTTTAGACATTCATCATTGCCGGCCACTGGGTGCTGCAGACTTTAGCTGTGAAATCTGCTGATCAGATGCTTAATTAGACTCTATTAAAGTGTAATCAAGCAACTGGTCAACAGATCCCACAGGTAAAGCTTGATGCATACAGTGGCCAGCAGTATACCTCTTTCTCATGGTTCAGATATTACATAAACTTTGTAGGATTCAAAATGGGTGAATTACCACAATTATTTTGCTTGAAAAATTAAACAAAGTGACCAAGTGCCCAGCAGCGGCAGCCCTGAATAAGGAGGATACCTCTGGGCCCCCAAAACAAAGGCCTTGTTTGTTTTGTGCTGTTCTACAAAACAAACACCAATGTTAACAGTTTTTGATCTCTCAGTTCATTGGACTCTCGGTTCCTTGGACTTTAAGTTCATCATGGTTCTTTTCTAGTGCTATTAAACCATATTTAATAATATCTTAATCGCATTTTATAGACTTTGACATCCTGTTTGTCTTTTCTTTAATGTCAAAGTCATCCATTGGAAATGGTTATGAACAACGAGGCAGGGGCCTTTCATCCAAGCTATTGTGAAAGGACCTATACCTTGTTTCCAATGGTTTCTATAGACAACATGGTCTGTCCTACCTTTAGAACCACTTCACCGGGGTGTTTGCCTGTTTGGCATTAGAGGTTACTAAGTGTGCCATTCATTTGGCATGTATTTCTTAAAGCAACCCTGTCAGTCGTCACTAGCCAAAAAATCTAAATGGCAGATCCCTGCAATACAAAAACAGTTATAGCCCCATCTCTGTCCCTCCATGCAATTCACCGTCCCTCCCTTCCAGGGCTGCAGCTTCCATCAGTCTCTTTACACACCTTTTGTTTGTATCCACCTGGAATGTATTTAGCTAATTTACACTAAATTGGGGTTTAAGCAAAGCATTTGGGAAGCATTTTAAGTGCTTCCATAATGCTTCCCAAATGCTTGGCATTAAGGCCCATGTAAATGGATAGTTGAGGCCCCTCCCTATAAGAAGATGTTATTGTATAGAAGGATCATATATATAGCTATAGTTAGTATGTGCAGATACAGTACAGCCTACACCATAAGAGAAACTTGCCAGCGAGGGTCACTGGGATCAAGGTACACACATTTTGTTTGTATTTCCAGGCTGCCAGCACTAAATACATAGACATGTGCACACACGTCTCACTGGACCAAATTTCAAGATCTGCAAGATTAAAAAGGACGTTGCCTTCTGTGGGAGGAGAGAATTTTCCTTCTTACATGTTCATACTTACTTTCTAAGATGAGAAAGAGGGACCTTTTAGTGTAAAATGTGTAGGAAAAGGACATGCCCCCAGTTGTGCAGACCATGAAGAATTAATCTACAAATCAGTTGGTCAAAGCAGAACTCCAGGTAAATATAAAAGCCACAAATTCACGCAGCTCTGTATTCTGTATATAATACATTATTAAATGTGTTTTTCTAAATTAAAGCAGTGTAGGTGCCCAAATATAATTTGTTTTCAGACTTTTGCAGTCTACTGAATTGTTTCTCAATTAGGGTGCCGATTCGTCCTAGGGGGCCATATGGGTTGCCCAGGGATGCTGTGGGCATGGGACCCAGTTTGCCCAGGATCAGGGTTCTCATATATATGTGGTCTCTGATGTCATGGGGGGTCTGATATCATGGGGGCCTCTGATATGAAGGGGGGAATCTGATGTGATGGCAGAACATTTGATGTAATGGGAGGACCTCTGATGTATAGGGGGTCCTCTGATGTGTTGGAACCTTTGATGTGATAGGAGGACCTATGATGAATAGGGGGACCTCTGATGTGATGGGAGGACCTCTGATGTGCTGGGGGAATCACTAATGTGCTGGGGGGACCTCTAATGTGATGGGAGGACCTCTGATGTATAGGGGGACCTCTGATGTGATTGGAGGATGTGTAATGTATTCGGGGACCTCTGATGTTATGGGAGGACCTCTGGTGTATAGGGGGACCTCTGATGTGATGGGAGGACATCTGATGTGATGGGAGGACCTTTGATGTAATGGGAGGACCTCTGATGTATAGGGGGTCCTCTGATGTGATGGGGAAACCTCTGATATATAGGTGGACCTCTGATGTGTTGGAACCTTTTTTTGTGATGGGAGAACCTATGATGAATAGGGGGACCTCTGATGTGATGGGAGGACCTCTGATGTGCTGGGGGAATCTTTAATGTGCTGGGGGGACCTCTAATGTGATGGGAGGACCTCTGATGTATAGGGGGACCTCTGTTGTGATTGGAGGATGTGTAATGTATTCGGGAACCTTTGATGTTATGGGAGGACCTCTGGTGTATAGGGGGACCTCTGATGTGATGGGAGGACATCTGATGTGATGGGAGGACCTCTGATGTATAGGGGGTCTTCTGATGTGATGGGGAGACCTCTGATGTATAGGGGGACCTTTGATGTGATGGGAGGACCTCTGATGTATAGGGAGCACCAATTATGTGATGGGGGAACCTCTGATGTGATGCGGGAACCTCTAGTGTGATGGGAGGACCTCTGATGTGATGGGAGGACCTGTAATGTATAGGGAGACCTCTGATGTTATGGGAGGGCCTCCAATGTGATGGGAGGATCTCTGATGTGATGGGGAGAACTCTGATGTATAGGGAGACCTCTGATGTGATGGAACCTCTGATGTATAGGGGGACCACTGATGTGATGGGAGGACCTCTGATGTATAGGGAGACCTCTGATGTGATGGAACCTCTGATGTATAGGGGAACCTCTAATGTGATGGGGGGGGGCCTCTGATGTGATGGGAGGACGTGTAATGTATAAGGGGACCTCTGATGTTATGGGAGGGCCTCTGATGTATAGGGAGACCTCTGATGTGATGGAACCTCTGATGTATAGGGGAACCTCTAATGTGATGGGGGGGGCCTCTGATGTGATGGGAGGACGTGTAATGTATAAGGGGACCTCTGATGTTATGGGAGGGCCTCTGATGTATAGGGAGACCTCTGATGTGATGGAACCTCTGATGTATAGGGGAACCTCTAATGTGATGGGGGGGCCTCTGATGTGATGGGAGGACGTGTAATGTATAAGGGGACCTCTGATGTTATGGGAGGGCCTCTGATGTATAGGGGGACCTCTGATGTGATGGGAGGACCTCTAGTGTGATGGGAAGACCTCTGATGTATAGGGGGACCTCTTATGTGATAGGAGGATGTGTAATGTATAGGTGGACCTCTGAGGTTATGGGAGGGCCTCTGATGTGATGGGGAGACCTCTGATGTATAGGGGGACCTCTGATATGATGGAACCTTTGATGTGATGGGAGGACCTCTGATGTGATGGGGGAACCTCTGATGTGATTTGATGGGGGAACCTCTGATGTATAGGGGGAACCTCTGATGTGATGGGAGGATTTGTAATGTATAGGGGGACCTCTGCTGTTATGGAAGGGCCTCTGATGTATAGGGGGGCCTCTGATGTGATGGGGGAACTTGTGATGGGAAGGGGGGATTTTTATATGAAGTTAATTCCATCATGATAGTTGTGTCCATCGTCCTAGGTTCAGGTTCCCCATTGATAAGTAATATTGATGTTTTTTACATTTTAGACTGGGGTGTCTCTAGACGTTGCATAGTTTTATAGCATGTCATGGCTAAAAAAGACAGTTAAATGTTCTTCTGTACAGCCAAGCTCAGAGAGTGGAAGGGAGGGACAGCACAAGGAGCCAACTAGGTGTGCTACAGTGTAACAAGCATGCTGATAGGAGGTGACAGTGGGGTGCTGCTACTTGTTTCACTGACCAGTAACAGAGTGGGAGTAGGAAGGGGACCTGTGAGTGAAACTGCAACAGAGAGACCCTTGTCCTGCTAGACAGGGCTGTGCTGGTAGCTATCTATGTTTTGTTCCTAATGAGAATTCAGCAGCAAAAAAGTGACCACTCACCTGCTTCTACAGCACCACTCCATCACTGGCTGAACCAATCAGATGTCACTCTAATGCTGTTCTCTCATTGGTGAATGAGATTCTGGAGTGGTTCTCCAGCAATGCCATGGAAGCAGGGGAGCGCTCTCTTTAGCACTGTTGTTGGTGGGTTGTTGTCAGTGGCAGGATTACTGATGTGACATGGTCCTTAGTAGGGATGAGCTTGGGTTTGGTCCAAACTTGGAACGCAGCAGTCAGTGTTGGGTCAATGAGCCCAAAGGAGCGGGGATCCTTGTGACATCATTGACCTTATATGGCCATGTGGTCTAATGAGGTTAATGATGTCACAAGGATCCAGGGCCCTTTGTGCATGTGAAGGTTTATGGAAGGGAATCCAACATCTGCAGCTTATTGGCCTGGCACTCAGAGCTGCCCAGGGGCGGACTGACCATTTGGAAACTCGGCACTGCCCGAGGGCCCGCGGTCAGTAGGGGGCCCCATGAGATGCCCCTTTTTCATAGGCTTTTTTGAATTTGGGCAAGGACACAGGGGCCCCATGATTCCCTATTGCCCGGGGGCCCCATGAGTTGTCAGTCCACCCCTGGAGCTGCCTCTTTGGTTTAGCCAAATGTGGGTTCAGACTGAACCCTGAGCTCAATCCTAGCCTGTAGATAAGGCTGACACTTTTTCTGGTAAAAAAGCTACTGTTTACCAGAAACTGAAACAAAAGTAACCAACTGGACCTGATATGTGCACCAGGCTAAAGGCATTTGCAACAATGTATGCAAATATCACATTACATACTTCAGAATAACAGCAGAACCAAATATTCCACTAAGGCTGGGTTCACACTAATGCAGTGCGGTACACCGCGTTCCTGTGCAAATCACATGCGATTTGTGTCCGGTGCGATTGGAGCCATACATTTTGTATGGCTCCAATCGCACCGCACCCACACTAAAAAGGTGCAGGACCATTTTTTGAGTTTGCACTAGAATCAGATTGCATGGGTATTCACACTTATGTGATCCGATTTTGCACTTCACACCGATTTTGGGGTGTTGTTAACCATTTGCCACCCGCCCCATGGCAGAATGGCGGCCGGCAAATGTCATCAGCGTTCCGGGTGGACGCCATATGGCGTCCTCCCGCACATGCGCAGATTGCGCACCTGCAGAGCCACGCAGCGGCGCGATCTATCGCGGCCGATGACAGATATGAGTATCGGCCCCCATTGCCGGTACCATGTGACCTGCTGTGACCAATCACAGCAGGTCACATGACAGTTGTATACAATGGATGGCTTCATTCATGCCATCCATTGTATACTAGTGTCTAGCTGTAAATGGTCACAGCTAGTCACATGCACATGTCATGTGATTAGCTGTGGCCAAATCACAGATAATCACAAAAAAAAAAAAACCCTGAATGAATCGATGTCATTCAGGTAAATGCTTGCTTATAGCAAAGTAATTCTTTGCTATAAGCAAATTGTGTAAAAAAAAAAAAATACTGATCACTTCCCCAAAGTAGTACAATGTTACTATGGTAACATTGTACTACTTTGGTCATAGAGAAATATGTATATATAAATTTTGTTTTTCATACTGTCACCAGTCAGTGTCCCTGATCACCGCCATGCCAGTTATATGAAGATGCTGAACTGCACTTGTGACAATATGTAAAAAAAAAATAGTGAAACAAATTTTTTTAATTTTTTCATTTTCCGAAAAATTATGACAAAAAAATACAACTTCAAAAAACTCGCCATGCCTCTTAAGAAGTACGTCGGACTGTCTACTTTGCAAAAAGGGGTCATTTGGGGGATATCTGCACTGTTCTGACATTCTTGGACCTCAAGAAATTAGATTGGCTGTCAGTACTTCAGGACTGATCAATAATCAGATCTATACCATAGTTTGTGAACTCTATAACTTTCCTACAAACTAAAAAATACATCCTAATTTGGGTTATTTTCACCAAAGACATGTAGTAGAATACATCATGGCCTAAATTTATGAAGAACAATTATTTATTTGCAAACTTTTATAACAGAAACAAAGAAAAACGTGTTTTTTTTCAAAATTTTTGGTCTTTTTTTGTTAATTTAGCAAAAAATAAAAACCCCAGCAGTGATTAAATACCACCAAAAGAAAGCTCTAGTTGTGTGAAGAAATTGATAAAATTTTAGTTTGGGTACAATGTTGTATGACCGCGCAATTGTCATTCAAAGTGTGAGAGTGCTGAAACCTGAAAACTGTCCTGGGCAGGAAGGTGTAAAATTACCCTGTATTGAATTGGTTAACTTAACATACACACCTGCATCGGTTTGCATGAACAGAATGCAATTCTGATGAGGTGTGGAATTTGCACAGAAAGCGCTGCAAATTCCGCATCAGTGTGAACCCAGCCTAAAGGTAGCTAAAAGCAAAAAATCCACACAACAGTGTCTCTCAGCCCTTATTCACACTGCTGCAACTTCTCATGCAACTGTCTGCGACGTGTGACACAGAAAAGTCACATGACAAGTCAAAACACATTCATTTCAATGGGTGCTGTCTTAAAAAAATTGTTCCTGCACTATTTTTCTGCTTCTTCCTTGCAACATGAGCGCAGCGTTGCAACAGGACTGCACTGTTAAAATCAAAAAAGTTGCAAAGTCGTTTCTTTGTCTTATCTTTGTGACTTTGGCTGCAACTTCAAAGGGCTTTGTAAGATCAATAATATGTGTTGCAAAGTCGCAAAACATCAAAGTTGCAATGGAGTCACAAGCAAGTCACGATGCAAAGTTTTGTGACTTTGGGGTCACACCAGTGTGGACTGAGCCTTAACCACTTTACTGCCATGCTATAGGCGAATGATGGCTACAACACAGTTGTCCAGTTCTGGGGGGGGGGGGGTGTCATATGACGTCCTTCCAGAATGAGCCCCCAGTCTGATCCATTATGCTCCCCAATACGCAGATCCGATCCATCCTGCAGGGATCATCAGCATGCAACCTATATGGGGCGACACCAAACGCATTCCACAAAAAGGTAAGTTGTAAAGAAAGCCGACGATCCCTGCAGGATGGATCGGATCCATCCTGTGGGGATCGTCGGCTTGCTTTACAACTTACCTTTTCGTGGAGCGGGTTCAGTGTCACCCCGTGCGGTAGGTGTCACCCAGTGCTGCAATATATCACATTTTGTTTTTTGGGGTTTTAGGTGCATATTAAACGGATAGGGGTTTGATGGGTGGCCAAGATTTAACCCCAGGAAAAGGGCTTGTTCCCAAAGAAAAGAGATTCAACTCCTTGGTAGAAACAAGAAACTGATTTCAGAGAGGTGCACCGAGAAGGCTGGCATTTGGTAGCGGGCAATCATTTCTGGCTGGTCTGTTTCCATCTCCTAGCTGTGACTCAGGAATATGTTATGAGCAGGAATACTGGTGGGGATTTCTTTGTGAACAGCGCCATGAAAATCACAAAATGTGTAATAGAGGGATGTGAACAACACGGCCGGCGTGTTACGATGGAACCGTGATAAAGCCATTACTGCATGAACAAAATATAAAAAAGGAACGCAGCAATTGCCTCTGAAGTCCAAATCAAAGGGCCCGTCAATCCCCAAACTTTTATATCGGCTCTGGGTAGACGCTGATGGGATGCATCATCCACTCCTCTTCTATCATGCACTCCTCTTCTATCATGCACTCCTCTTCTATCATGCACTCCTCTTCTATCATGCACTCCTCTTCTATCATGCACTCCTCTTCTATCATCCACTCCTCTTCTATCATCCACTCCTCTTCTATCATGCACTCCTCTTCTATCATGCACTCCTCTTCTATCATCCACTCCTCTTCTATCATGCACTCCTCTTCTATCATGCACTCCTCTTCTATCATGCACTCCTCTTCTATCATCCACTCCTCTTCTATCATCCACTCCTCTTCTATCATCCACTCCTCTTCTATCCATTCCCCAGTGTTACTACCAATATCATATAAAAGGAAACTGAAGAGCCCAAATCAGAAGGGAAAGGCTGAGAACCCTGGAGTCCACGACTCCTTGAAAACTCAGAAATCCAATTCTATCCTTCCTAGAACCAAATTGCCACCAGCATCGAAAGGAGCCAAGTCTAGGTTCACACCTATGCAGTTTGCATTTGATCCATTTCTGCAGTGCTTTTTGCGGTGCATTTTGCGTTTTTGCACAAGCATTTTTTACATGTTTTTGATGCGTTTTGCGTTTTTCTTCCTGTTGCTAGGCAGATTTAAAATGCAAATGTATCAAAAATGCGGCAAACACTCAGCAAGAACGCACTACATGCTTTTCTGCAGCATTTCCATTGAAGTCTATAGAACCAAAAATGCAACTTTTTGCGTTTAAAAAAGTCCCTGACCCTTTCCAAAAAACGCACTGGGTGAAAATGCGGAGATGTGAACCTGTCCCATAGGAAATGTTAAATAGATTGTAGCGTGTTTCTGCAAAAGCACAACGCTGCAGAAAACACTTACTGTAGGTGTGAACCTGGTGTAAGAGTGACAGTATTCCATCCTTCTATCCCCTGTATTTATTTATCCCAGGGAGACTTTAATTACTTGCCCTCCAGATGATTTACCCCCCTTCCTGACCAGTCCATTTTTTGTGATACAGCGCTGCATTACTTTAATTGACAATTGCGCAGTCATGCAACGCTGCACCCAAATGAAATTTATGTCCTTTATTTCCCCACAAATAGAGCTTCCTTTTGGGGTATTTGATCACCTGTGCATTTTTAATTTTCTGAGCTATAAACAAAAAAAAGACCAACAATTTTGAAAAAAAATATATTTTTGACTTTTTGCTTTTAACGACTTGCCCTCCAGAGGATTTACCCCCCTTCATGACCAGGCCATTTTTTGTGATACGGCACTGCGTTACTTTAACTGACAATTGCTGCGCCCAAATGAAATTTACGTCTTTTTTTCCCACAAATAGAGCTTTCTTTTGGCGGTATTGGATCACCTGTGCGGTTTTAATTTTTTTCGCTATAAACAAAAAAAGACCAACAATTTTGACAAAAAAAACAATAATTTTTGCTATTAAACATGTCCAGTAAAAAAGTTAAAAAAATCTAATTTTGTCATAAATTTAGGCCAAAATGTATTCTACTACATGTCTTTGCTAAAAAAAAATTCCAGTACATGGTTTACGTGAAAGTTATAGCGTTTACAAATGGTGGTATAGATACTGGATTTTTTATTTATAATTTTTTTTATACTAGTAATGGCAGCGATCAGCAACTTATAGAAGGATTGCGGTGGGCATTCTGACACTGGGGGGGAAATGACTGTCACTGACATCCCCAGTGACACCAATACAGTGATCAGTGCTAATAAAAAGCACTGATCTGTACTAATGGCACTGGGCAGGAAGGGATTAACATCTGGGGGGATCAAAGGGTTATCTGTGTTGTCTGTGTGTTGTTTTACTGTGTAAGCACACTGCTTTGTATGGCTCTGCTACTTCGGATGGGTGTGATTTGGATATGACTTTGGATGGGAGTGATTTGAATACGACCTTGGATGGGTGTGATTTGAATACGACTTTGGATGGGTGTGATTTGGATACGACTTTGGATGGGTGTGATTTGGATACGACTTTGGATGGGTGTGATTTGGATACGACTTTGGATGGGTGTGATTTGGATAGGACTTTGGATGGGTGTGATTTTGATAGGACTTTGGATGGGTGTGGTTTGAATAAGACTTTGGATGGGTGTGATTTGAATAAGACTTTGGATGGGTGTGATTTGGATACAACTTTGGATAGGTGTGATTTGGATACGACTTTGGATGGGTGTGATTTGGATACGACTTTGGATGGGTGTGATTTGGATACGACTTTGGATGGGTGTGATTTGGATAGGACTTTGGATGGGTGTGATTTGGATAGGACTTTGGATGGGTGTGGTTTGAATAAGACTTTGGATGGGTGTGATTTGAATAAGACTTTGGATGGGTGTGATTTGGATACAACTTTGGATAGGTGTGATTTGGATACAACTTTGGATGGGTGTGATTTGGATACAACTTTGGATAGGTGTGATTTGGATACGACTTTGGATGGGTGTGATTTGGATAGGACTTTGGATGGGTGTGGTTTGAATAAGACTTTGGATGGGTGTGATTTGAATAAGACTTTGGATGGGTGTGATTTGGATACAACTTTGGATAGGTGTGATTTGGATACCACTTTGGATGGGTGTGATTTGAATAAGACTTTGGATGGGTGTGATTTGGATACGACTTTGGATAGGTGTGATTTGGATACGACTTTGCATAGGTGTGATTTGGATACGACTTTGCATAGGTGTGATTTGGATACGACTTTGGATGGGTGTGATTTAGATACGACTTTGGATAGGTGTGATTTGGATACGACTTTGGATAGGTGTGATTTGGATACGACTTTGGATGGGTGTGATTTGGATATGACTTTGGATGGGTGTGATTTGGATAGGACTTTGGATGGGTGTGGTTTGAATAAGACTTTGGATGGGTGTGATTTGAATAAGACTTTGGATGGGTGTGATTTGGATACAACTTTGGATAGGTGTGATTTGGATACCACTTTGGATGGGTGTGATTTGAATAAGACTTTGGATGGGTGTGATTTGGATACGACTTTGGATAGGTGTGATTTGGATACGACTTTGCATAGGTGTGATTTGGATACGACTTTGCATAGGTGTGATTTGGATACGACTTTGGATAGGTGTGATTTAGATACGACTTTGGATAGGTGTGATTTGGATACGACTTTGGATAGGTGTGATTTGGATACGACTTTGGATGGGTGTGATTTGGATACGACTTTGGATGGATGTGACTTTGTATGGGTGTGATTTGGATACGACTTTGGATGGGTGTGATTTGGATACGACTTTGGATGGGTGTGATTTGGATACGGCTTTGGATGGGTGTGATTTGGATACGGCTTTGGATGGGTGTGATTTGGATATGACTTTGGATGGGTGTGATTTGGATACGACTTTGGATGGGTGTGATTTGGATACGACTTTGGATGGGTGTGATTTGGATACGACTTTGGATGGGAGTGACTTGGATGTGAATTTGAGGCTGCTTTGATGCTACATGAGTGCCAGAGAGTGTAAAGTTGCATCAAAGTTGTACTACATGAACAGAACTGTCATACTTTCCTATGCGCAAAAAAAAAAAAAGTTGCATCTAAGTCGCACCCATCCAAAGTCGCATCAAAGTCACATCACATTCGCATCAATGTCAATACTTTCCTATTGGCATAAAAACCAAAACAAAATGCAAAGTGCATCAAAATCTCACTACACACGTTTCTGCTCCATGTCTGTTGAAGTCTATTGAACCAAAAACACACCACGTTTAAAAAATGTCCCTGACCCTTCCCAGCTGAAAAACGCACAGATGTGACCTATATGAAACCATGGCAGATTGACCGTAGTGCATTTCTGCAAAACTTCTGGATAGGGTGGAGGGGGATTAGAACACCCGTCAGGTTTTATTGCTGTCTGTACCCCTATTAGGGAGATTCACCATTTATTCTCTTTACTGAAAATTTAAAGAAAATCACAAATTTGTGGTTGTCACCAAAACAGGAACAGAGGGGAATACTTCCGATAGGAATACTAGCTCTGGTGCTAACCAGGGATTTCCTCACTTTTCAGAGATTTCTTCTCACTTCCTGTTTGGGTTATGGGACAGGCAAGGGAGGAAAAACTCCCCAATGAGACACAGATTGCAAAAATAAAAAAAAACAACAGGGGCCATAACCCTCCATGACTATATCTGAAATGGAAAAAAAAGTCACATAATTAAATATTTAAAGTGAAACTGTGCTGTATCCGAGCACCACAAACCAAAAACGCTATTTAATTCATTTTTGATATTCAAAGCTAACTCCCCCCATCCATCCGTGTTTCCATGCTTTATTTTGTTGAGAAATCACTTTGAAAAACAACTCCTGGCATTTCTGGCCACGGCCATCTTGAGTCAGGGCAGATGATTCATGCAGCATTTACTTCCTGGAATTCATCTTGGCTTAGGCATGCAGGCAGGAGGGTGTGCTTAGCTGAGAAAGCCTCCTCCCCTCCTGAAGACTCCTGGGATGTATGACATCATTTTGGCCTAGGCCAGAAACCAGGACGTAACTGAAGAAATGTAGAAGATAAAGTATAATACAAGAAAATAGAATATACCTCCCTATCTTTTTACTAACATTAAGGCTAATTTTTGAAGCGTTTTTGCGTTAACAAAAGCGCCTGAAAAACTCAAGAAAACTGCTTCCTTATGTATGTGAATGTATATCTATGTATGTTTTCACACAGGCATTGCACTTGTGGTGCGGTGTAAAAACTCCTGCTTGCAGCATCTTTGGGGCAAGATTGCGAGTTAAAACAAATAAACCCCGGGGCGTGGTCTGCCGCGGCTGGATGATGGCCGCTTAGAGTGAGAGCTCCCGCCGGCCGGATCCCTCTACACCGCCTTACGGAGGAGCGGGGTGAGTGAGTGCTGTCTCACTATGGGGAAGTCGGACCGGACATCAGCCGGTGCCCGATCACGATCCCCACGGAGCCAGGGAATGCAGGGGCGGCATATACAGGAGCTCTTCCGCTCCCAGCAGCAGAGGGAAAGGCCGCAGTCATCTCCTTCTCCCTCTGCATCCCCCTCGCCCCCTCCCTCTGCTGCCGCTGATGTAACAGCTCCCTCCTGCTCTGCCTTGTCGGCTGCTCCGGACACAGTGCCACACCATGACATCCATCCTGCATCCCAATCCCTGTCCTTAAGGGATCTTCATGCAGTGGCAGCAGACATCAAGGCCACCCTGTCTGCCACGCTCACTAATGCCCTAGGAGATTTAAGGGAGGATATAAGGGCCATGGGCTCACGCATGGAGCAGGTGGAATCCACCTCCAGGCAAAACAAATCTGCCATTTTAGACATACACCAAAAATCAGTGAGGCACACTTCTACTATCAGAGAACTTTGCAGACATGTTGAGGATCTAGACAACCGTGGCCGCAGACATAACATTAGAATACGTGGTCTCCCAGAATCAGTGGAAACTAACGATATCCCCAATGCGGTAATGGCCATATTTAATGACCTCCTTGGTCGCCCGCCAGCAACCCCAATTGACATCGAACGTGTACACAGAGCGACCCGCCCTAGGAGGGGAGACGCAGACCCACCCAGGGATGTCATTTGTTGCCTTGTAAGTTTCCCGCTCAAAGAGGATATCCTCAGATGTGCTAGAGGCAGAAGGCATCTTTCATATGAAGGCGCAGACTTACAACTGTTTCAAGACTTATCCAGCATTACCCTACAACAACGCCGTGCATTACGTCCCCTTCTGGACGTGCTCCGATCACGTAACATCACTTATAGATGGAGGTTCCCGTTCTGCCTCTCTGTACAAGCTAACGGACAATCATGCAACCTGAGATCCCCTGAAGAATTGCCATTGTTTTGTTCCTCCCTGGACATACCTTTGATTGACCTACCTGACTGGTACAGCTCCATAAGATTGCCACCAGTTCAGGGCCCGGGATCGGTGGACAGTGCTATGGATTGGCATGCTCAATCTAACCGTAGAGGTCGGATGCCTCCGACGACTCCTCCGAGACTCCCCACAGGGGGCGCAACAGCCATCCTCAGCCCGACGGCCTCTCCTGCACATAGGAAGCCGCGGCGCGAAATCTAATAGTCCGGAATCCACATACAGCAATACCTTTCCGGCGCATGTTTTCGCCAGGTTTCTATATTTGGCCAATTCCACGAACGCTTTCTTACAGTTTTGCCACGAAAGTTCCAGTTACCTCTTTGTGCACTGATCAATGCCTGTTGAACTTACACTTTGCGACACATACCTCTTCTCCACCAGGATGACATCCTCTGCTCTACAGAACTTACATACAGTTATGGCCCTGTATACACTTAAAGGGCCTCCTCACTTCTCCCTACATGATATGGGAACGGACATTGACCGTATGCAAACCGGTTTCACCCCCCACATTGGGGAACAGTTTTTTTTTTTGGATCCATCCAGGTCATCGCTCAAACACACTCAGCTTCCTTTGGCAGTCTCTCCGCCCCCCGCTGTTTCTTGACCTGCGCCTCTTCACAGCCTCCTGGGCCCTCTGACCATCCGTCTGCATTCTGGAAGACTTCCATCCTTCAGCTCCGTCCTTATGGTATTAAATGAGCTTCAATCTTACGTCCCTGAAGATGTCCTGCGGCCTGCAAGAGACTGCTCGGTATTACGCTGTTCGCTCCCCCTACACCTTGGACTGCCCGGCACATCTTGGTCCTTCGGATGACGCCTCTGCCTGATCTGTAATGTATTCTCTTTGTGGGATTGTGTCAGTGACCTAATTTCTCTCTTGGGGGGCGGTTTGAGGGGATATGGTTACTGTATGCTGGGATGGGCAGTAGCGTTATAGGGGTTGGTAGCGGCAATTACTGTACATGGAGTTTGGCTGTGTGGATGAGCATCGCCTCCCTCTGCCACTAGATAGTTCACCCGGATTTGAGTCCTCCTTTTTTCTCTCCGGGTTGTCCTTACCTACTACTTTGACTGACGAGGTTAACCTGAGGACTATCACGCCCTCGATTACCCTCGTACACATCCCCCTTTCGCCTCCTCGTCCCCTTTACTATGCTGAACTGGGAGAGGTGATGCCCGCCCCCCCTGCTACTCGGAGGATTCAGAGGTCATTTTGTTCTATGGGTGTGTGGGGTTTTTTTTTTTTTTTTTTTTTTTTTTTTTTTTTTTTTTTATATGTTCTTGTAGGTGTATGTGTACATGTATGTATATGTGTATATATATATATGCATATCAGCTAGCTCATTTCAGATTATAAGCTTGCATGCCTGGTTTTGATCCTAAGAAGCTTAGTCGCTCACCGGTGGTTGCTTAGGGGTTTCTGTGTGTTAAGCCTGTTATGACACGATTTCACATGTTTTGCTGTTGATGTCTAATTTTCCTTACGCCTTATGATACGGTTTGCCTGTAATATTTGTGAGGGCCCCTCACTACTCTACTCATATTGCTGAGTCCCTAACCGGTCTTGATCTCACACTAGTATAGGCTATCCTGGTTTGTAAGCGTCCGCGCACTTTTTCTACACATAGTGTACTGTTGCTCCTCGTTTTGCGACCCCCCCAGTCATATTGCGCCTATGCCCCTTCTCCCAGTTCTCACCCTTTGAGCGTTACGTTACATTTCTTTCCCCGCAGAGGACAGGTGGTCATTTTCTGGTTATTTAATCTATAGGACTCCCGACACTATTTGCACCCTTCGTACCCCGCATCCTTCCTTTTTCCCTCTACATCATTGCTCACAGAGGGATGCCGGCCGGCAATGGTTCACTTCCTAGTTCTACGTCGACTTTGACCCCCACACAGTGAGCTCAGTGAGCTTATACTGATTCCTCTATTCGGCTACGATTATTATATCTTTTCTGGTCTCTCTCCCTTTTTTTTTTCTCGCGCTTCTCTCTTTTTCTTCCTGAACTTCCTTTCCCTTTTTTTTTTTTTTTTTTTTTTTTTTTTTTTTTTCTCACGTGGAACAGCGGGTCTGTTCCCCAAGCCGTCTATTACCTACTTTCCTCTTTTTCCTTTTCTTGTTCTCATACGTCTGTTTTCTTTTTCTTTCTCCTTCTACTTCCCCCCCCCCCCCCTTTTTTTTTTTTTTTTTTTTTTTTTTTTTTTTTTTTTTTTTTTCCCCTTCTCCCCTCCTCCTTCCCCCCCCCTCCTGATCCGTAGTACACCGTTACATCTGACTTAGACGACACTAGATAGCAATCATGCTCTCTTCCACCTCAATGGCGGGTCATTTGTCTTTGAAAATCCTCTCACTAAATGTAAAGGGATTGAACACACCGGAAAAACGTTCCATGCTTCTCTCCTATTTACATAAACAGAAAGCAGATGTGGTCTTTCTGCAAGAGACGCACTTTCGACAAGACTCCATTCCCAAGTTATATAATTTCCACTTTCCTACGGTCCTCCATGCCACTAACCCTCTAGCTAAATCAAAGGGGGTGGCCATATTGTTCGCCAGGCACCTTCCGTTCCAAATAGCAGATTCCCTGGCGGACCCCGAAGGTAGATATTTGCTTATAAAGGGAGTCTTTGCCAACAGACCAATCACACTTGCTAACGTATATGCGCCCAATATTAAACAGGTCCCTTTTATGCGTTCACTTACCTCCACTTTAGCTGCTTTTCAATCAGGGATGCTGATATTGGGAGGTGATTTGAATGTACCTTTGAGCCCCCTGATAGATTCCTCTTCGGGATGTTCTTTTTTGCCTTACAAGGCTCTGAAGCAAATACGCATACAACTTCAGCTCTTGCAACTACACGACTCCTGGCGTATCCTCAACCCTACCGTCAAAGACTACACTTTTTTCTCTCCGCCACACAACAAATACTCTAGGATAGACTACTTTTTTCTGTCGCAATCAGATCTTCCATTCCTCCATGCTGCTACCATAGAACCGATGACTCTCTCAGATCACCATCCCATCACTATGTCTCTCCGGTTCCCCACTGCTCACTCACGCTCAACATATTGGCGTCTGGATGCTTCCCTTCTAGCGGACGCTGCTATTGAACAAGAGATCCGCTCTCAGTTGATTGAATATTTCTCTTTGAATAGCTCATCGGACACCTCTCCCCTCACGCAGTGGGAAGCTCATAAGTGTGTTATACGGGGTATCCTCATGGCTACTGCGTCGAGACGTAAGAGAGCCAAGCAGGAGCGCCTGAGACTCCTCACAGACAGGATTCACTCCTTGGAGAGAGCACATAAGCGGACTCTGGCTGCGTCGACCCTTGCAGACCTTACAAATACTCGCTCACAACTTCTTACGGAATTGGGTAAGGTTGTTAGGAAAAAATACATTCTTTCTCAAAAACTGTACTACGAATTCGCAAATAAGAGCGGGAAATTTCTAGCTAGAGCGCTTCGTGAGAAACGAGCCAGCATGACGGTACATAAAATCAGGGGCTCTGATGGCACCGAGGCTACATCTGACCCCGATATTGCCTCCCACTTTGAACGCTTCTATAGAGATTTATACAATCTTTCTCCGGAACGTCCCCCTATACATACAGACAGGTCCAGAACCTCCTTGATCTCCGAATTCCTTCGCCTTTACGGTCCTGCGGCCCTCTCCGAAGATCTGGTTCAGGCTATGGAAGGGGACCTGACCCTAACTGAGCTTCAGTCCGCGACAAAACAGATGAAACCGGGTAAGAGTCCGGGCCCTGATGGTTTTACAGTAGCTTACTATAAATCTTTCCTGGATATCCTGAGTGTCCCATTTCTTTTGGCTTTCAATACTCTCTCTCATCCTTCCCGATCGCAAAACCGCCTTTTGGAGGCTCACATCACAGTTATCCCTAAGAGTGGGAAAGATACCACACAGGTCTCTAATTACAGACCCATTTCCTTGCTGAATGTGGACATCAAGTTATTTGCGAAGATCATCGCTAATCGTCTTCTTCCCCTGCTCCCCTCCCTGATTGACCTAGACCAAGTGGGTTTTGTCCCTGGGAGAGAAGCAAGGGACAATACCATTAAGGCCCTTAACCTTAATCATTGGCTCCATAAGTCTAACTCTCCTGGTTTTTTTCTCTCCCTGGATGCAGAAAAGGCCTTCGATAGGATTGCGTGGGACTTCTTGAAGGCATCTCTAGTAGCACTGGGTTTAGGTGAGAAGATGCTTAACTTCATAATGGCCCTATACTCCGATCCGACAGCTCGAGTGAGGGTGAACGGTCATTTATCGAATTCCTTTCATCTAAGGAATGGCACACGGCAAGGATGCCCCCTCTCTCCGCTCCTGTTTGTCCTCTCCCTTGAACCTTTGCTACGGAAAATTCGCTCGAATTCCGATATCAAGGGGATTAGGGTAGCGGACAAAGACTACAAGCTCGCAGCCTACGCAGACGATATTCTCCTATTTCTTGCTGATCCTCACATCACCTTGCCCAACCTACTGAAGGATTTTGCCCTCTTCAGATTCTTATCGAATTTTAAAATTAACTTCTCCAAGTCGGCTGCCCTTAACATTACCCTGCCTGCTGCGCTTGTCTCCTCCTGTGAGCTCCAATTCCCATTCCATTGGGAAAAGGAATCCTTAACCTATCTCGGTATTCAGCTTACCCGTAATCTGGACGACCTCTATGTGAAAAATTTCCTTCCCGCTCTGCGCTCTCTGCAGGAAGACCTTAATAAATGGCATCGTCCTTCCTTCTCTTGGTTTGGAAGGGCAGCAATAATCAAAATGAATATACTTCCTCGCCTTCTATATCTCTTCCAAACATTGCCAATTCATTTGCCCCTTGTCTTTTTTATATCGTGCAAAAGACTTTGCTCATCATTCCTTTGGCATCATAAGCGTCCGCGCATTGCTTTCTCCCAAATGACCCTTCCTAAGCTTAGAGGTGGAATTGGCTTCCCTGACCTTCACCGCTACTACTGGGCATGTCACCTTTCCCGGGTAGTTGATTGGCACGTTCACACTGCCTCCAAGGACTGGATATATATAGAAGATGCGTGCTCACCCTTACCCCTGGCATCGATTCCTTGGCTTCTGCCGCAGCACACGCCTCATACCCTTCTCACTCACCCTTTAGTGGGGCCTACCTTAAAAACTTTTCGCTTGGCTTGTAAATTTGCATCCATCTCCGAAACACCCAACCCGTTAACCTCTATTCGTCTCAATCCTGCTTTCCCTCCAGGAATGCACAAGGACTTCTTACTGAAATTTTGGCCGCATAAACAGATCTTGGTGAAACATTTTCTCCACAAAGGCAAGGTGAAAACACTCAGAGAACTGACTGAAAGTCTAGGTGTCCGCGATTTCCCTTTTTGGGTATATTTTCAGATTAGACACTATCTGCTTTCACAGAAACCCCCGTTCGACTGGGGCCGTTCTCTTACCCCTTTTGAAACTATCTGCGCTAAAGCTGAACCACGAAAGCACCTGATCTCGGAGATCTATCCCCTCCTACTGGAGAATCGGACTTATGACTCCCTCCCATCATGTCGAGCGTGGAATAGAGATCTTGAAACTAACCTATTGGACTTAGACTGGGACCGGGTATTTAAGCATTCCCATAAATGCTCCCTCAACGTCTCGACTCAGGAAAATGGCTACAAAATAGCCTCGAGATGGTACCGAACCCCTTGGAAAATTCATCGGTTCAACCCCGCTTTCCCCAACAGTTGTTGGAGATGTGGGACCTCAGATGGATCATTCCTTCACATCTGGTGGTCTTGCTCTGTTCTGCAACCGTTTTGGCAAGAAGTACACAGGCTAGTGGTGTCTGTAACTACCTTGCCTGTGGATTTCTCTCCGGCTCAATTCCTCCTTCATCACTCTTCCCTTTCCGGGGGGCAGTATTTCAAATCCTTAGCTATGCACATGATCAATGCAGCCAGACTCTGCATCCCTGTTCTGTGGGGTTCCACACGCCCTCCTTCTATACGCGATTGGCTCACCCGAGTGGGTAAAACGGCAGTTATGGAAGAACTGATTGCGACTGCACTTGATACCCCTACGAAATTTTCCCACACTTGGGCCTGTTGGACTCATTTCCTGACCACCCCTGCATATCAGTCTCTTATGGACCAACCTGTTTGACTTGACTTAGGTTCCCTACTGTTGTAACTCAGTTGTATTTGACCCGATGGTGGTCAACATACTCCTCCTCCTTCGTGTACATCCCACATTTATTTGCAACTAAGGTTAATTTAGACTTCTACCGCACCTGATATGACCCGTATTGATGATCCAATAATTTTTTGCAGTCACCCCCTCCCTCACTCCCTTCTACCCATATGTTTCCCTCCCCCCCCCCCCCCCCTTTTTTTTTTTTTTTTTTTTTTTTTTTTTTTTTCTTCTCTTCCCCTTTTCTTTCTCTTTCTTTCCTTCGCGCTTCTCTCCTTCCTCTTTTTTTTCTCCTCTCTTATGCTTGTACAAGCTCCAGATAATTATTCCGCAGAGCATTAGGCATGATGTCAACATCTTATCTCCTTTCCCATTAGCGATTTCCATGACTATCTACTCCCATATACGCTCTCCGCCACCTCCACTATCTCGAAACCTGTAGTTTGGACTTCTGCTTAGATATTGTACGCACCTTCCTTTCCTCCATAGCACCATACTTTGAGACATTACTGTAGAATGCCTGGTGCCTTCTTGCTCTATTCGTTTGACAAGCACACTGGAATATTGCAGGCACAACCTTGTCGTGGTTTTACTCATCCAATTTGTTCATTTCTGCTTTGGATTTCATGCTCTTCTGTATGATATATGTTTTGCCACATGACCTATGTTCAACCCGTTTGAAATTTTATTCTGTCTTGTATCAATCTGTGTGTTTTGTTTTCAATAAACACCTCTTTTTTTGGAAAAAAAAAAAAAAAAACAAATAAACCCCAAAACGCCTCTTCCCATTGAAATAAATGGAAAACGCCTGAAAAGAGCCTCAAAAAACGCCTCTGAGAAGTGTTTTTGGTGCTGTTTGTAAGTCACGTGTCCTTACAAAAATATGCTCAGCACAGCAAAAGTGCAGTAAAAACTTGGTAAAAATGCCTATGCATTTTTGCGGTGGATCAGTGTGAAAGTAACCTTAATTTCACACTGATCCATCGCAAAAATGCATAGGCGTTTTTACCGCGCTTTTGCCACACTTTCTGGGCGTTTTTAAAGGACACATGACTTAAAAACTGCACCTAAAACGCTTCTCAGAGGCGCTTTTTAAGTGTTTTTCAGGCATTTTCCATTGATTTCAATGGGAAGAGGCATTTTTGGGGCGTTTTCTTTTAACTCAAACATGCCACAAAGATGCTGCAAGCAATCGCACCGCAAGAGCAGCGCCTCAGTGTGAAAACATACATAGATATATATTCATGTACATAGGGAAGCAGTTTTCTTGAGCTTTTCAGGCACTTTTGTTAACTCAAAAACACTTCAAAACCTCCTCAGTGTGAAAGTAGCCACAGCATTAGGGATAGAAATAGTCAGTGTTGATTGACAGAGTGAAGTTTCGCTGAGCTGATTCTTGCTTGAAAATGCATTCGGTGTAAATCCATCCATAGAGAAGCACAGAGACCCTGTGATGACATCACTGGGGCTAAGATAAAAACAAAATGTAATAAAAGCAGATTTTTTTAAATGTAAAATTTCAAAGTCGGATGACATGCTGATTTCAGGTGTGATTTGCAAGACATCTGACACAAATGTCTATGCAAATCGCACCAACAGTAGTGCATGTGCTACTTTAGAAATCAGTGCGGCTCCAACCAAGTCAGAACCGCACCAATATGATTGCTGTAATATTTGACAATAGGGTGTGACTTAGCATGAGATTTGCAAGTCGCATGGCATGCGAATTGCATGCCAATTCACATCCAGTGTGACCGAGGACTAAGAGGGGGAAATACTGTAAGGAACCACAGAAAGCAAAATATAAGCAGATTAAAGTGGTTGTAAACCCTTACATATACCCAGTAAAATGACTGGCTTCTAATGATATACAGACAGGTAACAAATCCCCCTACATAGGTTGTACCTGTTTATCTGCAGCCTTCTCTTCTCTACATTCAATCAAAGAGCAGACTTTATGCAGCTTGTCTGAGCTTTCAGAAAACAGGGACGGAGAGCTGAAGTTACACTCTGTAGACCTTAGTGAGAACTCTGAGAGCTGATTGGAGGAAAGAGACACACACCCCCTCCACACAGCTCACAAGAACAGAGCTTAGGCTGTCAATCACACACTGTGCCCTCCCCTGACACCTTTTATTTCATGGTGTCAGGAAAACCTGTCAGAAGTGACTCCTGCTGATAGCAGAACAAAGCAGCAGACAGGAATGACACTTAGTGCTCTGGACTGAGACAAGTACACATTCTAAAGCAGCGGTGTCAAACTCAATTTCATGGCGGGCCACATCTGCATTATGGTTGCCCTCAAAAGGCCGGTTGTATCTGTAAGACAAGATGTCCAGAGCACCCTACCCCCCTTACATCACAGTGCACCCCCCTTACCTTGTGCTGCTACCCAGTGGTGTATTTAGGTTTTGTGCTGCCCTAGGCAACCCCCCACGGAAAGACCCTGACACCGACCAACACCCCCCTCCCCCACGAAGAGAACCTGACACTGACCAACAACACCCCAGCCCCCCACCCGAGAAACCTTTCCACTACCACCACTCCCCCATACACTGGCAACTCTGCCCCCACCCCGACAAGAGATAAGACACTCACCTTCACAGCTCCGGACATCCCAGGTAAACAGAGTCAGGCTCTGCATACACCATCAAGCAGCCCGCAGCCTCTCTCAGATCTCACACGGTCTCTGTGCAGTGTGTGTCCTTTCTTCCTTTCCTTCTTTCGGGGGATGGTGCTGCCCCCTGAAAAAAATGCTGCTGCCCCCCTGAAAAATGCCGCCCTAGGCAAATGCCTTGTTTGTCTTGTGGTCAGGGGCGGACTGACAATTTAGCCACTCGGGCACTGCCCGAGGGCCCAGGGTCAGTAGGGGGCCTTATGAGATGCCCCTGGTACCTTTCATTAGCTTTTTCATAGGCTTTTTTGGGTGTGGGCGAGGACACGGGGGCCCCATAATCCCCTATTGCCCAGGGGCCCCATGAGTTGTCAGTCTGCCCCTGCTTGTGGTAAATACACCCATGCTGCCAGGAAGAAGCTGGAGGCAGAGCTGGGAAGCAGAAAGTGTAGAGTCTGGAGGAGGACCAGAGAAGGACTGGAGTCAGCTGCTGAAGTCTGCAGGTGAGGCGGAGACAAGGGGGTGCTGTGGCTGCACAGAGACATACAGGATCTGTAGGAGGAGTTCTGTCCTCTCTGCTGCCAATTGCCGAGACCAAAGGTAGAGGGTTGCAGAAATAAGCCTCTCTGTGGCTGCATGGAGAAGAGCAGGATCTGGCGGAGGAGATCTGTCCTCCTCTCTTCAGTTGACTGCTGAGACAAGGTGGAGACAATGGAGTACCACAGCTGCAGGAGAGGTATGAAGGCCCAATGAAATGGCCTGGAGCAGGGGTGGACTGACCATTCGAGTACTCGGGCACTGCCTGAGGGCCCAGGGTCAGTAGGGGGCCCCATGAAATGCCCCTGGTACCTTTTTTATGCTTTATTGGGTGTGCTTTGAGTGTGGGCAAGGACACAGGGGCCCCATGATCCCTTATTGCCCAGGGGCCCCATGAGTTGTCAGTCCGCCACTGGCCTGGAGGGCTGCAGGACACAAAAACAGGATCAGGTGCCCATGATGCCCAGACACCCAGGTCTTCTCATTCAAATGCAGTGAAAATTCAGCTTGGTTGCTACAGATAAGTGTTGCTGTTCAGACTTTGATGACTCAGCGATTTGGTACAAGTGGACTAGCCGCTGCCAGACGGAGTTCTAGTTTAAACAGCATTACAAGTTATTAACAGGATCACAATGGTATGCGTTTACAACTATTACAAATGACATCATCCTGTCAGAATGTGTTGCAGCTTCTCTGCCAAATGAATCCTCAGCACACACAGATGCTGCATGCTAATGTTCCCGAGAACTTGAATGACTGGAGTCCCTCCGGAGTGTGCGCCATATAGAGGAGAAGGCGGTCAGCCAGGAAGGAGGTCTTCAACTATGAGGGCCAGATGGATCCATGGGTGTGCATAGACATAGGCAGGTGCATTGTCATACATCAACGCATGTTTGGTTTGTGCATTGACCAGGGGCGGACTGACCATTTGGAAACTCTGGCACTGCCCGAGGGCCCGGGGTCAGTAGGGGGCCCCTTGAGATGCCCCTGGTACCTTTTTCATAGACTTTTTTGAGTTTGGGCAAGGACACAGGGGCCCCACGAACCCCTATTGCCCGGGGGCCCCATGAGTTGTCAGTCTGCCCCTGGCATTGACATGCGTTATGTATGCACATTGATGCAGGATTCCGATGCGTAATTGAAGTTTGGATGTGGAAGGGATAGAATTAGCAGCCATTGACCAAGGCTTAGTAATGTGGAACTAAAGTTACAAAATGTGAGCATGCTCCCACTGACCGTCAATGTACCAGAGTCCTGCTCCCACTGACCGTCAATGTACCAGAGTCCTGCTCCCACTGACCGTCAATGTACCAGAGTCCTGCTCCCACTGACCGTCAATGTACCAGAGTCCTGCTCCCACTGACCGTCAATGTACCAGAGTCCTGCTCCCACTGACCGTCAATGTACCAGAGTCCTGCTCCCACTGACCGTCAATGTACCAGAGTCCTGCTCCCACTGACCGTCAATGTACCAGAGTCCTGCTCCCACTGACCGTCAATGTACCAGAGTCCTGCTCCCACTGACCGTCAATGTAACAGAGTCCTGCTCCCACTGACCGTCAATGTAACAGAGTCCTGCTCCCACTGACCGTCAATGTACCAGAGTGCTGCTCCCACTGACCGTCAATGTACCAGAGTCCTGCTACCACTGACCGTCAATGTAACAGAGTCCTGCTACCACTGACCGTCAATGTAACAGAGTCCTGCTCCTACTGACCATCAATGTAACAGAGCCCTGATCCCACTGACCATCAATGTTACAGAGTCCTGCCCCACTGACCATTAATGTACCAGAGTCCGTCTCCCACTGATCATCAATGTACCAGAGTCTTGCTCCCACTGACCATCAATGTAAGAGGGTCTTTCTTCTACTGACCACCAATGTAAGGTTTTTTTTTCCCTCATTCACCACCAATGTAAGAGGGTCCTTCTCACCATTGATCATCAATGTAAGAGGGGTCTTCTCCCCCTGACCCACCAATGTAACAGGATCCTTCTTCTATTGATCATCAATGCATGAGGGGCCTTTTTGTGCTGACCACCAGTGTAAGGAGTAGTTTTTCCAACTGACCAATGTAAGAAGGCCCTTCTTCCACTGACCACCAGTGTAAGGGATAGTTTCTTCAGCTGACCACCAATGGAAGAAGGTCCTTCTCACACTGATCACCAATGTAAGAGGGTCCTTCTTCCACTGACCACCAATGTTAGAGGATCTTTCTCCCACTGACCACCAGTGTAAGGGATAGTTTCTTCAGCTGACCACCAATAGAAGAGGGTTCTTCTTGCACTGACCACCAATATAAGAGGGTTCTTCTTGCACTGACCACCAATATAAGAGGGTCCTTCTTCCACTGACTATCAATGTAAGAGTCCTTTTTCCACTGATCATAAATGTAAGAGGGTCCTTCTCTCACTGGCCACCAATGTAAGGGATTTTTTTCTCCCATTGACCATCAATGAAAAAAGGTCTCTCTCTCACTAACCATTAGTAAAAAAGGGTCCTTCTCCCACTGACCATCAAGGTAAGAGGGTATTCTCCTGCTGACCACCAGTGTAAGGTTTCCTTTCTCCCACTGAATACCAATGCAAGAGGAACATTCTCTCACTGACCACCAATGTAAGAGGGTCCTTTTTCCACTGACCACAAATGTAAGAGGGTCCTTCTCTCACTGACCACCAATGTAAGAGGATCCTTCTCCCACTGACCACCAATGTAAGAGGATCCTTCTCCCACTGACCACCAATGTAAGAGGATCCTTCTCCCACTGACCACCAATGTAAGAGGATCCTTCTCCCACTGACCACTAATGTAAGAGGGTCCTTCTCCCACTGACCACCAATGTAAGAGGGTCCTTCTCTCACTGACCACCAATGTAAGAGGGTCCTTCTCTCACTGACCACCAATGTAAGAGGGTCCTTCTCTCACTGACCACCAATGTAAGAGGGTCCTTCTCTCACTGACCACCAATGTAAGAGGGTCCTTCTCCCACTGACCACCAATGTAAGAAGGTCCTTTTCCCCTTTGTCCGATGTGAGGGAACATCACACTTTTCATTGTCTTTGTTCCTTTTCTATCCATAGTGTTTATTTTGTGGTACAGGAGATTTGTGGGTATCAAATATGCTACATTCCCCACTTTTCTTGTATTTATTCTTATATATCAGTTTACTTTCCATGATAATGTTCTGTGAACTGATTTAAAAAATATTAGCAGGGGTCTCCTGAGACCTGAAAAGTTATTTTAGCCACTTATCTACCAATACAATATTTAAAATTTTCACACATAAAATTACTTTGAACCCCCCAAAAGTACATATTGTTTGAAAGCAGAGGCCCTGGAGAATAAAATGATGTTCGTTGCAATTTTTTATGTTGCACAATATTTGTTCAATTGTTTATCAAATGCCTATTTTCAGGAAAAAACACACTAACATGAGTTTTAAGACACAATATATAATGCCTATTTTTTGGCAAAATATAAAAGATTGGGTTGTATCGAGGAAAAAGATAAGAAACATATCAAGCCTTAAAACTGCACGTTCCTGTTAAATGGTGAGAAGCTTTAAAAGCCTTTACAGGTTAGGAATTTAGTGCAGCCAAAAACACAAATAGAAAGTTCAGCACAAAAGACAGAACTTACAGTTAGAATGATGTGTCCCTTGTGTTGATTCTTCTTCTTTAATAGTGATGTGCTCAGTCCTGCTGCAGGCTTAATGCACTTATATATTATATTGCCAAAAGTATTGGTCGGCCTGCCTTTACACACACATGACCTTTAATGGCATCCCAGTCTTAGTCCATAGGGTTCAATATTGAGTTGGCACACCCTTTGCAGCTATAACAGCTTCAACTCTTCTGGGAAGGCTGTCCACAAGGTTTAGGAGGGTGTCTATGGGAAGGTTTGACCATTCTTCCAGAAGTGCATTTGTGAGGTCAGGCACTGATGTCTAATGAGAAGGCCTGGATCACAGTCTCCGCTCTAATTCATCCCAAAGGTGTTCTATCAGGTTGGGGTCAGGACTCTGTGCAGGCCAGTCAAGTTCCTCCACCCCAAACATACTCATCCATGTCTTTATGGACCTTGCTTTGTGCACTGGTATGTGGTCATGTTGGAACAGGAAGGGGCCATCCCCAAACTGTTTCCACAAAGTTGGGAGCGTGAAATTGTCCAAAATGTCTTGGTATGCTGACACCTTAAGAATTCCCTTCACTGGAACTAAAGGGCCAACCCAACGCCTGAAGAACAACCCCACACCATAATCCCCCCTCCACCAAACTTTACACTTGGCACAATGCAATCAGGCAAGTTCCATTCTCCTGGCATCCTTCAAACCCAGAAATGTCCATCAGATTGCCAGACAGAGAAGTGTGATTAGTCACGCCAGAGAACAGGTCTCCACTGCTCTAGAGTCCAGTGGTGGCGTGCTTTACACCACTGCATCCGACACTTTGCATTGCACTTGGTGATGTAAGGCTTGGATGCAGCTGCTCAGCCATGGAAACCCATTCCATGAAGCTCTCTACACACTGTTGTTGTGCTAATCTGAAAGCCACATGAAGTTTGGAGGTCTTTAGCTGTTGATTCTGTAGACAGTTGGCGACTTCCGCGCACTGTGCTCTTCAGCATGCGCTGATCCCTATCATTTGGCCTACCACTTTGTGACTGAGTTGCTGTTGTTCCCAGTTGCTTCCACTAGCCAGGAAATGTCACGGGTGGACTTATTGCACAGGTGACCACCTATCCTGGTACCACGCTTGAATTCAGAATCCCTGAGAGCGACCCATTCCTTCACAAATGTTTGTAGAAGCAGTCTGCATGCCTAGGTGTTTGATTTTATACACCTATGGCCATGGAGGTGATGGGAACACCTGAATCCAATGATTTGAAGGGCGGGGACAATACTTTTGGCAATATAGTGTATGTTTGACTTGAGCTGCTACATCACACAAAATCCCTGAGATATTATCAGAGACAGAGAGATTTATTTACTAAAGCTGGAGAGTGCAAAAGCCAGATCACTTCTGCATAGAAACCAATCAGCTTCCAGGTTTTATTGGCAAAGCTTCATTGAACAAGCTGAGGTTAGAAGTGGATTGGTTTCTTTGCAGCAGGGAGCCTGATTTTGCACTCTCCAGCTTCAGTAAATAAACCCCATACACTATATGCAGTGCTAATTGCCATTTCACCATCTCAGTGATAAAAATGTCAATGAATTGATACTTAGTTACCATTGTTTTCCACTCAGTATTGACATGAAAGATACAATGTGAATACAAACACTTCCCAAACAAATGATGATCTCTTTGGATGAATCGCCACCAGGAATAAATAATTGTGTGAACTGTCACTCTAAAGCAGAGGTCTCCAAACTTCCTAAAGAAAGGGCCAGTTTACTGTCCTTTAAACCTTAGAGGGGCCGGACTGTGGCCAGAGAGAGTATAAAATGTTCTGGCTTGGGAGTAAACAAAGCCCCATGAATAGTATTAGTGGTAGGAATAGTGCCCTCATCACTGGTGTCAGTGAGAGGAATAGTGCCCTCATCATTGGTGTCAGTGAGAGGAATAGAGGAATAGTGCCCCTATCATTGGTGTCAGTGAGAGGAATAGTGCCCTCATCATTGGTGTCAGTGAGAGGAATAGAGGAATAGTGCCCTCATCATTGGTGTCAGTGAGAGGAATAGAGGAATAGTGCCCTCATCATTGGTGTCAGTGAGAGGAATAGAGGAATAGTGCCCCTATCATTGGTGTCAGTGAGAGAAATAGTGCCCCATTGGTTCTGTCAGTGGGAGGAATAGCATCCCATCATTGGTGTCAGTGGGAGGAATAGCACCCCATTATTGGTGTTATGGGAGGAATAGTGCCCTCATCATTGGTGTTAGTGGGGGGAATAGAGGAATAGTGCCCTCATCATTGGTGTCAGTGGGAGGAATAGTGCCCCTATCATTGGTGTCAGTGAGAGAAATAGTGCCCCATTGGTTCTGTCAGTGGGAGGAATAGCGCCCCATCATTGGTGTCAGTGGGAAGAATAGTGCCCCATCATTGGTGTCAGTGGAAGGAATAGTGCCCCATTGCTGCTGTCAGTGGTAGGAATAGTGCCCCATCATTGGTGTCAGTGGAAGGAATAGTGCCCCATTACTGCTGTCAGTGGTAGGAATAGTGCCCCATCATTGGTGTCAGTGGGAGGAATAGCACCCCATCATTGGTATCAGTGGGAAGAATATTGCCCCATCATTGGTGTCAGTGGGAGGAATAGTGCCCCATTGCTGCTGTCAGTGGTAGGAATAGTGCCCCATCATTGGTGTCAGTGGGAGGAATAGCACCCCATCATTGGTGTCAGTGGGAGGAATAGTGCTCCATCATTGGTGTCAGTGGGAGGAATAGTGCCCCATTGCTGCTGTCAGTGGTAGGAATAGTGCCCCATCATTGGTGTCAGTGGAAGGAATAGTGCCCCATTGCTGCTGTCAGTGGTAGGAATGGTGCCCCATCATTGGTGTCAGTGGAAGGAATAGTGCTCCATCATTGGTGTCAGTGGGAGGAATAGTGCTCCATCATTGGTGTCAGTGGGAGGAATAGTGCTCCATCATTGGTGTCAGTGGGAGGAATAGTGCCCCATAATTGGTGTCAGTGGGAGGAATAGTGCTCCATCATTGGTGTCAGTGGGAGGAATAGTGCCCCATCATTGGTGTCAGTGGGAGGAATAGTACCCCATCATTGGTGTCAGTGGGAGGAATAGTGCTCCATCATTGGTGTCAGTGGGAGGAATAGTGCCCCATCATTGGTGTCAATGGTAGGAATAGTACCCCATCATTGGTGTCAGTATGAGGAATAGTGCCCCATTGTTGGTGTCAGTGGCAGGAACTATGGCCCACTGTTGCTGTCAGTGGGGGAGGATAATGCCCCAAGGGCCAGATAAAAGCAAGCGATGGGCCACATCTGGCCCCTGGGCCGCAGGTTGGAGACCACTGCTCTAAAGAATGATTAGATAATCATTTTAAATTACAACCAAACAAGATCCCATCAGAAGACAGACTTCACCCTCATGGTCAAATCTCTCTAAGTCTAGATTCTCATCTACGCATTTTGCAGTACATCGCAGCTTTGCAGAAACGCATTACAGTCCACTTGACATTACCTTCTATGGGTCACGTTCACACCTATGCAGTTTCCATCGGTGCCTTTTCTGGAGAGGTGCAGGGACTTTTTTACGTGCAGCATGGTGCAGTTTTGGCTCCACAAATTTAAATGTAATTGCATTTAAAAAAAATGCATGAAAAATGCATGTACATGCATTTTTGGTGTGTTTTCTCGCATGCCAACAGACACCTCCTCCTAGCAACATTACCACATCCCAGGCCTGGTTCTTGGGTTGCCACCTCATCCCTTTAAAACTGAACACATATGAATTACACAGGTTCTGTGGCTGATTAAGGTGGTTATTAAACTCACCTAGTACCTTATCTGCATTAAATCAGCCCCAGAACCTGTGTATATAATATGCCTTTGGTTTTAAAGCGATGAGGTGGCAACCCTAGATGGTTCACAGCAGCTGCAGTCCAGTTCTCCTCAGTTCTTGGGCTCCATGCACACTAGCGTTATTTTAGCCATTTGCCTACCGGGCACTTTTACCCCCTTCCGGCCCAGGTCAATTTTCAGCTTTCAGTGCTGTCACACTTTGAATGACAATTGCGCGGTCATGCAACACTGTACCCATATAACATTTTTATAATTATTTTGACACAAATAGAGTTTTCTTTTGGAGGTATTTAATCACCACTGAATGTTTTATTTATTGCACTATCAACAAAAAAAGAGCAACAAGTTTGAAAAAAGAAAACTTTTTTCTTTGTTTCTATTATAAAATTTTGCAAACAGGTAATATTTCTCCTTCAATGTGCTATTATGAGGCGGCACTGATGAGGTGGCACGGATAGGCAGCACTGATGGGTACTGATAGGCAGCACTGATTCCCACTGATGAGGTGGCACAGATAGGCAGCACTGATGGGTACTGATAGGCAGCACTGATCCCCACTGATGAGGTGGCACGGATAGGCAGCACTGATGGGTACTGATAGCCAGCACTGATTCCCACTGATGAGGTGGCACGGATAGGCAGCACTGATGGGTACTGATAGGCAGAACTGATTCCCACTGATGAGGTGGCACGGATAGGCAGCACTGATGGGCACTGAAGAGATGGCACGGATAGGCAGCACCGATGGGCACTGATAGGCAACACTGATGATGCTGCACTGATATGCAGCAATAATTGGCACTGATAGGCAGCACTGATGGGTACTGATAGGCAGGACTGATAGGCGGTACTGATGGGCAGCACTGATGGGTACTGATAGGCAGCACTGATAGGCACTGATGAGGTGGCACGGATAGACAGCACTGATGGGCACTGAAGAGATGGCATGGATAGGCAGCACTGATGGGTACTGATAGGCAGTATTGATTCCCACTGAAGAGGTGGCACGGATAGGCAACACTGATAGGCAGCACTGATGCTGCTGCACTGATATGTAGCAATGATTGGCACTGATAGGCAGTACTGATGGGCAGCACTGATGAACACTGATGGGCAGCACTGACTGGTGGCACTGCTGGGCACTGCTGGGTAGCACTGCTGGGCGGCACTTATGCGGCACTGCTGGGCACAGGTGGGTGGCACTGTTGGGCACTGATGGGAACAGGTGCATGGCACTACTGGGCACTGGTGGGTTGCACTGCTGGGCACTGATGATCAGAGCCGATCTGTTCTCTGACAATTGCTGGTTATCGGCAGTACTTTCCTCACACTGTGACTGTGTGCGGGAGGGCGCGTTCTGGGAGGACGTCATATGTCGCCCTCCCAGAACTGGACAACCGCACTGTAGCCGTCATTCAGCTATAGTGCGGTTGCCAAGTGGTTAAGCTCGAAAAACGCTGGAAAAATAATGCTGGATAGAAAGCACTGGTCATAGCATTTTTTTCTTAGCATGTTAGTAGTGTTTAGGTGCGTTAACATTTTATTAGCATTTTTACAGTACATGTAGGGGAAAAAAAGCTAGAAACAAGTCCCTGCACTACACCGGAAATCAAAGCCTGCATGAGAACTGAGGTTTCCAGTACGTTTGCGATTTCCAGTGCGGGTGGCGGACCATTAAAATTAATGGCACCCACCTGTGGGTCCCGCACTCCTCTGTGTGGGTGGTGCGGCTGCAGGTATTTGTGAGGGTCCCGCAGCTGCACCACCCGCACAGATGTGAACCGAGGGCTACTAGTGTTTAGTGTTTGAGAACATTCAGTGTTTCCTTCCGCTAGCAAATCAATCCCAAAAATGTTTTTTTTCTGCTCCTAGAAGCTGAAGCTTGAATAACGCTTCTAGTCTACAACAATGTGTATGGACCAGGGGCGGACTGATCATTTGTAAACTGGGGCACTGCCCGAGGGCCCGGGGTCAGTAGGGGGCCCCATGAGATGCCCCTGGTACCTTTTTCATAGGCTTTTTTGAGTTTGGGCAAGGACACAGGGGCCCCATGATCCCCTATTGCCCGGGGACCCCATGAGTTGTCAGTCCACCCCTGGTATGGACGCATAGGATAACACTGTTAGCTTCTAGGGGCAGAAAACAAAATGCTCATAACTAGCAGCTAGTATGTACAGAGCCTCAATCTGCATCATTAGTGCGTCTCATGTCATGTGATTTCCAGTGTGACTTCGCAGCGCAGCTTTATCACCCCAAAGTCGCATGGCAAGTCGCACAATGTGAATGGACTCTACATGCATGGGCAGTGTTTTCCATGTATTCCAATGGCCCAGCTTCACACCAGTGCAGTCAGTAAAAGTGGAACGTGCTGCATTTCTAAAACGCATGTGGAGTGCAGAACAATGCATGTGACCTCCCATAGGTGGACGGGGAGGAAAGTGTCACAATAACGGATGAAAACGCAACGGAACACCTTCAAAACACATCTGAAACGCATGTATATGCTCATGTAAAAGTGCATGTGGGATGCAGAAATTGCCGTGTGAAGCGGCCATTCTACCGCAATCTGTGCTGTCTGTGGATTTCTGCATGCGTGTTTGTGCGTTTTCAGTGCTTTAGGAATGCGTTCTTGGAAAGCTTCTTTCATTTATTTGATTTACATTTGCATTTTATATGCCTTTACATGTATTTTGAAAAATGCAGCATGCTGTACTTTTTTTTATAAACGCTGCATTTGTGTGAACTGGGCTCTTTGGAATACATTCATTTTTTTTTTTTTTTTTTGCAGACACGTTCACACTGCGTTCCTGCTGCGTTTCTAATCGCCCCTGACTGCACCTGGTGTAATGAGCCCATATCATAGCAACTCTTGGTCTGGGGGGGGCAGTGATGACATCACACAGGTGACCCCAGGTCGGAGCCCCTCCATAAATATTATCTCCCCCGTCCCCCCCATCCGGGCCCGTGCTGGGTTGAATGATAACCGACCGGGGGAGGGGGTGGGGGGGTGGCTGCAGACAACTCCGGAGATCCCAGCTCTGAGCCGAGATTTACAGGGGAAGAGCGGGCGAGACCAAATCCATCCCGGCGGGGGGGAGGCCGGCTCCAGCCCGGACGATGTCGCTTGTTATACAGTCCTATAATGCGGGATGTATGACTCGGCCGGGGGTGGAAGGCTTGTCCGTCCCGGGGTAGGGGTGGGATCGGATCCGGAGCGGCGGTGCTGGAGGCAGAAGGTGGCCAGGGGCAGAGAGGACCCCCCTCCTGGCCGAGTGGTAGGTTCCATTTAAAGAGTCGGTGTGCCCGTGTGCCGTGTCCTCTGTAGAGCCGGCGGTGTCCTGCAGATGATCCGAGCACCCACCATGCGGCTGTGTGTCCCCTCCTGTCTCCGCAGGACAACATCCTCCACATGATGGACGACAACAAGCAGCTGGCCCTCCGCATCGATGGAGCCATCCAGTCCGCCAGCCAGGAGGTCACCAACCTGCGGACCGAGCTGACCGCCACCAACCGCAGACTGGCCGAGATCAACAGCGGGGGGGAGAGCGTGGAGAACAACCAGCACGGCACCACAGGTACGGACACCTACCTACCGGGGGGAGGGGGCACACCGACACCGGGGAGACCCTACACCACCCCGTCCCCATCCTCCTCATCCTCACTTCTCTGTATGGGAGCAACTGCAACTACTCATCATCCCCATCCTGATCCTCACTTCTCTGTATGGGAGCAACTACAACTCCTCATCATCCCCATCCTGATCCTCCTCATCCTCACTTCTCTGTATGGGAACAACTAAAACTCATCATCATCCCCATCCTGATCCTTATCCTCACTTCTCTGTATGGGAGCAACTACAACTCCTCATCATCCCCATCCTCACTTCTCTGTATGGGAGCAACTACAACTCCTCATCATCCCCATCCTGATCCTCCTCATCCTCACTTCTCTGTATGGGAACAACTAAAACTCATCATCATCCCCATCCTGATCCTTATCCTCACTTCTCTGTATGGGAGCAACTACAACTCCTCATCATCAGTCCCCCCCCCACCCCAATCATCCTCACTTCACTGTATGGGAGCCACATGGAGGGAGCAACTACAACTCATCATCATCCTGATCCTCATCACCTTCCTCCCCATCAGTGTCACCCCCCCCCCCCATCATCCTCCTCTCTTCACTGTATGGGAGCCACATGGAGGGAGCAACTACAACTCATCCTCCTCATCCTCACTTCTCTGTATGAGAGCAACTGCAACTCATCATTATTCCCATCCTGATCCTCCTCATCCTCACTTCTCTGTATGGGAGCAACTACAACCTATCACCATCCCCATCCTGATCCTCCTCACTTCTCTGTATGGTAGCAACTACAGCTCATCATCATCCTCCTCATCAATGTCACCCCCCCCCCCATCATCCCCCTCTCCTCACTTCACTGTATGGGAGCCATATGGAGGGAGCAACTACAACTCATCATCATCCTGATCCTCCTCATCACCTTCCTCCTCATCAGTGTCACCCCCTCTCCTCCTCACTTCACTGTATGGGAGCCACATGGAGGGAGCAACTACAACTCATCATCATCCTGATCCTCCTCATCACCTTCCTCCCCATCAGTGTCACCCCCTCTCCTCCTCACTTCACTGTATGGGAGCCACATGGAGGAAGCAACTGAAACTCATCATCATTCTCATCCTCCTGATCACTTTCCTCCCCATCATCCTCCTCCTCACTTCACTGTATGGCAGCCACATGGAGGGAGCAACTACAACTCATCATCACCTTCCTCCCCATCAGTGTCATACCCCCCCCTCCCCCAATCATCCTCCTCACTTCACTGTATGGGAGCAACTACAACTCATCGACATCCTCATTCCTCAATTTATCCTCATCACCTTCATACTCCTCATCCTTTCCATCAGTGTAACTCCACATCATCCTTATCACCTCCTCACTTCACTGTGTGAGCCATGTGGAGGGACCAACTACAACATATCCTCATCCCCATCACCTCTGTCATTCTCCTCCTCTCCATCAGTGTTACTCCATGTCCTCCTCATCACATCCTAACTTTAGGTGTGTGAGCCACATAGAGAGAGGAGCTACACCACCTCATCCTCATCCTTACTATCTTCATACTCATGGGCATCATTCTCATCCTCTTCATCATTGTTACCCGAGATCATCCTTATTACCTCTTAACTTTGCTGTGTGTGAGCCACATGGAGAGAGCAGCTACACCACATCATCTTCAGTCCCAACACCTTCATCATTATCATCCTCATCATCATCATCATTATCCTCCCTTACATCAGTCTTTCCCCCGCACTGCAATGCCATGCACTGGGCTGATAATACTTCGCTCTCTGTGAGCCACATGGAGGGAGCAGCTACTCTACATCACCCTTTCTATCTGTGCTACCCCTATCATCCTTATCCTCATCTTCTCCACCATCATTGTTACCCTGCACTGCCCTATGGTCGGCTGCTGGTTCTAACTTTGCTGTGTGTGAGTCACATGGAGAGGGCAGCCACAACACATCATCTCCATCCTCTCCATCAGTGTGCCAATATCATCCCCATCATCTGTGTTGCCCGCATCATCCTCATCCCCTCCATCAGTGTTGCCCACATCATCCTCATCCCCTCCATCAGTGTTGCCCACATCATCCCCATCCCCCCCATCAGTGTTACCCCATACTGTAATGGTATACACTAGTACTAACAGTGCTTTATGCTAGCCACAAAGGAGAGCAACTGCACCACATCATCTTCATCCTCCTTATCATCCCCTTCTGTTGTGTTACCCACATCATCCTCACTCATGACTGTTACCCCCCACTGTAATACCATATGCTGGGCTGCTGGAACTAACTTTCCTGTATGTGAGCCACATGCACAGAGTGTCTACTACACCTCACCCTCCTCCCCTCCATCATCCTCACCCTCCTCCCCTTTATCACCCTCCTCCCCTCCATCACCCTCCTCCCCTCCATCACCCTCACCCTCCATCACCCTCCTCCCCTCCATCCCACATTATTCTCATCCTCTACATCATCCTCATTGCCTTCATCATGATCATCCTCTCTGCCAGTATTACCCCACACTACAATGCCATACATTGGGCTGCTAGTAGTAACATTGCTGCCTGCGGCCCCTTTTTCTGCTAGCAGTCCATTCAGTCATGGGATGCATATTGTAAACGCACAGCTCCGTCTCCCTGGTATGATAAATGTCATAAAACTGGAGAACCCAAGTATCCGTGTACACCTAGTTTATTGGTGTGTGTAGGAGGGGGCTGCCAGCTGTTGTTTGTATCCAGGCTGGGCACTGAAGCTGACAATCCTCTGGAGTGACTGAATGGACTTTCATCAGCATCCGTCATTCGGATACATTTGTGGCTCCTGAACATTCTGTTAAGGGCCAGGAACACAACTGTCTTTTCTATGTGCTTCTAGGATTGGAGGTGATTGCTGGAGGATATTCTTTATTGTATAGCAGAGTAACTTAACTGTCACTCAGCAGCTATCTATACCTGTGATCTATATATCCCGGTTCATTACATTGATTCTGGGTATAACTTTGTCTGCTGGAAGTATGTGATCCACGGGGGGGTTGCAGCTCCACCATGCCATCACTGTTGGCCCACATTACAATGCCATCCACGGGGGGTTGCAGCTCCACCATGCCATCACTGTTGGCCCACATTACAATGCCATCCACGGGGGGTTGCAGCTCCACCATGCCATCACTGTTGGCCCACATTACAATGCCATCCACGGGGGGTTGCAGCTCCACCATGCCATCACTGTTGGCCCACATTACAATGCCATCCACGGGGGGTTGCAGCTTCACCATGCCATCACTGTTGGCCCACATTACAATGCCATACACAGGGCTGTTGCTGCTTCTGAATTTGTTGTGTGTGAACCACATGGAAGTGCAGCTACACCATGTCATCCTTATCCCCTTCCTTATCAATCTTCACCCTCCATCCTTGTTACCCCACAGTGCCATGCCATAGACTGTGAGCCACATCAATGTGCAGATACCCCACTTCACCCCTATCCATGTAATTATCCATGTTCAGCAGTGACGTCACAGCTTCATAATCTCTCCATCAGTGTTATCCCAAACTGCTGTCCCATAGACTGTGCTCCTGTCCTGTGTGAGACACATGAGTGTGCAGCTACCACACTTCACCCCCATCAATGTAATCCTTGTTCAGCACCACCTTCACCATTTTATATTCCCTCCATCAGTGTTACCCACACTGCCATGCCATAGGCTGTACTGCTGTCCTGTGTGAGACACATGAGTGTGCAGCTACCACACTTCACCTCCATCAATGTAGTCATCCTTGTTCCGCACCACCTTCACCACTTCATAATCCCCCATCAGTGTTCCCGTGTCTTGCAGGATGTAGACATTGCTAACTTTTTGTGCTGACTAATAAGCCACATAGGTGTACAGATACACCACTTTACCGCCATTGCCTTCACTATCCTCCCCTTCCATCCATGACCCCACACCAGAATGAAATAGTCTGTGCTGCTGTGTGCGCACCACATCATCCTCATCATTATTATCCTTCCATCCTCACCCTCCATTGGTGTCATCCGCACTGCAACCCCATAGGCAGAGCTGCTAATGTTTTTTTAGTATTCTATGTGTCTTTGATCTCTGTATAAATGAACGTCAAGGATCCCATCACTGATGACTGACACTGCAGTGGTGGTAGGTGCTGGCAAGTTTTTAGTATCTCTTGTTCTGGCAGTTTTCTAGAAGGATGCAAAATCGATCAATGGATAAAGGATCAATTGCTGGATTATTATTGATATCTGTATTGCAAGGATGGTTGCATTGATCTGTTTGTTATAGTCAGCTGCTTGTATTTCCTAAATCATTAATGGTATGGTCATCAGTGACCCTGTAGACAGATCGTTATGTTGGTCTGCACACCTGCTGTGTTCATTACTGGAGACTCCAGGCTTTACTTTACTTTTTTTTTTTTTATATTGGTGTGAAGAATGAGGCAGGAAGAGTGAGACTCCAAGCAGAGCTGAGAATTACAAACGAGGGGAGATCTCACCACTGGGGTGCCTGAGAGATGTAAAAATCCGGCCGGTCATTCCAGTGCATGCATAGCTTGAATATCAATCTTTTTTTTTTTTTTTTTAGGCTGTTTCTCTTGTGTGTTTTTCCGCAGTTCTTTGTGTAGGTTTGCTTAGTATGGAGCTGGGATGTAGTTGCTGGGATTGTAGAATCCTTTTTAGAGGTGGATCTGATGCATCTCAGCCGAATGTGTTCCATACTGTCTCAGAGGAAGCAGATCCGGTGATTGGAAGGATCCCTCAAGCCATCAGCTCCTATAGAAGACCCATAAATGTGGACAGACGTTCGGAACAAACCTTCTTAACATGGATTCAAATTTCAAAAAATGGATGTAGGCAGAGACAGATTTTTGTTACCTGGGGATTTCTTGGAGACGAGGGACCGCTAACTTCTAGGCTGTGATTTTCGGCAATAATTTGTACATTATAACTGTATAAATCTGCCATTTTTATGGACGAGAAAGATGATTGTGCCATAGAGCTGGAATTTGCAGGACATATGGTTTGTGTTAGAGCCTTATAAAATGAGCAGAACTTGTTGTGAACAGGGTGGCTCCCTAATTAAAAGCTGAATTCCACTTTGGCCTCAGCCCATGGATCGGATCAGAAGGATCTAATGCTCTTTTGTTCCACGACCTTCAGTTTTTTTGGGGGGGGGTTTTATTCCCTATAAAGTGAGTGTCGATCCAGACTTCCCAGAACTGTATTCCAAACCCCCAAAACAGAGTGTCTGCTGAATGTTGCTGAGCATTAAAGTGACACTGAACTCTGCTTTTAAAACCTATTCTTCACTAAGAAAGTCCCTTCTATTGCTCCTCCGAAAAAAATCAAATTCCTTTTTATTGCTGCAGTGTTCTGACGTCCTGGTAGAGGGGGGCTATGTTCGTTCTTCATGGTCCCTCTGTATGGAAGAACATAGCCACCCTCTCTTACTCACTCCCTAGATGGGCTATGAGATGCATAGTATACATACAACCGCTCATAGGACTACAACTAACATCACCGATACTTTCAAACATGTAGAAATGAGGAGGAAAATGAGAGGTTCAGGAGCTCATGGAGGACCTTACAAGAAACCACAGTAAGGCTGACCATACACTATACAATTTTCCATCCAATTTCTGCCCAATTTCCTTTAGATCTACCTTTAACTATGTAGTGTAAGGGCCTGCCTAATTGGATACAAACGGAAGTGTTGTTTAGGTTTGACGTCATTTTTATATGTTTTTTGGTGAATCTAAAGCAAAATTCTCAAGAAAATTGTATAATGTATGGCCAGCCTTAGGCCTCATGCATGCTGGACGTTTTTACAGCGCCTGTTTGTGGCTTCTGGCATATTTGTTTTACAGCCAGTAAACTCCGCAGCATGTTATCCTATGTGTTCATGCACACATGGGCATTAATCGGTGTCTTTTGGCTTGAGCGTTTTCTGGCTGGAAAATAAAACCCCAGAACTAGTTGGTTTCTAGAGTTTTTTTTTTTTTAGCTGTAAAAACCCTATAAGGCTAGGTTCACACCTATACAGGTTGCGTTTGAGCCATTTCTGCATTGCGTTTTGCCTTTTTGATGCGTTTTTTGCTTCTTTCTCTTTTTTTTTTTTGTGAGGAAGATTTAAAAGGCATCAAAAACGCAATGCATGCTTTTATGCAGCATTTCCTTTGAAGTCTATAGAACCAAAAATGCAACTTTTTGCGTTTAAAAAAAATCCTTGACCCTTTCCAAAAAACGCGCTGGTTGAAAATGCACAGGTGTGAACATGTCCCATAGGAAATCTGGTTAAATGGACTGCACTGTGTTCCTGAAAAACGCTGGTAAAAGCTGAAAAACGCTAAAAAACAGGGCTATCCGGCATTTATGGGTGTTTTTGGGCCTCAAGTGTTTGTGGGAGTATAGTTTTGCTAAAAACAGCTGAAAAAAGCTTATGCAAAAAATGCTAAAAAAACTGTTTTTAATATGGCATTCTACAGCTAACGCTACTGGCATTTTTATAACATCCAGTGTGCATGAGGCCTAAGAAACAATTTGGTGAAAAATAGATTACCGGGTCATGAAATAATGGATGTCTATGGATTCTTTTTGGAGGATAAGGATATCTTCTTTTATTTTTTTGTGGAAATTTAAGTCCTCATGCACACGGGATGTTTTTACAGCGGCTGTTTTTGGCTTTTGACGTTTTTTTTTTCTACAGCCAGTAAACCCCCCAGCATGTTATTCAATGTGTCCATACACACAGACTGTAATCAATGTTTTTTGGCTGGAAAAAAAGCCAGAACTAGAGGAGTTTTTTAGCCGTAAAAATGCTCTAACACTGAAAAACGCGGTAAATTGCATCAAACTGGTGTTTTTGGACTTTCGATTTTTTATTTTTTTTTATCAAAGTCCCCAGTCACACTGGGTGTGACATGGCATGTGATTTGCACTCCATACAACTTGCAAATCGCATGGCAAGTCACACCTTATTGTTTGCAATTACAGTGGTCATATCACTGAGGTTCCGACTTGGTTGGAGCCGCACTGAATTCACATAACACATGCATTACTTTTGGTGCGTTTTTCATAGACATCTGTGTCATATGTCTTGCAAATCGCACCTCAAATCGGCATCTCACCCGACATTGCAATCGTACGACTTGCAGTTGCACAATTTCGAAGTCAGGGTTGGTGTGACCGGGTGTAAGACTTGGTTCACACTGACAGGTGCGACGAAGCGCAGGCACAGCGCAGAAAAGACTCTTCTAGAAATGAACTGCATGGAGCTGCTGCACATTTGCTGATATGGTGGGTTGCCATTAACAATTAGTAGCTCTGCCGCACATTTGCTGAGGCTATGTAGTTTGCGTTTGATGTGTTTCTGCGGTGTGTTTTTGCACATGTGGTTTTTATATGTTTTGCTGCTTTTTTTATGCGTGTTGCTGGGCAGAATAAAACACAACGTATCAAAAGCGCACTACATGCTTTTCTGCGGCGTCTCCATTGAAGTCTATAGAACCAAGAACGCAACGTTTTGCGTTAAAAAAAAAAAAAAAAAAAAGTCCCTGACCCTTACCAAAAAACGCATCGGGTGAAAACGTGGAGATGTGAACCTGTCCCATAGGAAATCATGTTAAATGGACTGCTGTGCATTTCTGCAAAATACAGTGGAAAACGCCTAGGTGTGAACCTAGACTAAGTGGCAGTGCGTTTCTCTGCGTGTTGGAAAAGTACAATATCTTGCATGCGTTCCTGACACACAAAGATCTGAACCTAGGCTCAGGGCTGGTGAACTGCAATAAGTGACATTTTTCTTCTAGCGCAGGGGTGTCAAACTGGCGGCCCTCCAGCTGTTGTGAAACTACAAGTCCCATCATGCCTCTGCCTTCGGGAGCCTTTGCCATGTAACTGTCAATCTTGCAATGCCTCATGGGACTTGTAGTTTGGCAACAGCTAGAAGGCCACCAGTTTCACACCTGTGTAATCTATCATGTCTTTGACACTTTGTAGATTTGTTTACTTGATACATTTTATGTTGTTTGATGTAACTCTTGATCAGAAATCCCCTAACTAAATGGGATGTTTTTAAAAAATGTTATCAATATTTTTCCAGATTTGGTAAGACTGCTATTCTTCTCCCAATATTTGTAAATAACACGATTAGTTAGGACAGTAGTGCAATAGTCTTGCAAACTGAAGGTCATATAGGAAGACATGAATGCTATAGTGAAGAGCTATATACCATAACAAAATAATATTGTAAAGTGCAACAATGTGCGTCAATATATGGTGCCAAACCTATGAGATCATAGGTCTTAAATGAATTATCAAAATTTATGTTATAAGTATAAAACCGCTCAAATAAATAAATACATTTCATAAATATCACTCAAAGTGATACGTGCAAAAATTGTGACCAAATTAAGTGTATACAACAAATATATACATGTATTACAATCTGCAGTAAATGTGTGTAATAAATACTTAACCCCTATCATAAATAATGTACCACACTAAAGTGATACGTGCAAAATAGTACAAACTGATACAAATTGAATTAATATAAAATCACAAAAATTCATAAATCCCCTGTTGAAGTGCTCAAACCAAAAGAGTTCACGCAAGGTGATCAAAGTGATAATTGCTGAGTCGGTGTCAGCACACTTATCCTCCGTGGCTAATATGCCACCTCACCTCCACTCTGCGACCCTAATGGGCCACCAACCCTTCAGGATCAATCCTAGTTCCTAGATTGTAAGCTCGAAAGAGCAGGGCCCTCAATCCCCTCATGTTTTGCATTGTATTGGTATTGTTCTGTCACATGTTCTGTCCCCCTTTGTAATGTACAGCGCTGAGCGAACCATTGGCGCTTTATAAATACTGTATAATAATAATAATAATAGATCCTTCTCCAGCAGTATCTGGTATCCTCTTCCTGTGGTTCACCTCTCAGGTAAATGATCTGATCTCCAGACCTCCCAGAATTGTATCACCAACTCTGCATGTCACTCACCATTAATAATGGTAAGTGAGAGAAAAGATCCTCATAGTGCAGTATGTAGTAAAATAAAAGGACTCTTTATTACAAAAAATTGTCCACTCACTTGTTCAATGTTGTATAAACAGCATGAATCCACATAAAGCTCATGCATGGGTGTACTGCATGGGTTAGGACTCTTTCTGGGTGTGCCAAGATGGCGCTCGTACCAGAAGTAGGTCACCGTGCATCGGAAGCTGCGTCACGGCGTATCGACGCGTTGTGGCACTGTACCACGTGACTTCATCAGGATCAGAATTTATATTTCATAGAGTAAGACGTCAACATTTTTTTTTCCATCTTTTACTCAATCATTTGCCATTTTTACAAGGTATGTGAAAGGCGCATTCTGTATGGTTTTTCCTGCACTGCATTCAAACTCACTGCCCCTGTGATCTGCACCCCAGATTAATGGCATCGCAAATGCAGATCGCAAACAGTGCATTTGCGGGCACCAGATCACATAATACCCTAGTACCTGCGATTTGGTTCAGTGCATTTTTAAAAGTAGTGCAATGGCTGTGAATGGGCTGTCAAAACACACCGCACAAGAACACGTGGGAATCGAAAAAGAAAAAATGCATAACCTGGTGTGAACTGATCCTAAGGCCTTGTTCACATGGGCATCGATTAAAAATAGTTGAGCCACGGTTCTACTACACACTTTACTTTTTGCAGCTTGTTGCCCACATGTACCCTCTTCCATCAGCATAGCCTTTCCAGGCAGGAATACTGGTGTAAACTGAGCGCAGTATTTATTGCTGAACATAAAAGCAAGTTGGGTTACGACCACTTGCCCTCCAAAGGATTTACCCCCCTTGCTGACCAGTCCAGTTTTTGCGATACGGCGCTGCATTACTTTAACTGACAATTGCGCGGTCATGCAATGCTTCACCCAAATGAAATTTACATCCTTTTTTCCCCATAAATAGAGCTTTCTTCCAGTGGTATTTGATCACCTGTGCGGTTTTATTTTTTGCACAACAAAAAAAAGACTGACAATTTTGAAGAAAAAAAAACAATATTTTTGACTTTTTGCTATAAAACATATCCAGTAAAAAAATTTTAAAACTCCTAATTTCATCATAAATTAAGGCCAAAATGTATTCTGCTACATATCTTTGCTAAAAAAAAAAAAATTCCAATACGTGTAACTTAATTGGTTTATGTAAAAGTTATAGCATCTACAAATGGCGATATAGATACTGTATACTATAGCGGGGCTGCAGCGGGCATTCTGACATTGGGGGGGGGACTGACTTTGTGTCACTGCCATCCCAATGACACTAATACAGTGATCAGTGCTAATAAAAAGCACTGACACTGTACTAATGACACTGGGCAGGAAGGGGTTAACATCTGGGGTAATCAAAGGGTTAACTGTGTGCTGTGTGTGTTTTACTAGGGAGACAAGCTGCTTTTGTATTGCTCTGCTGTGCAGAGCAATACAAAGCAAGCTGTTCGTGCTGACGGGGGAGATCTGTATTATTTACACACAGACCTCTCCCCTGTCACTATTCTTTGGTGATCACCAGGTGCCGGCGGGGAATCGCCAACCAGGACCTGGTGATCGACAGCTGTAGCTGCCAATGGTGGCATGCGAGCGTACGCCCCCTACCCAGAAATGCAAAATTGCGTGTCTATATATACGTGCTTTTGCGCAGCTCTGCTGCCCTGTAGCAGTACTTCTGCCATAGGGCAGCGGGGAAGCAGTTAAGTATGTGCTTTGTACATCTGACCAGTCCTCTGTCTATGAGTTGCTTGACCCCCAAACAACCCATTTTTTCTCCTATTTCCCATTGGCGTATAAACTGCCCCCTCCATGTGATCCTCCACCTGTCTGCTGGCTTCTGCAGAGTGATTGGCTGGCTGGGTTTTTTCCTGGACACATAATTCGCGCTGTGTTTGCGGCACTGTATTTCACTGGCTGCTGCGCTGCTTTCTATGGAGGGTATAATTACAATGGGCTGTCATCGCAAACTGCAATTATACAAGTGTGATCACAGCTTTGGGAATACTCGCCTCCCCCTCCCCCACTGACTGGCCATTCTTCCACTGTAGTCGCTGCCTTTGGAGGGGGAATTTTGTAAAGATGAATCTAACCGTTGCAGGCGGTCACCCGGGTGTTTGTTTGCAATGGCTGGAGATTGTCCCCGGTCACACACAGCTTGGCGTGAGTCTCGGGAAAGCTGGAAGAAGATTAATTCTCTGTTGGAGTGGATTTATTCCAGGAACTGGTATTATCAGCAGCAGGACAATTACAGGACTAGTAAAGTGAAGGAAATCAGAGACTTCTGGGGAAGAACAAAAACTGTGTCAAAGTTCCATCACCCATGTAGGATATTCAGTATTCCTATTTATATACTGATCAGCCATAACATTATGACTAGAGATGAGCGAATTATTCAAAAATTCGGTTCGGCTGATTCGCCGAATTCGCCGAATAAATTCGCTTCAAGCCGAATATATTCGCTGCGAATTTAACTTATAAAAGGGTGTTTCTAGGCTTCAGAGAGCCTTTATATTAGTGCAGAACACTGTACCTTTAATTTAAATGCCCTTGGAGTCTGCTGGGGAAGAGAAATAATACTGTCAGTCAGTATGACATGCAGATGAGTGCCGTCGATCTTAGAATCACCGCACACTTCACTCATTTGGGCAGTCACGGGGCCAAAACCAGAGTGTGGAGCCACAGTGTGGCGGTGGAGGCAGCAGCAATGGGAGGCCATACAGCACCCTATGACAAATTGGAACCCACCAGCAGTGTGAGGAGACCTGAAAGTGGCACATGGCAGAGTGTGGCAATGGAGACAGCAGCAATGGGAGGCCGTACAGGGACCCATGACACACTCTGGACCTGGCAGCAGCATGAGGAGGCGGTACAGGGGCCCATGACAGATTACGGGCCTGGCAGCAGCATGAGGAGTCGGTACGGGGGCCCATGGCAGATTACGGGCTTGGCAGCAGCATGAGGAGGCGGTACAGGGGCCCATGGCAGAGTGGCGGAGCGTAAGCAGCTAAAATTGAAGGCCATACAGAGGCCTATGTTAAAAAGTCCCCCCAGCAGCAGCGTGGGGAGACGACTATCAAGAGTCCAATGGCAGAGTGGCGGAGCCGCCTGAGCCTTCCTCGGGCGGCTTGACGAAAAATTGCCACACCGCCGAGTAGGAAACTTTGCCCCCGCTACTCCTCACTGGCTGACTGCTGCTTCCTCCGTGCACACCGGCACCACTACTGGCCGTGGTGGTAGGCTGCAGTGGAGCTGGTGCTCTACTCCGTGGCCGTTTGCCTCCACTGACACTGCTGCGACCCTGCTGCCTCCTGGGCAACCCACCGACTGTTTTGCTCGCTGCCAAGCTGGCACCCTCTTCTCCTGATGATGCGGAAGCAATAGCCTGATGACGACGAGGCTGCCAAGTGCGATCAGCCTCATCATCGTCAATTAGGGTCTCCGCGTCACTACTAGCCCCCTCGGCTGCGTGTGGGTCAGGAAACAGACCTGTCTCTAGACCGGCTACCGAGCCACTCTCCTCGCCACTACTTCTTCGCCTGGCTGCTGAAGAGGCGGATGTCTCCCCCCGTTCCTGACCGCCCTCTGTTAGCTCTTCCTCACTGTACAGTGGGGCTGAGCCCACAGCATGCGATACTTCGCTTGGTGAGGGAACACCAAAGGACAGGGGCAGGTCGAGGACACGTGATTTCAGTGGGCTTGCTCCCGGGCCATGCCAACTAACGGTTGTGTCTGACGTACCCACCGACCGTTGGCTGTAGGTGTCAGAGGTGACCTGGGAAGAGGAAGACGACCGAGTCAACCAATCGATGATGGCAGGGTTGTCGGTGGAGACACGACCGCTGGATGACACCGGGAGCACTGGCCTCTGGCTGCGACTAGTGCTGCCTCGACCCCTTCCTCTGCTGCCACGTCTGCTCGCTCCTGAAACATTGCCTCCTCTGCCACTCCTCTGCGTGTTGTCTGACATACTCTTTAATTCAATAAGCACCCCAAAAATAAAACCGGATTTAACTCTTTGAACGTACAATAGTGGTTGTGAAGCAGAAAGTCAGTTTATTTAGCACAGTCGGTCAATTGCAGCTTGCCGTTGGCTGTAAACTGTACGTTTATGTCACTGGAATGCACTAATCACCCAAAAAATATTACCGCCACCCGGCGTGTATATGGATTTAACTCTTTGAACGTACAATAGTGGTTGTGAAGCAGAAAGTCAGTTTATTGTACACAATCGGTCAATTGCAGCTTGCCGTTGGCTGGAAACTGTACGTTTAGGTCACTGGAATGCACTAATCACCCAAAAAATATTACCGCCCCATCTTCTCTGTCCATTTTCTCCGTCGCCACACATGTCGCCGCCATTTTTGGGAAAATTCGTTTCGTGCATCCGAAGTTTGCTAATCTTCGGATTCGTCGCGAATAGAATTTTTCCAAATCTTCGGAACAAATTCCACTTCGTCATGTTCGATTCGCTCATCTCTAATTATGACCACTGACAGGTAAAATGAATAATATTGATTATCTTGTTACAATGGCATCTGAAAGTCAGTAGGATATGTTAGGCAGCAAGTGAACATGTTGTCCCTGAAGTATGCATTGAAAGCAGAAAAATGGGCAAGCGTAATTATTTGAGCAACTTTGTGAAGGGCCAGATTGTTCTGGCTAGATGACCGGGTCAGAGTATCTCCAAAACTGCAGCTGCTTCCCAGTCTGCAGTGGGCCAAGGAAGGAAAAGCCAGCAACAGGGTCCTGGGTGGCCAAGGTTCATTGATGCACAGAGGGAGCAAAGGCTGACCCGTGTGATCTGATCTAATCTAACGGAAGAGCTATTGTAGCTGAAATTGCTTAAACCGTTAATGCTGGTTCTGATAGAAAGGTGTCAGAACACGCAGTGCATTGCAGTTTGTTGTGTAAGGTGCTGTGTAGCTGCAGACCAGTCAGATTGCCCATGCTGACCTGTGACCACAGCCCAAAACACCTACAATGGCCATGTGAGTCCTGGACCATGAAATAATAGAACAAGGTGGCCTGGTCTGATGAAGTCAAGTATGGTTTGAGCAACACAAAAATTAGTTTGAGGTTGACATGGCCTCCTAATTCTCCATATCTCAATCCAATTGCAAATCTCTGGGATTTGCTGAAAAAATTCTGATCCAAGGAAGCTCCACCCCACAATTTACAGGAGTTAAAGAATCTGCTACTGACTGCTCGGTGCCAGATACCTCAGCATACCTTTCCAGGTCTAGTGGAGACCAAGCCTGAATTGCCAGGGTTATGGTGTGTGTGGTCATAATTTTGTGGTTGTGTGTGTACACGTCCCTATATATTTTGACACAAGCACAATTTTAGTTTTGTTTCAGGTATTTACCAAAACATATTCCAGCTATAGTTCTATCATGGATATGGGCTGAAAGTGCACACTCTCAGGTTTAATTTGAGGGTATGAACATCCGAATTGGAGGAAGGGTTTAGGAATTACAGATCTTAAGAGTAGCCACCCCCCCCCTTTTTTTCAAGGGACCAAAAGTAATTTAACAATTGAATCAAAAGCTGTTTCATGGCCAGGTGTGGGCTACTCCTTCGTTATTTCTTCATCAATTAAGCAGGTAAAAGGTCTGGAGTTAATTCTAAGTGTGGTATTTGCATTTGGAATCTATTTCTGTGAACCTACATCATGCGTTCAAAGGAGCTGTCCATGCAAGTGAAACAGGCCATTGTAAGGCTTCAAAAAGGAAACAAATCCAGAGATAGCAGCAACATTAGGAGTGGCCAAATCAACAGTTTGGTACATTCTGAGGAAAGAATAACACACTGGTGAGCTCAGCAACATAAAAAGGCATGGGCGTCCACAGAAGACAACCGTGGTGGATGATCGCAGGATCCTCTCCATGGTAAAGAAAGACCCATTCACAACATCCAGACAAGTGAAGAACACTCTTCAGGAGGTGGGTGCATCATTGTCAAAGTCTACAATCGAGAAGACTTCACAAGAGCAAATACAGAGGGTTCACCACAAGGTGCAAACCATTCATAAGCCTGAAGAATAGAAAAGCCAGATTAGACTTTGCCAAAAAACATCTAAAACAGCCAGACCAGTTCTGGAAAAGCATTCTTTGGACGGATAAAACTAAGATTAAGCTGTACCAGAATGACAGGAAGAAAAAAGTGTGGAGAAGGCTTGGAACAGCTCATGATCCAAAGCAGACAACATCTGTAAAACATGGTGGAGGCAGTGTGATGGAATGCATGGCTTCCAGTGGCACTGGGTCATTTGGTGTTTATTGATGATGTGACAGAAGCAGCCGGATGAATTCTGCAGTGTTTAGAGATATACTGTCAGTCCAGATTCAGCCAAATGCAGCAAAGTTGATTGGACGGCGCTTCACTGTACAGATGGACAATGATCCAAAACACACTGCAAAAGCAACCCAGGAGTTTTTGAAGGAAAAGTGGAATATTCTGCAATGGCTGAGTCCTTCATCTGATCTCAACCCAATTGAGCATGCATTTCACTTGCTGAAGGTAAAACTAAAGGCAGAAAGACCCACAAACAAAGAACTGAAGACAGCTGCAGTTAGAGCCTGGCCAAAGCATCAGAAAGGAGGAAGCCCAGTCTTTGGTAATGTCCATGGGTTCCAGACTTCAGGAAGTCATTGCCAGTAAAGGATTCTCAACAAAATGTTACAAATTAACATTTTATTTATGATTATATTAATTTTGTCCAATTACATTTGAGCCCCTGAAAATGAAGGGACTGTGGATGATATTTATGTTCAACCCCTGGAATTTAAAGCTGAAAGTCTGCACTTCAAATACATTTGGATTGTTTTGTTTTAATTTATTCTGGTGGTATACAGAGCCAAAAGTATGAAAGTTGTGCCTGTCTCCAAATATATATGGACCTAACTGTGTATATGTGTGATAGATATATATAATTTTTTTTTCTCCAACTCAAGAAAAACATTTTCTTTTTGTGTTGGAATGAGTAGGGAAGGGTTAGTTCACACAGGCAGGAACGTGTACAATGTCACATGAATTCTTGCAGCACATACAAACATGCTATGGTCTCACAGGTGCTGTGCAGTGCCATTCAGTCCTGACATCCCCAAGCACAGCAGCCAATGCACGTGCACTAAATCACATCACAGCACATGGTAACTTACATTGTACACTATGTAGTATTGTGATGCAATTACAAAAAAAAAAAAAATCCTTCTTCTTCGTCCTTCTATTCTTTTTTTTTTTTTTTTTTTTTTTTTTCTTCTTTTTGCAGTTAAGCATAGACAAGCCTATTGACATGAATGGGCTGCTCTAAACTTAATGCTCCAAAATGTGCAAAAACACATGAGCACTGTTACAACTGCCTATCTGTGCAACAGCCCTAAAGTGGAAGAAAACTCAAACTATAACCAGGGGCGGACTGACCATTCGGGCTCACGGGCACTGCCCCATGGCCAGGGGTCAGTAGAGGGGCCCCATGAGATGCCCCTGGTTCCTTTTTCGTAGGTTTTTCTGGGTGTGGTTTGAGTGTGGGCGAGGACCCTGATTCCTGGGGGCCCCATCAGTTGTCAGTCCGCCCCTGACTATAATTAATTGTAAGGATGTTCCTCCACCTACCTCTTTTGCCTAACCTGTATGATGCTATTCACACCTTGTAGTGTCGCTTGAAGTTAGTCGCTTAAAAAATGACATGAGCTCCTTCTGGGGCAGAGATGCATGTTTTGGCCCCAAAAGACTTAAATGGGAGAAATGTGCAGAAAACATGAAAAATGCTTGTTCTTCGCATGTGTTTCTGCCTAGTTTAGGCAAAAAGTAATTAGAAAAAAAAAAGGTTCTAGCCACAAAAAAAATCTAAAAACTGACCAAAGATACTCAGTGTGAAAATGGGGCCTTAAGGAAATGATGGGACTGGCTAATTGGTCATGTGACCCCCACCAACATGACAGTGAAGAAATTTTGGATATTTATTTTTCTTATACTTTTTTCTCTTTTCTTTCTTTTTAAATATATATATATATATATATATATATATAAAAAATTTTGTTTTTTATTTGTTTTTTTTGTTTCATTAGATTCTTTATCTCAATGATCACTGTTTTAGACTGTAGGCATCCTTCCTGTGGAGGCTTTAGTAGTTATTCATTCCTATTTAATAAGTATAAAGTTGGTGGTAAAAATTCTTGGAGCCTTTTGCCGATAGTGAGGATATTGCTCTCTACTAGGTTGGCAGAGTGCTTAGTTTACACAGTTCTCCAGTTCTGCTGGGCTGAACATTTTCCAAGTAGTTTTTTAATTGTTTATTCTCGGCTGTATGTCGAATTGCATGCCTGTAAGGCTTTGTACACGAGAGCAAAAAGGAGAGTGCTGCTTTCCCCGGAGATTGATGAGAGAGAATAGCATTGAGCCAAATCGCTTAAAGGAAACTTGTCATGAGATGAATATGAGGTCAGCTGTGGCATGCCCCATATGATGAGTGCTGTTTGCCTGGATTCCCCTTTTTTCCAAAAAATTAGTGCTCTGTAGTCCTATATATCCAGCTTTTTGTTTTTCTTTTTGCTTTTAACATTTTAACAATTGCGTTTTTGTTTTGGAAGTTTTTCTTCTTCACTGCCAGGCAGTTTATGTCCATGAAACCCCTTTTGTTAGTTATTAAAGTTGATGAAGGGACCTTGTCGTCATATAACACGCGGTGCTTAGGTTTTTATTTCAGGCTCGGAAGACTATTGCACAGAGATGACTGGCATTGGACCCTCCAATGAGTATAGAATGGGTTAAGGTCGTAAAAATTACTGTAAGAAGTGAAACGTTTGTCTAGACGAAAAGGAGATGTCTTAAGAAACTTGAGAAAAAATGTGGACCGTAGGTGGATACTATGGGATTGACCTCTAGTGAGAGGGTGGTGAATATAGTGATTAGAATAATTTTTAAAATGTGGAAATAAAAAATAAATGTATAATAATTATATTTGGAAAAATGGCCTAATTGGCTTAAAAAATATGGGTGAGTGATACACCAATGTACAGTGGGGTAAAAAAGTATTTAGTCAGCCACCAATTGTGCAAGTTCTCCCACTTAAAAAGATGAGAGAGGCCTGTAATTGGCATCATAGGTAGACCTCAACTATGAGAGACAAAATGAGAAAAAAAATCCAGACAATCACATTGGCTGATTTGGAAAGAATTTATTTGCAAATTATGGTGGAAAATAAGTATTTGGTCACCTACAAACAAGCAAGACTACAAACAAGCAAGACTCCAAACTCCACTATGGTGAAGACCAAAGAGCTGTC